>NC_139347.1:100326254-100711254 GCF_055883805.1 Amblyomma maculatum | reverse complement strand
TGAGCTTATAATATTCACCCTGTTGGACTCCTTTATCATCAGTGAGATACCTGAAGTGTGAAGATAGATCTGCGTGTACAAGTTAATAGTGTGAACAACGTGGTCACTTCTTTTCGCTCATTGTCTTCTCCAAGCAGTTATCATGAACTGTGAGGTCAAATACTTGTTCCTTAACAACCGATAAAAGGCATGCAGTGAATTTCAAGCCGCCGTAATGGATTTTTGTTTCATTCCCATTCCATCGAGAGCAAGGAAGTAGTCGAATTAAGGTATGAAGAGAGTGATAACGAGATGAAATTCGAACGAAACCACCGTTCCAGCCTCCTGCCGGTCTCCCGATAACAGAACACGATACCACCGTGCATCAATGCCGTATGAAGACCTGTAGGCTCTGAAGCAGCCTTGCTCAAAACCTTTCGTACTCGAAATCTATCCTTGATAGGCATATAATCTCGGTGATTTTAATGCGAACGCCTTTCTTGGCTCTTGGCGTGAACAAGATATGTAACTATGAAAGTGTGCATTAGATAACGACGATAAGAGCTAAAACTATTAACAATAAGCAGACAATTAACAAAAGATTATTAATGTTAATAAGCCATAGCAATATTGCGTGCAGCTTACTAGTTGGAGTCATGATAGTCAAAAGACAGCACCGATGACGCATCTGAATGAGAATTTATTGTCCCCATTAACGGTAAACATATTGTTTCATCAGATTAGGTACATAGTGATAGTTACAGTTAATTGCGTCATTTACCAATCACGTGACTCTATCCAATTTATTACGGGATCGACATAACTGGGGTATGAAAAAGTCGCACTAGCATCAGACAAGCACGTCCAAACAAGAAGTTGTGGACGTCGAAATAACATCGGACTTCGAAATTACTTGGTATGTAACTCTCAATGATTTCGGATTTCAGCACGTAAGGACACTGAAGTGCACCCCTGTAATTTTTTCATAGCAGCTGCGTATTTAGGTCATGTCCATCATCATAATAGTTCATATAGGCCCCCTTTAGAAGTATGAGCTGAATGACTCATAAGAACTGCATTCTCATGTCGCTGCACAACCATTCTTCGCAGGACTTATTACAGTGCAATTCCAGGGACGAACGCTAGTAAAAAGAAGAACGCAGGGCTGGCGTCAGTGTTCGTCTCTGGAATTGCGCTATAATGATTCCTGAGAAACCATACCACCTAGCCCGCCTTTAAGTTCCTTTTAAAGCATTGTTCTGGAGCGCAGAAACATCCCGTTCCCTTGTCCTCAGCATAAATTGGAAGCTCCACATAATTCACGCAACGATGTTATGTGACATAGTCTATTTGGCAGGAGCTGCCAATTCGGGCGTCTCAGTGTAGGTGGGAGGGTGCAGAGACTCGGAATCCTCAGGACCCTTGCATTCTGTGCCAGAGGGGATGCTTTTTCAATCTCTGTGCGAACAATTTCGCCCACGAAGTGCGCGCATTTCAGTCGCTTGATTTAACCGCGTTTCAAGGTGTCGATGATTTCGTTGGCTTCCCCTGTTCAAGATGAAACCTTTCCTGGAGGTTTCGATGGTCGACGGCAAGGTGGTCTTCGGCGGCCTGGCCTGGTACATAATACAGACGCTCCGGCAGTTCCTTCGATTCAAGTAAAGTTTTTCATTTTATAATCACGAACCGTATCGAAAGTCACTCGCCGTGCTTTACTATGTGCGTGTAATTTTTGCTGTCTTCCCGCTTGATATACCAAAACAGGTTTTAAATCATTGAGAAAAAGCACTGGACTTCAATGGCATGCATTATTTTTAACAAATCATTTGACACGTGCGGAGATAACAAACAACAGTATACGTAACACGGCAGTTTTTGATTGAAATTCTTGTCATTGCCAAATGTGTGAAGAAAAAAGACACCGCCGTAAACACAGCTACTTCAGTACTATTTGGAAGAAAGCTTATTCTAGTTATCTGTACGGCGGTGTTTGTCGGCGGTAACTACCTAGTTTGAAACTGAACTCTGAAGAAGGTCAAAAGTGATTAAAATTACTAATGTTTCTGGCCTTATAGCTTCTGGTCTGGCAAACAAAAATAGAATGGTCTGCTTGGCACGTCTATGGATAGCGCGGTTTTCTCTAAAATAAATTTCTTTGAAATTTCTTTGAATTCCATTTAGTAGTTCGTTTCTTGTATTCATTGTTCATTAACCGGACTACGGTGGCCTGGTCATTCAGTAAGCAGATCACAGTTGATTGCCTTTTATAGGTGACAGTGCTGCTAGCATAGCCCGTGGTCGCAGATCGCTGAGCTGTGTACAAGCAGGCTTTTGAGAGGTCATGCGAGTATATGTGGATGTCCAACAGTGTATAATCTGAATATATGCCTCTCGCGAAGATGTTTTTGTTTCTTGCAGGCGTAGAAGCTAGATTTACGCCAACTGCAAAAGTAACAGTTTTTCTAACAACCATGAATCATGCTTTTTATTAAGGTCTCTAGGAAATGCATCTTCCAGGAGCTTCTTCACAACTTCAGGAGAAACCTTGGACTCCTTTTCTTAGCAAAGCGATTAGGCTATAAATAAGCCTTTTTAATTACATGTGAAAAAAGAATCCTTGAAATGAATGGTATCTTCTTAAATTGTGTAAATCCATAAATCGTAAATCCCTAACGTAAATCCCTAATAATGAAATCTTAATCGTGCCTCAAAACAACCTGATTGTTTTAACGTCGTCATTCCTGGGTAATTACTCATATGTTGATTATTACGAAGCAGTCGAAAGGGACTCTGATCCTGCCCAATCTTAATGGGTTTGAGGCAGCGCTACGAGCAATCGTAGTCCCAAAATGAAACGACGAAGAGAAGTTTTCCGATTCCTACGGTTGCTTTCTTCACTAAACAACTCTTAACTATATATATCTTTCAGGTGATTTACATTTTTAACCCGACAGTAGGGTTAAAAACCAGCTGTCGGGCTCATGTATACGTTAAAGTGTCGAGCTAGACGACCGTCGAGCCGGGTTCCGCCACCCCGACTGCAGGGGGTGAGTTTTCTCGATCCAGAGCCCTATAAGGGGATATATGGCTCTGGCTCGACCCTGCCCGCTGGGCGAGGCACGTGTATACGTTGACGCGTCGGGCCTGCGCCTCCTCTCTCGCCTCCTCGCTGGTCGGGGACGGGATTGTGAGTTGTTCGTCCGATCAGTCCTCTTCTTGCTACTCTCCTGCCTGCGCCTGGTTCGCTTGCTCGAAGCAGTAGCGGCGTTTACATGAACCAGACAGGAGCGGATTGAATTTATTGATTGGTTGAAAACCGGTTAAATGGTTGTAAACGCGGTCGGGTTGGGTCGAGAAGGCGATGGGTCGATTCGAGTCAACTCCGGCACACGGGATGGGTTGACTGGACTCGACCCCGCTTCATTAAGAAAGTAAACGCTGTCGGGTTGAATCGGAGCACAGTGGCAGAGGATAGCAGGACGGAAAACATTTGAGATGAGCGGGAGAAAACCGGAATCGGTTGCCGTCTGCTAGCTTTTCGCCTCGACGCAAGGGGCCGCCGTAATCGCCGCTCGTCCAGAGCCGGTTCTGCGCTCGTCGGGTCGGGTTCATGTAAAACCGGTAGGGTCGAGTCTACTGAACTCACTTCCCCAACTCAACCCTCCGGTGTCGGGTCCATGTAAACAGGGCTAGGATGTAGCAGAGATCTCTGCTCGACAGAAATAAGTTCATGTAAACCCGGACGGGTCGGGCTGGCTCAGCCCGACAACCGGCTCCCCCTACTCGACCCGCTTGCGTCGAGCTCATGTATACAAAGCTTTTGTAATCTTTAGTGTGATCTATAAAGTTTCCCTAATTCAGCACAGTGTAGGCTTGAAGACATATGGTAATGGCTTCAGAGTACTTTGGACCTCGTTGGCCACGAAAAATACATCTACACCCCAGCGATGGGTTTTACAAAACAAAAAGTGAGAACTTGCCGAAGTAAAAAGCACTGGACAAGATTTAATGTGATTGCAGTGATATGTTCTTCTCCCCAAACGCATTCTCAAATGCCGAAGGCGCGCTTAGAAGAAATCCCTTCTACACACTAAGAAATCCCTTCTACACACTATGTAATAGTCGCACCCGCGAGAAGACCAACCAGCAGAATAACAAAAAGTAATCGGCCTGGAACTGAGTTTAGGAAAAGCAAATCGACGCTAATGCCGAAAACTGCTGTAGCATTTTCATCACTCGGTTCGCATGACCGCCCGACAATTTTCGGTTGGATGTTTTTTTTCGATTGGCTAAAAGTCACCAGTAATAGCGCTTTCATTGTTGGAATGAGTTGTGCGCCAAATTTTATCCATATAGTGCCCTACATTGTGCCAAATTCTGCAGTGCAGTTTATGTTCTAGTAATGAGACTTGCGTTACACTTACGCTGCATGAAAGAGCACTGAACGAAGGTAGAAAGGGGGCCGTAGTTCGCAAGCCGAGCCAACGTTTCGACAAGTGGACTTCTCTTCGTCTGCCCCTCTACCCTTGTTCAGTGCTCTTTCATACGATGTAGCCATCTTCTTTCTCTCAATATACCCTGGATTCTCACGCTGCATGTGCTACAGCGTGGAACTCCAGACTACGGACGAGCAGATCTGGTCCGGCCGGCGTCCCACTGGAGAGTGGGGTGGTCCACTGGGCATGCTAGAGAGAAATGTGAGTAGACGAGGATTCTCTAGCCTGGCGAGGGGATTAAATGCCTGCCACACTGACATGTGCCCTCAAACAAATGTCATTTCTCGTCCTCAAGCAAGGTACGTCGAGGGCCTATGTATAGCACGCACCTTTTTTTAACACAGCTGGGGTGTAATAACTTGAAAAAATGGGTCGGCCAATGAGGTTAAAGGAAAATGAGGACAAATTCCTCCCATTAGTTTTGTGACTAACAAATTTTTCTTGAAATTGTACTAGCAACGGGGACGATTGTACAGCAGAGCAATGTACCATTATTAAATACATATTGAATTTAAAAGCTTTCTTATCAATCGACTGGAACTTCTGGCGACTTTGCGATCACGAGGACCTGTAACCACTTTAAAGTGAATGGCAGTTAGCGTAGCTTTGGAGATTCGAATTTGGTTGCGGACGCATGCATATGACTGACCTGCAAAATTGGCTGTTGAAACTTGATACTGAAACCTGTATTTTGTTTCTTGATCTTGTCTTACTTTTACACATTCCACTTTCGATTAGAGTGGCATCTTAGTGATTAGAGCCCTGCATTCCATCCTCTCAAGTTAACTTATAATGCTCCTTAAGTGTCCCTTTAAAAAATTACGTTCGCCGAAGTATTGTACATCACTTAAACCTCGTGGGCGCTCTTATTTGTTATCTAAACCCAAAACTGACGCGACTTGATGTTCACTTCTGTTTTGCTTTGGTGCAGGAGGGAAACCCTATTTAATGGTAATTGCAGGTCCGCTTCCGCAGAAAATAAATTGTCGACAGGTGAACGCCTTCAAAAAATGTGGCACAGATTCACGAGAAATCTAAAACTCGCTGTTTCGCTTTCTCTGCACTTAAGTGCGACTGCACTGGTTTGCCGTATGATGCTGCGAACGGGTGACACCAGGTGAGCAGCAAGGTGTAGTACGCACGTGCGAGTGTACGGGTGCAGCACGCGTGCACTATTTGGGAATGTGTCTACGATAGTGCAGCTGCGATATGATCGTATTCTCTTTTGTCCAAAACCACTCAATTAGAATACTCAGCGGAAACTTGTAACCGATGTCTTCATGTGGACTGTTAACTGGTATCAGTCTACACCAGTGAGTAAAATGAAGAGATCACTCGAATCGCTATGTTTGGTTTCTATAAAAAGAGGTGCGAGACAAAATTGCTTGAGTAATATGACAACTATATTGATGAGGGTAGCCTATGCATATGTCGGAAATAACCGTTTCTGCGTCCGAAAAACCTGACGTGCAGTTTTGTAAAAGCGCGTGATCTCTCCACCTTCGCGCACGTAGATCATTTCGCCGAAGAACTGAGCATGTAGCTTGAATAGTTTGAACCAGCGAGCATCTAAGAGGTGTCATGGGCACGGTTAAATATTATTTACTCTCTGCAGCAGTATCCCGAACATGGAGACTTCCTACGAGCTGACGTTGCTGGGTCAAACTATGTAAGGCTTGTCGCTATTATGTCGCTTTTCCTTTACGCAGGAGTCTGATGTCTCAGCGCACGGGGTGATACCTACGGCTGATCGTCTCACGGTGGGCACACCGCTGCCGGCCTACGTGTACGCCAACCCTCGCTACTACGCTGGCACGCCCAACGCGTACATGACCAGCGTGTTTGGCTACCTCATGAGCTTCGACCTCGAGGCAAGTACGGCACCTGCTAAGTGGCTCACGCAAGGAACTCAAGCTGTCACGTTTCCATTAGCTATAAGGAAGACAGTATAGTCACCGAAACCGAAAGAAGCTGAGGGAAACGTTCTTTTGTTTTTTTGTGAAGCTGATAAATAAGCACTTAATGTCATGGTATGTGCATATTATAAGAGGAGTGGAAAGTGGCGAAAAAAAAAAAAACAACTGCAGGTCGTTAGTGAGATTCGAACCCAATGCCTCATTATCAGTGCTCGAAGTCTGATTTTATCGAAAGGCGATCTCTAGTGATTAGAGGACAGGAGGAGAGGGAAATGAAGAGGGAGAGATAAAGTGGCTGCAGACCCTCTTGCAAGGCCCATATTTTATACAAAATGGAGAAATTATTTTTGAGGTGATTTTACTGCTAAATTTATGAAAGCGACGTGAAAAACTGATAGAGGTTTTGACTTAGCCAGTCAACGTATTATCGCGCAAAAGGGTCTTGGGACCTAATTTTGTGAAATGTGTGAATGGGTGAACTCATTTATCGAATTACGCAAAGTCATTATCAGGGCGGGGGACCAAGTCCATTAGTCCAAGTGTGCTTCACCTTTAACGCACCTAAAGGGACAATGCCAGTGTGTTAAGATACACTGCACATGGAGGGAAGCTTCATGATGAAGACAAAGGCATGCAGTGCACAGCGCAAGATATCAGTAATAATACACGCTGGGCGATAGGCTGCGGCGGTAGCTGCGAGGTTCCGTCTTTGATTTTAGTGCGAAAGTAATCATACGTTCAATGCAATCGACCAAAACCTTTCTTCAATCTTTTTTTTTTCTTTTTGTGCCGTAACCGTGATTGACTAGAGCTGCTTCGTGAGATCTCAACCACGTGGCCTCGCGCGGGTAAATCAAACGAAGTCCGGTACAGCGAGTCCAACACGCGAGTTTCCCCGAGTCTTTCAAGTTCGCCAGTCAGCGGAGAGGTGATGCAGCGTGTGACTGATCGCGACCTCTTGTAGTTTTTTTTTTCCACAAGAAAAAAGAAATCGGATCTCATTGCAACTGTTCGGGTTCGAACACGTGCAACCCGGTTCAATAGTCGAGCGTCTGTACCACTGAGCCCTCTCGGATTTTTTGTTTGTTATTGCCTTCTCAGACAAGAATTCAAACAATACAGTCACAGCCAGTGCAGGCAGGCCTAGCCAAGTTAAAATGTTTTCAATCTAACCAATTCTTCAAGAACAGCTATTCATTGCGCCTTCTCCGTTTATGCATCGGACACTTGCTAAATATCTGGGAATCCCATTACTGAGCAACCACGGCGGGTGCTTCGACTCGTTATAACTCGGTTCAGGTAGGTGTAAGCATCCGCCACTTAACGTGGCAGCCCCTAGGTGCTGCCACAAGTAGGGTTAAACCTATGACCTTCAAGATCAAGTTCGCCGTCGCACGGGAAGTGATCGCTAAGACCACTGTTGAACCTCCACGATAGACGCGGCGGCTTCCAGATAGCGAGGAAGGGCGGTAATTTGTAAGGCTCAATCAATATTACCACAATACAGTCGCACTGACCCGAAGTTACCGAAATGTGTAACGCAGCATCCGATTTGGCCGGCACCCAGGCAACCGAAACATTTCCTACGCGCTAAGGACAAGACCCAGAACATAGCGCTATCCCGTTACACATTCCTATGGAATTTATACGCTCTATACAGATCCTTGTTTAGCACTGGATATTGGCTATAGTTAGGTCCAGAGTGACCAGAATTATTTTTTTTATAGGACCAAATCAAGAGGATTACCTTTGCCAAAGTACAATAAAAGCAACACACCATTTCTTTTTGTTTCCTCCTGACCTTAATTGGCTTCTCTTTCCCAGGTGTGGCTCGGCCTGCTACTTTGCTGGCCCCTGGTGAGCGTGCTCATAAGTTTCATCGAGGCGGTCCGGTCTCCCATTCGCTTCAAGGACGTCATCACCGCCAACCTCTTCGACATTCTGGGCGTCATGATGTTTGAAGGTGAGCTACCGTTCATTGGAAAAAAAGAATAAGACAACAAACTGCGAAGCATTGGCACTCCTGGCTATTCGTGCTAAGGGCGTGCAAAGAGTACTTTTTGAAACCAAACCACATGCTTCTAAACTAGTTGTGCTACCACAGCGAATACGAATCGCCTTGTTAAAAACCGAATCGAATAGGAATCGAATAACGGTAAATAAAATCCTACACGAATCAAATATTTTTATGAACATTTGCTACTTCTTCGAATATTTGTCCAGTGCAGCATTTCACGCTAAACAGTCGAGCAGTAGCGGTGCGCTGTAGTCATGGAATTGAGGCTGCAGCTTACCGAAGTACGAGACACGGATCTCTACTAGAGGACACGCAACACGAAGTCAGGGTGTTTGTTAACTTTATGAGTTCCGAATCACGCACAAAAATGTTTTTTCGATGCCGATGGTGGCGAGGAAGGATGCGTTGCAAAACGAGGTCCTCCTTAATCGTGGCACATAAATTAGAATAACTTGCAGGGCGGGGAAGAGCGCTGCAGTTCTCCGACGATGATAGATCGAATCAGAGCGCAGAGGTCTGTAATATCCCAGGTGTCCGGGAGGTGGCGTGGCTGAAGTTCATTTAAGCGCTTACAAGTTGTATGAATTTCCGCAACAGATGAGGTCTGTTCAGCTGAGATAGTGCTAAAGGCGAAACCCCATCTTTCTTTGAGAACATGGTGGACCCGATCGGATTCAGGCGTGGTACTATTGAGACGCCGACAAAGGGCAAGTACGTCCTCAATGTATTACATGGAGCTCTCCCCAGGAAGCTGCACACGGGTGTCTATTTTGATGATTAGCCGACCATGATTCGACCAGCTTTAGGGATTCAGTTGAGAGGTACTGGGGTTAACAGCAGGCTCCACAACCTGTAAGCTGGGCGACCGAGCTTTATTCAATGACATCGAAGATCGATCACACCGAACGAACGGTGGAATCATTCACAAATTAGAAAGAAGTTCTCGTGAAACGACGTTTAATAATAGATAATTACAATGATGACAATATATTGGCAAGTGCTCACGGACAACAGGGCTAGAGGTAACTAAAAGACAGGGCGAAGCTTTACAAGCAAGCAGAGTTCCGCACACAGCGAGCCAACTTCAGCGTCCTTTTCTTTCAGGCGCTACCTGAGAACATCAGGAACACAAGGTGGCATTACTCCCCTTCCTAAAAAAACAACAGCAGAAACTGAGCGCGAGTGATGGGCGATGCAAGCGAAAACAAAATGATCAGCACAGGAACAAAATAGATAACGAAGGCGGGGTAAGGTGCCCTACGCGACAACGAAACAAGCGCATAGCACACTGCACATTAACGCGTGAAATATGGCTTCATGCGTACAACGTGTACGACCTCGGAGCATGGTTGCCGACGCGAGGGCTGCGCAGTACCCGCTGAAAGGGTTTCGTATGTCATTTCCGTGACACGGCGTAGAACTTTGTAAGGTCCACAGTAACGCGACATCAGTTTTTCAGACAAGCCGCTGGCCGGCGCACCGGTGCCCACTCCTGAACTTGATCTCCAGGTTGGTGTGTGACGTGTCGATGACGGAGGTTGTAGCGACGCCCATCCGTGCCCTGCTGTTGCTGAATGTGAATGCGGGCAAGTTGACGTGCTTCCTCGGCGCGCTGAGCAAACTTCTCGGCGTCTGGCGCGAGCGGATGATCGTCAGTGCAGCATGGCATCCAACATCGTCTGAGCGTCGCGTCCGTAGAGCAGGCGAAATGGTGTAAAACGCTTCATCTCTTAGATGGCCTTGTTGTAGGCATAGGTGACGTACGGGAGAATCTCGTCCCAGGTTTTGTGCTTCGAGTCTATGTACATTGCGATCATGTCGGCGATCATTTTATGGAGTCTCTCCGTAAGGCCATTCGTCTGTGGGTGATAGGCACTGGTTTTGCGATGGATCGCGTGACTGAGCTCAGATATGTCGTGCATAAGTTGTGCCATAAACGATGTGCCTCTATCGGTGATGACTTGGGACGGTGCATGGCGCAACACGATTTGCTACATAAAAAATGTGTTGTGGTTTAGCTCTGGTTAACCCTAGTTGTATTCCGAAAGCAATGGTGGAAGCTTCCTTTGCCTGCTACATTATTCCCCTAGCACGCCCTATCAGTGTATAGGTGCTACATTATTGGGGACACTTAAGCTCATCCTTTAAGGGTATGAGGCGAGAGCGTAAGCTACCAGCCGACATATAAAGTCACGCTTCAACCAAGCGGTATGGATGTGCCTGCGTGTCGTAGGAGTAACGGTTCTGGCAGCTAATTCTGATGTCACCCTCCCATATGAAAGGTGCGACCCGAGTTGGCAGCTCCTGCCCGTGGCATAGGAGTAACGTGAATTCAAATGTCATATAAGCGACTCCTTACCGAGAACTAAATGCACAGATCGAAATGTTTTTGGGGAATGAAAATAAATTGGCCTCAATCATGCCAGGTGCTATTTAGAACAGTTTGTTTCCTTTTGCAGAAATGAGAACGAAAAAAAATATTTCATTGTCTGCTACAACTGCCTTATGAATGTGACCTATATCATCCAAGTCTTTTTGCTTCTTCTATCGACCATGCCTGCGCAGGTACAATTCGTCCCGTGCGTGACGTTGTGGGTCGTGTTATATTCTCCGTCTGGTGGTTGGCTGTCCTGGTGCTGATGAACTCCTTCCAAGGTACTATGAAAGCAAGCATGAGTGTCAGGACGCCCACAGAGCGTCTGGAGACCTTCCGAGACTTGGCGGAGAGGCCGCACCTCAAGCCAATCATCATTCGAGGAACCACATTCGAGCATCAGTTCAAAGTACGCCCATTATTGTGAACTCGAGCATGTGTGGCACTGCCATCAACCTATGCTCGTAGTTTGTTTATAAAAGGGCAAGTCGAAAAAACACGTTTTCCTGTATTTTCGGAGGAACGACATGCCCTGCAGCGACATACCACGTAACCGCCTTACGACATCATGACGCGCAGTCTCTATCCTGCCAACCAGCGTTAAATTATCTTTGTACGCAGCCAGAATCTTCTCTCTTTAGTGTTCGCCACAATGTGCCTATGCGATTCGGGATCCTACCCTCTCATCGCTCTTAATGACTTTTCTGGCGCCCTGCGTAAAGAGGGTATGCACACGCTGTCAAGCGCATGCGGACAGGGTATACGCTGAGAAGGTAACTTGTGTAAGCACGGAAGGCGGGTCATTGCAAAATTGTCGCATGCAACAGCAAAAACGATTTAAATGTTATTGCATGTGTTTTGCGATAAAGTACTATAGCCTCAGCCTCAGTACAGTAGAGCTCATCTACAGACACAACGAGTTTTGGATAGTAAAATCTTTGGAAAGTAGGTAATGGTTTTAACGCAACAAACTGTCTTCACACTGGCAATTTTTCAGGTGTGGTATCACGAAATTATATCAAACGCAAAGGAGAGACGTGCCAGTTACCTGTGTTTTTATTTTATGCACAGCTATCGCGGAGTTTTGTTCATTAGCGCAGGAACTTAACCGGTTCAGCGTCGAGAAGCAGTCCCCGACCCTTTACTGGGGTAACCTAAGGGTAACTTCGGGAGGAGCACGAAATTTCTCTCGTGTGTTTTGGCACCTCACGCACAAACATTACCGATCGATGTGTTCTCACTACCGCCTGCGAATGGAGTGTACGGTCAAAACAGTCGCGTAGGCATGGGTATATAACTGCGCTAAATGCGCCTATAAATGCGCCTATATGAAAGCCGGAGCCCGTCTATTGCTTACAAGAAATTCCTTACTGAAATCAGTGCCACTGCATCTTTGTGACGTCACAGCGTGATGCCGCATTGCGCAATGCACACCAGAAGTCGGAACCTACTTCTGCGAGCTACACTGTGTGACTCTCGTTGCAGACAGCCGGAGCCGACGTTTCTGAGAGCGCTGCTGCTCATAAGCGCCAATTTCTAGGTTTGGCTAGGACGCTGACGCAATTGTCAGAGGGATCGAGAACTGCCGCAGAGATCGAAAGGAGGACCAGAATAAAAGTGTAAGGGGAAAAAACTGAAGGATCGAGGTTGGTGTAATGAGAGCGCTAGGGAGCAAAGTAAAAGAGGAAGTTGCGGAGTGGTAGACGAAGGCGGTGTCAGGTCGTCGCGCTCCGGATGCGGCGACTGCTGGAAACGCACCGGCTCAACGCAGCCTTTTGCAGCAGTGCCGAGGTTAGATATATTCATTACTTGGCAGACGCGATGGCCAATCGTCGCCGACTTTAAGCACTGGGTTTCCACGCGCGATCTCCCATCGTTCAAGTGCCCAAACGCTGTGCTCAAATTTCGCTCTATCAAAGACCATAATAATCTGTCAATGTTTATTCACATACTTTCATCTTCAAAAGTGCGTGCATAAAGCAAAGACAGAGTCCCAGAACACACTTCACAACAAAGCGCTTACTTCTAACTTCAAATAATAAAGCAAGGACAGAGCAAGAGAACACACACCGCGCTCAATGCGCAGACTTCTAACTTCAATAAGATAGAAGTCTAGGTTTTGCGTGCGGTGTGTCCTCTTGCTCTGTTCTTTTTTACCCGCACGGTTTTGACGATGCACTATTTTCACCAAATCGCCCACCAGGAGACACTTCTGAGTAGACGCGTTCTCAAAAATTCTGTACCGTGCAGGTTTCGCCAGAAAAGGATTTACAGAAGATTCTGGCCATGGCCCACGCACACAGGTCCATCATGCCTGCTTCGGCTGTTTTCACTCGGGAAACTTTTGATGAAATGATCCTCAAGCGTGCCGTCATCTTTATGGAGGACAATGTGATGCAGAGCTACATTGCGACCCTGTACCCGCAGAAGCCAGGGCAGGGCATCATCTATGCCTCTAAACAGCACACTATATCGGCGCAGTTCTGCATGTTTATGCGCAAGACTCTGGACCCCAGGATCATGAAACTTCTTCACACAAGGTTAGAATGAATCCATTTAAAATGACCTTTGACTTGATTTGCACTGAGACTCGCCTCTAGTCCAATGGCTCGGCCATTCGGCTGCTTAGCCCGAGGTCGGAAGAGAGCATTGCAGTCGTTTTTTTTTTAAGTAAAAGGCAAAAATGACCTTGTACACGTGCGATGCCAGTGCATAATGAAAAAGCCCAGGAGGTCTGAATGAATCCAGAGATCTCTATTAAGCTGTGTCCAATAGCCCACGTGCAGCTTTTGAGCGTAAAACCCCAGGAGTAAATCAACTTTAATGTCAATTAGCGATTACCAGCGAAATACTGTCAGTTGTTCGCGTGGCTAGTTATCTACGTTACATACAGTACAACTGCTTCATCGTGTTCCCGTGGAACGTTCTGTTATTTGAAGATCTTAATTCTACGATCCACAAGAAAAACATCTATAGGCGAACGCTAAATACTATTAACCTTAAGACTACTCCCTGTCTCTTGCATCCGCGTTCAAAATGCTAACGAGCATTAGCATTAGCAGTAAGTCGTACTCAGCACAACACGTTCAGTAGGTGCTTCTTTCACACGCTTAGTACCAACAAAGGGAATCTGTCCAGAATGTAACCGCGTTTTTGAAAACTCAATCGTGTGTATCTGTGTTTATCAGTAGGGCCACTTTTTTAAGCTACACCAGCTACACCCATTTAGCAAATCTGCAATATCTCCAATGTTTTTTAGCTACGCTAGTGTAGCTGGTGTGGGTTAAAAAATGGCCCTATTGTATAACAGAAAGCGACGAATTTGAACTTGTTACAATGAGATGTATTGCCTGTAAAGTTGACCTGTTTTGAAAATTCGGCCCGCCTATATATATATATATATATATATATATATATATATATATATATATATATATATATATATATATATATATATTGCCACCTAGCGTTGCCAGGTGGCGCATGACTGAGGTGTGAAAGGAGGACGAAGTGGAAGAGGACGACAAAGTGTCGCTTGCACGTTTGCGTCTGTGCTGCTGTGTTCTTGTGTCTGGGCTACCCCCTGCTATTATTGGTATCCTTAGTCACCGTGTACGTGACATTCTGGTGGAGGTGCGGGGTAAAAACGATCGCCTATGCAAGAATCTCCATCTACAAGACGTCGCGCCAGCCCTGTACCATTGGACACCCCCGTGCATCGCTCCAGTGGACGGCTCCAGGGACTGTCTCCGGAGTTTCAGCCATCACCCGCCGCCATGACATCTAGTGCTCCTGCGCAGCAGGTGACGGGCGTCGCACCGGCCTGTAACTACACCTTGCAGGCCCCTCGAGTACCGAAGACTTTCCATGGGGACCTCTTTGAGGATGTGGAGGACTGGTTCCTTCAGTTTGAACGTGTCGCTGCATTCAACCAGTGGGACGATGCTGCCAAACTAAGGAACGTCTACTTCAGCCTTGAGGACGGCGCCCGTATCTGGTTCGAGAACCGAGAGCAAGCATTAACTTCGTGGCGGGAATTCCGTCGTCAACTGCTCGAGGCTTACACTAGCGCAGATCGTCGCGAGCATGCAGAACGTGCCATTCACTCTCGCATCCAAAGGCCGAATGAGAGTGTCCAAGCATACGTCGAGGACATGACGCGCCCCTTCAGGCGAGCCGATCCCGCCATGTCCGAGGACAAAAAGGTCAGGTACTTGATGCAGGGTTTGAAAGAGCAGTTGTTCGCAGGCCTTGTGCGAAACCCACCGTCGACTGTAAACGGATTCCTTGCGGAGGCCACCACAATGGAAAAGGTGCTACACCAACGTGCCGTGGCTTATGACCGACCTTTTCATACAAGCACAATCGCGGAATCATTTGCATCTTCAGAGCGGCATCCCGATGCATTGCGCGAACTGATTCGCAGCGTCGTGCGCGAAGAACTAAGCAAGTTCTGGAGCCCTCTGCAGCAATCGCCATCTTCCGTTTCTGCTATAGTGCGGGAGGAGGTGCGGCAGGCACTCAAGAGCCCTCTTTCGCCTGTAGTTCCGAGCCCGCCATTGCTGTCGGGGACCGACAATCGTCCCACATATGCGGAAGTTCTGCAGAGTCAGGCTCCCCCTTCACCACCGCCCATTCTCGCGTCACCTACAGTTCCGCTGCCCTCGGTGCAGCCAGTGCAGAACTTCGACAATCGTCCGCTGCCCCGACGCAAAGCCGACATTTGGCGCACGCCTGACCGCCGTCCGCTTTGCTTCCACTGCGGTGAACCAGGACATCTCTACCGGGATTGTCCGTATCGACGCCTTGGTCTCCACGGCTTCCGCATCGACTCGCCTCCTCCCCGGTTTGGTCAACGACCCCGAGTTATTGAGGAGTACCTGGCGGAGCAGCGTTCTTCATCTCGTTCGCAGCGTCAGCCCCGCTCCCCTTCGCCAAGGCGCTCCTCCTCGTTCACTCACGGTTCCTCGCGAGAGGACCAAGGCCGCTCGTCTAGCCCTGGTCGGGAAAACTGAAAACAGCGACCTTCGGGGGCGAGGCCGCTGGTAGTCGCTGCGTTGAAGACCTCCCGTCGTCGTCACTTCGATCCGACCGCGAGCTGCTGGTACCGTCACCTAGGGAAGCAAAAAGCGTTTCTCTGGACATTCCGGTTATTTTAGACGGTCGCACTACGGTCAATGCATTAGTGGACACCGGTGCCGATTATTCAATTTTGAGTGGTCGCATGGCGACTGTTTTGAGGAAGGTGCTCACTGCTTGGCCAGGTGTGTACCTTCGAACCGCCGGCGGTCATATAGTTACTCCAAAGGGGATGTGCACGGCTCGAATTCAGATTAACGGACGTACGTTCCTCGTTAGTTGCGTTGTTTTAAGTGACTGCTCCCGTGACCTTATCCTCGGCATTGACTTTCTGCGGGAGTACGGAGCAGTTATCGACCTGCGAAATAGACTCGTCACGTTTTCGATGGGACAATCTACCGAACAAGATAGTAGCAGTCCTTGCAATACCGCACTTCGTGTTTCCGCTGAGAGCGTCTCGCTGCCGCCGCGAAGCAGTGCTCTTGTGGAAGTTACCTGTGACGATTTCCGTACCGGTGATGCTGTAGCGGAGGCGAACCATACACTCCTGCTTGCTCATGGCATTTGCGCTCCCCGAAGTTTATTGTCGTTTCACAATGGCCGGGCTGCACTCCTTGTCACAAATTTTTCTAATGAGTACCGACACTTGTTCCCGGGGACTGCTATCGCTTTTGTTGACCATGTTGCGCACGATCCGGTCTGTTTTGCATCCACGGCAGTAGAAACTAACGAGCCATCTCTTGACAACATCGACATTAACTGCCACTTGTCGAAGGAGAAACGGCGGGCTTTAGAGCAACTGCTGCTAGACTTCAAGCACTGCTTTGCTTCTTCCTCGAAGGTTCGTCAAACGCCCATCACACAACATCGCATCGTTACTTATGACGACGCTCGCCCAATACGACAGCAGCCTTATCGTGTGTCTGCCAAAGAACGAGAAGTGATCCAGACGCAAGTTCAGGAGATGCTGGATGATGGTGTTGTGCAGCCTTCACAAAGTCCGTGGTCTTCACCAGTAGTCCTTGTCAATTGCGTGTGAAAATTTTGAACATTTGGTAACCTCCTGTCAACGGTTTACTGCACATCGCAGGACACTGCGCGATAATTTAAGCTTACCTAAAGAAACAACCTTGCGCCTTGAACATGTCCTGGGTCCTTGGTGCGACGGATCGTCTGCTGCGAAGGCTACCAAGGCCTTACTAACTTTTCTGAAGGACACAGGGTTGATCAGAGGTGGGCAACCTCATGAGGTTTCGACCTCATGAGGTCGACCTCAACCTCAAAATGACCTCAACCTCACGGAGTGAGGTGAGGTTGAGGTGAGGTCGGTGACAGCTCAAAATTTTTTGAGTGAGGTCACGAAATTGGACCTCAACCTCACGCGTGAGTTTGAGGTTGAGTGAGGTCGTCATTGTGTGAGGTCGAAATTGTGAGGTCCAGGCTTTTTGCTGTTGCCGCGGCTTTCTTCGAAGAGCGCCCCCTTTGACGCGGAGCTCGAGCGTACTGCCGCGGTGTGCCCGCCGACTCTCGGTGTTTTTTTACCCCCCAATCGGACGACCGGATGCGGCAGCCCCTGCCCAGCTTTCGGCATTCCACCGTAATGTCCGCAGCCCGAGACCGCTTCCCTCTGGTCTACTTGGAAGGAGATATTTTTTTTTTACTTCACGAACTCCTCATGTCCCCCGTCAGCCACCCCCGTTTCCTCTGACTTGTTTGTGCCGATGCTTGCGGCAGGCTCAAACACCCAGGAGCGCGCAGAGCACATAACTCACGTTGACCCGCGGTGCTTGTGTCGGAGGCCGCAAAGAAAGCAGCAAACTAAAAAGCGAAGCAAATTGTCTTTGCGCAGACGGCGCGGAGCAGAACTGTGTCTTGTGCATGCCCGTTTCCAGGCTGCTGCCTTACATTCGATAAAGGACCCTGCTGTACATTACACGGAAACTTAACAGAAAATGGTGCAGCGAAATTGTTAGGGGACGTGATACTGACAGATAAAAAAAAAAAACATGAACAAACCAGAAAAGCCGGCACAATACCATCTGGGCATTTTATCGAAGTCCTCCCTTTCGAATTGTACGTCATCGTTCTATATTTCGGCCCTGTAAATTTATATTCTTGTATTTTCCAGAAGAACCTCTCTTTGGTCTTTGCTGCTTGTTTCTTATACAGATTCACAGGTGGCCCCGAACAACTGCAATGGGATGAAATGGACGGCACATCTTGTAAGACGCAACTGGTATACAGGAAAACGCATGCGCATGTTAACCATTTGCCGAGATAGAACAGACAAAAAATATATGGGGCTTGTATGCAGTCAAGCGCAATGAAAAAAAAAATGATTTCGCTCCGCTAAGGCCCTTTATTTCTCTCTCAAATTCTATTGAAATCAAGCAATGCAGGAGGAAGGAGGAGAGTAAGAGATTCTTAACTTCATAATATCAGGTTTTTCTTGAAATCTCTTATTCAGGCGCAGAAAAAAAAAAGAGAACAGCGTTCTCCTACATGTTTTTATGCGCTAGAAAGTATTGAGATGGTTTCCGGCTGGACATTTTGGTGTCTAGACGGACGAATTGGTGTGGCGAACTGAACGTGTCTGTTTTGTGCTCCCGTCTGCTCGAGACGGACAAATCAATCGGATGAAAATTTTTGTGGCCAGATGTCGGAATAATTTTTTCAGATATTTGTTTTTTTTCTTTAAAGATCAATTTTAATGTACGTGATGTGAAGCCAATTACATGCAGGCACTGAGGAATGCCATAATAAGTCGATGTCTCAAACCTTCTATAAGCTCTGGGAAGCGCAGTTCTCTTCTGTTTTTAGTGTGCGATATTTGTTATTACTTTCGTCAACATGGTATTTATTTATATATATTTTCTTGTATGTCAATTAAGTTCGTACACTGCCGAAAAGAGAACAGGCTTCTTCCCTCACATTAGGCTCTTTTTCAGAGGCCCATAGCCCAACCCTCCTTTCCACTTACCCGCGCGGTCATTTAGTTTTTTTTTTCTTTTTCTTTTGCAAGTATTGGAAAGCGCGATCTAGTCTCTGAAAGCGGAGCTGGCACACATACGCCATTGCCGTTTGGTGTGTATTGGTGACAGTTGGGCATTCACCGCATGAGCATAACCAGATGCCTACACACCATGCATGGCAAAATTACTTTTGAAAAGGAATTAAATTACATTACTAATTAATTTGCTGAAAATCTAAGAAAAGTAATTAAATTACATTACTCATTACTGCTCCTAAAAAGTAATGAAATTACATTACGATTACTTCTACTCAGAAATTAAATTACTTTTAAATTACTTTCTAGTTTCCATCCATGCAAAAACTAATCAAAGCTAATAAACAAAACAAAAGCTTGTTCTTCGGACGCGAAGGACACACATTCTTTCGTCTTCCCGCCAAATTCTGTCCCAGAGAGCTATTCCTTCCCTCTCTCCTACAGCACGGGCCATTACAAAAAAAAAAAAAAGGAACCGCGTGGTCGAACAGTCGTGAAATGACCGGCGAACCCAGCGTCTTGCTGGCACAGAGCTGTCTCCGCCATTTGAAGGGCCCGAAGAAGCTAGGTTATTTATTGCTTCCGCAGTCCCAAGAATCGACGTCGGCACATTTGTGCTCACTGCTCAGTAATGCTCAAGCCACGGTGCCTCACGTCATGGACCCTTCCGCCTATCTCCCCCAGCCCCAATCCTCCCTCGCACCGTGGTGTTGAGTGCAACCAGGCACCACTGTGCACTAGCCGACGCAGCAGGGAGTGCCGCTGCGCCACGCTCGCAACCAGTTTTCAGCTCCAGCCTTTTTGCTCCATTTCTCCCTTCGGGATTCCCTTGACGCCTTGTATCCTGCTACTTGGAGAATGGTTGCCCCTGCTACACACGAGGTCTCAGACGCACTGTTATGCTTATCTGTCCCCCTTTGCCGATCCGTTACGCTGGCTTCGCTTGCCGCACGTCGTTCTTGCTTTCGCGGCACTCTACTTCGTTGACTATTGAAGGAGTAGTGGCGCACTTTAGTAAAAGTAATTTCGAAAGGAATTAATTACTTTTGCTGCGAAATTACTGCCAAAAAGTAATTCATTACATTACTAAATTACCAACCCGAAAAAGGAATTAATTACATTACAAATTACCGAGAAAAGTAATTCAATAACAGTATTTCATTACTGTAATTAAATTATTGCCATGTCTGCTACAGACGGACGGCGAAGGGAGGAGCGCGTGCACAGCGGGGGGCGCGGTCCCTCCGGGCTGCTTGCTCGCCTCCTTTCTGTTGTTCTTGCCTTTATTTTACGTTTATGTGCTGTAACTATACGACAGTAACGGGGAAACGGTTTCTCTAGATTCACCTACGGTGCATGCGGCGAAGCAGCTTCGGAGACATCACCGTGCAATTTATTAGTTCATTCTTCAAAGGAAAACAAGTGAATACCACAAAGAAGCTCGTCTCAGAATTGGCGAAATGGCATCCAGTATTCGGTTCGGACGTACAAGTATTTATATCGTGTGTGTGTGTGTGTGTGTGTGTGTGTGTGTGTGTGTGTGTGTGTGTGTGTGTGTGCGTGCGTGCGTGCGTGCGTGCGTGCGTGCGTGTGCGTGTGTGTGTGTGTGTGTGTGTGTGTCTGTGTGTGTGTGTGTGTGTGTGTGTGTGTGTGTGTGTGTGTGTGTGTGTGTGTGTGTGTGTGTGTGTGTGTGTGTGTGTGTGTGTGTGTGTGTGTGTGTGTGTGTGTGTGTGTTTAGGCGGGTGGGAGTAGGACATTTTGCTCCGGCGAAATTTGACGGGCGAGCCGATGTTCGCGACAGCAAAGTGGTTCACGTTTACCCTTTTTCCTAGCAGTTCCGACCCTTGTAATTTTTTAATGTAAGCGTGGTGTTCGAAGAAGCGATTTCGCCAATTCTTGCAATACGCCACGGGATCACAGAATTATAAACTAACGCCCAGGATTGGCCGGTTGGGACCTCATAAGATAAACAGCATTCCTCATCGAAATTTTCTGAAGGTTTATGTGGCGTTGGCCGAGTTTTATGATTAATTGGTGTTTTGCTGTCTTTTCCTCTTCTGTTTGTTTTGTTGGGGATTTAGTCTTCACAAGTCGTTTCATGAGTGGCTTTTACGGAAAATTTGTGCCCCGTTAATATGACATCCTTTAATATGGAAGACCCGAATTATGGACAGTTTTTCTAGGGGTGTAGATTTTTCAATGTATTTATGTCTCGTTAATATAGAAACTCGCTCTCTGAACAATGGAGATGGGATGAATGCACACAGCCTATTCGGCCCATGTATTTGTGTCTCGTTAATATGGACATTGTTTGAAAAAAGCAGAAGAGTCCGAACGCAAGTTAAAGAAGGGTACGCAAGCCGGGAACTTATGCGACAGCCGATACGGTCGGATGCCTGAACGAGTCCTGTGGAGTTGGAAAGAACCAAAGCGGGCGTGTCGTCGTTCTAGGAGAGAAGGGAGGGGGGGGGGCGCAAGAGCGGGAAAGAAGGGAGGAAAAGGAGAAAAGGAGGGTGGATGACAGGGATCGTACACAGCAAACCGAGGGTCAGCTAAGAAAGACCCCAAAAGGAGGGAACCGGGAAATTTCTGGGTGCAGCGGCAGCGCCGCAACTAGAGGCCGCAGTCGGGAAAACAGCAACATGTGGTCGCAGAACAGAAGAGAGGCCCGTAAAAGCGTAAGAAAGAAACAATAACAAGAAAGACAAGCGCCAAAATTGGGGGTGGGAACTGAAGTTTTTCTATCCCAGAACACAAAGTGTGTTCCATGAAGCCGTTAACGCTTTTCGGTCAGGGTTAAGACACACTCACGAAGTAGAGCGACAAAAGAAACGCGACGACCACGCAACCAGGACCGGGCGTCCCGGTCTGGACGCCCTTCCTTCTCATGCTCCTGGTTTTCGTCACTGTTGCGCTGCCGAAATACCACATTTTG
The DNA here is from genome assembly GCF_055883805.1 of Amblyomma maculatum. Taxonomy (NCBI): domain Eukaryota; kingdom Metazoa; phylum Arthropoda; class Arachnida; order Ixodida; family Ixodidae; genus Amblyomma; species Amblyomma maculatum. Next base: position 100,689,451 of record NC_139347.1, on the reverse strand, counting down.
CACCACAGCGATCCGCATGTCGGCTTCGCCTTGAGTCAACGATGCGGCCTTGACAAGGTCTGAGCTCTTCGTAGTCGGCTAGCCATCGTTCTAAATTGTACTTCAGCTTCCAGTGTTTGTTTCATAGGAACACACACAAACGGTACAGGAAAGGGCTGTTTGATAGCCCTCTGTATAGTAGCCTGCCAACTTGACTCCCTCGCTTCTTTACAAAAACAGTACAAGGCAAGAAAGAGAATCAGAAGAACGGAAAGTCAGGGAGGTTAACTTGGGAAAAAGAGTGCAAAGAAGCAGGAGCCTGTAACCCTCAACTTTAGTCTGACTTTTGGCATGGTGGGAGCTAAACGCAAAAGAATGGAGCTGAACTTAGGCGCGAAGCGGGACATCTGTGAATACAAGCGGCAAAAACAATCTCAGTCAATCCAAGCCGTGAAAGACTGGACCCAAGTTCAACTAGGCCTCAGCCTCGTCGTGTCGACGGTATACCATCTATATATACCACCGGACTCCGATAAATGGCTCAACGTCGGCATCACAGCGTAAGCCACAGTCCGACAGCGCCCAGCACAGTTCGAAGAAATGGAGTCAGCCTTGTTAATGTGGTTCGGGAATGTGCTCGCGAATGGTGCTGTCGTGAGCGACGAAATGCTTCAAGAGAAGGCTTGCTGCCTCGGCAACATTATGGGTGCTTCTCCTCCGTCTTGATAGGTTTTACCTGTGATGACTTAGGGAATTTTTGTTCAGTAAAACAGGGAGATGTTTACTGAGAAATATTCTACACTCTGTCTAGGCGTAACTGACTTCAGCTACTCAAGAGGATGGTTGACAAGGTTTAAGAACGAACATGACGTTTCGGGTCGACGGATTTATGGAGAAGAGGCTAGCATCGACATCTCGGCTGTGTTTATATACCCAAATTAATTAAAACAGCAGCCATTAATTATATTTTTTTTTTATAAATTATATACTTTTCGTTTTTATTCATGACTCGTTATTATGGATGACTCGCTTTATGGACAGTTTTGGTCGGAAACCAAAGCGTTCATACTAACGAAGCACGACTGTATTCCTATTTTTTCTTAATTTAATGTATTCTGTCGCAAAACAATGTACAGTGTATTAAAAAAAAGCTCGGCAATCATCAATTTTTTTTTTGAATGAAAAAAAAAGAGCAAGGATGAAAGCTTGGGCGCGTTGGTGTCGGTTTTCTTGCCTCATAGCGCTAAACAGACAGGGACACAGCCAGACATACGGGATGGGGATAAAAAAAGTGCCCGTCCCGTGTGTCTCGCTGTGTCCTTGTCTGTTTAGCGCTATGTGGCAAGAAAAGAAAAAGAGCATATCGGCATTGTTGTCGTCGTCACTAGGGTGAACACCATTTGTCTTTTCAGTTTATAGTAAGAACTGGCTTGTTTTATTTCTAATACGAATCTTATTCACGTGGGTCAGATGGGATAAACTCTTTGTATTGCATTATGGGCCTATGCGTAGTAACGTGGTACCCATGTAGGCCTTAGATTGAAACCGACCACAAAAGGGTAGGCGAGGAGGGGGAGAGGATTGCCACTTTAGTCCAGAGTTGGACATGTAGTGTCCAGAGTTTCTCTGCTTTTATCCAGGATATTAATTGTAGTATAAAATTAGGAGTAAAATACAGCCTTCATACGACAAAATTCTGGCTAGCCTATATATACCCCAGGATTACCGAGAAATGTATATTTGCTTTAAGTTACGGTTTAATTTAATGATTCTTTTTTTTTTTTGAGGTCGAGCGCCTGACCTCAACCTCACATTTTGAGTTTGAGGTGAGGTTGAGTGAGGTCGCCAATGGTCACCTGAAAAGTGAGGTGAAGTCGCCTGGGGGACCTCAACCTCAATTGATGAGGTTGAGGTTGAGTGAGGTCGCCAAATATTTTTTGAGTTTGAGGTGAGGTCGAGGTTTTTGAGGTCAAATGCCCACCTCTGGGGTTGATTAATACCCTTTAAAACTCATCTGTGTGTGATTATGTGCGTGTGAAAGTTAACTTTTCTTAAGGACACAGGGTTGATCAATACCCTTTAAAACTCATCTGTGTGTGCTTATGTGCGTGTGAAAGTGTGCGACACCGATTCTCTTTTTTTTTCTCATTTATTTCCCCTTCCCCTCCCACAATCTGTCACCCTCATCCCTCAACCCTCATCAGGAGTAGCATGCTAGGCTTACCACTAGGCAGACATCTCCTGTTGCCATTAAAATATATATCTCTATCTCTTGTCAAAAAGAAAGACGGCACTCTTCGATTTTGCGTCGACTATCGGAAATTGAATAATGTGACAAAGAAAGATGTATACCCGTTGCCGCGCATCGATGACTCACTGGACAGATTGCGACGTGCGAAGTATTTTTCATCTATTGATTTAAAAAGCGGCTATTGGCAAATTGAAGTAGACGAAAGAGACCGAGAAAAAACCGCATTTGTCACTCCAGATGGCCTATATGAATTCAAAGTACTCCCATTTGGATTGTGCTCTGCCCCAGCTACATTCCAAAGGATGATGGACACCGTCCTCACTGGCCTCAAGTGGCAGATCTGTCTTGTGTACTTGGACGATGTAGTTGTTTTTTCCGAAACATTTGATCAACACCTCGAACGCCTTCGAGCTGTCCTGGAAGCCCTCTGTTCTGCTGATCTCACGCTGAAGCCCCAGAAATGCCACTTCGGGTATACAGAACTCAAGTTCCTCGGCCATGTTGTAAGCGCTGATGGGGTGCGCCCGGATCCCGATAAGACTGCTGCCGTCGCACGATTTCCCGTTCCAGCTAATAAGAAGGCTGTTCAGCGCTTCCTCGGCCTGTGCGCATATTATCGGCGTTTCATTGCGGACTTTTCTCAGATCGCAGAACCTCTGACGCGCCTTACAAGGAAGGACACCTCCTTTGTGTGGAACTCTGAGCAGCAGATGGCCTTCTCTTTGCTTCGTGAGCGCCTTCAAACATCCCCTGTTCTGGCGCACTTCGATGAAGCGGCTGACACTGAGGTACACACTGACGCCAGTAGTATCGGTCTTGGCGCGGTCCTTGTTCAGCATCAAGACGGGTTTGAGCGAGTAATAGCCTATGCTAGCCGCACTCTCTCTCGTGCCGAAATGAACTATTCCACCTCAGAAAAGGAATGCCTGGCGGTCGTATGGGCTACTATGAAGTTTCGTCCCTATCTTTACGGCCGGCCATTTAAAGTCGTCACCGACCATCATTGTTTGTGCTGGCTGGCAAATCTGCGAGACCCATCTGGCCGACTTGCACGCTGGAGTTTACGGCTTCAGGAGTTTGACATAACCATTGTTTACAAGTCCGGCCGCAAACACGAAGACGCCGACACGCTGTCACGAGCACCCATTGACACTGGCGATACTACAGCCGATGACGATAGCGGTTTTCTAGGAGCCCTCAGCGCATCTGAGCTCAAGGATCGACAAAGAGCTGATCCAGACATCCCTCCACTCATCGATTATCTGGAAGGGCGTGATACGATTCTGCCTCGACACCTATCTCGGCACCTTGGTTCCTTCTGCATACAGCAAGGCGTCTTGTATAAAAGAAACTCCCAGAGCCAAGACAGAACTTACCTTCTGGTAGTGCCATGCGAGCTCCGTGAGGATATTCTCCTTGCTTGCCATGATGAACCAACGTCTGGTCATTTGGGTTGCTCACGGACTCTTGCTCGAGTGCGCAACATGTATTACTGGCCAGGACTTTCCGCAGCAGTGAAACGCTATGTACGAAGCTGTCGCGAATGCCAGCGCCGTAAAACACCGCCCCAGAAGCCTGCCGGATTTCCCAAGCCCGTTAAAGTACCCCGCATTCCGTTCGACCAAATCGGCATGGACCTCCTTGGTCCTTTCCCTTTGTCGCAGGCCGGAAACAAATGGATAGTAGTCGCTACTGACTACCTGACTCGATACGCTGAGACAAAGGCAATCCCTCATGCCACAGCTTCCGAAGTAGCAGAGTTTTTCATGCACAACATAGTCTTGCGGCATGGCGCCCCTTCCTACGTCATTACCGACAGAGGGACAGCTTTCACTTCACAGCTGATCGACCGCATATTTGAGCTGAGTTGCACGACCCATCGCAAAACCACAGCGTACCATCCACAAAGCAATGGCCTTACAGAAAGATTGAATAAGACGATTGCGGACATGTTGGCAATGTACGTCGATGTGCAGCACACGACCTGGGACGAGGTGCTGCCGTACGTTACATTTGCGTATAATACAGCCTTACAAGAGACAACGCGCTTCACACCATTTCGACTTGTTTACGGACGCGAAGTTCAGAGCATGCTCGATTCCATGCTCCCGTGCCCAGATGATGACCAGCTATCCTCAGATGCCCAGCAATATGCCATCCGCGCTGAGGAAGCCCGCCAGCTCGCCCGTGTGCACATTGGGCAGCAGCAGACCACTGACGCGCATCGTTACAACCTCCGGCACCGCCAGGTTGACTACAAGCCTGGAGGCCAAGTCTGGGTATGGACACCAGTTCGCCGTCCAGGCTTGTCAGAGAAACTCCTTTCCCGCTACTTCGGGCCGTACAAAGTGTTGCGCCGTGTGAGTGACCTGAGTTATGAAGTTATCCCAGACGGTGCCACACAACCAAAACGTCGAAAGCACAGCTCGGACATTGTGCACATTGTGCGACTGAAGCCGTACTACCACCGATAGCGTATGGCCACCCGCTGTGACCACTCTCTTGCTTTTCACACCATTTTTACCGGCCCTTCTCATTTTTTCGGAGGGAGGGGGTAATGCCACCTAGCGTTGCCAGGTGGCGCATGACTGAGGTGTGAAAGGAGGACGAAGTGGAAGAGGACGACAAAGTGTCGCTTGCACGTTTGCGTCTGTGCTGCTGTGTTCTTGTGTCTGGGCTACCCCCTGCTATCATTGGTATCCTTAGTCACCGTGTACGTGACAATATATATATATATATCTCTCTCTCTCTCTCTCTCTCTCTATATATATATATATATATATATATATATATATATATATATATATATATATATATTTGCGAAATAAACGCAATAAAGAAAAAAAAATGAACCCTTCGCGGTTCGTGGCCTATGCGTTGCGTGCCTTCCTGGCAAGCGGAGGGCTGGCATTGGAACCTGAAAATCCGCAAATTTATTTTATATAAAAAGTTCTATTCTCTGAAACGACCTCATTAGAGGAGCCTTCTCGCCAATTTTGGCTTCATTTGTACCCTCCCAAATTAGTTAGGACTATTGCAATGTGCGGTGCTTGAAATTGCCGCGCGAGCTCATGTGATTGTGGCGTCATGACCCTCTCGACCAGTCAAAATTTTTTCTAACCATCGTCAGGTCGATGGCGGTAGCTTCTGGGTGCAAACGAGCTGTATATGTCATCACTGAGTAAGACCAGTTTTACGCAATATCATGTAGGGCTCGTTCGGCTGAAGAGCAGTCGTCATCACCGTATGTACCCAAAAAGTGAGCAAAATGGTCGAAACAATTCCTATGGCAAAAGCATGCGGCGGCCACAGGAACTCCACCGAGACGTGATACGTCGTTGCCAAGACAGGTGGTGCCTCGTTTTTCGAAGTTTGAAAGTGGCTCTCGCAATGGAACATGCGCGTCTACGTCGATTTATAAACACGGGGGCACCATAGGGGGCCACAGGCCGCTATCGCTTCCTAACCTAAGGCAGAACATATGATTCTCCCTGATTTTAGTGTTATGCTCGGCACCAATAGCTATCAAAAGATGTGCCCCTTTTGGTAGCTTAATGTATACCGTGGACCTTATACCGGATATCTTCATATATGCAATGCAGTTAAGTGCGCGCCCTTTCAAATGCATTTCAAGGAGTTCATTTTCAGGTTCCAGATGATGAATCTATGAGTTTAAATGTAGTATTTATATGATCTGCACAACCACAACGAAACCTCCAGAGAAATTTCCCAGTATAAACAATGTTCAGTAAGGCATGACTGAAAGTTAATTTAGCAGTTGTTAAGTAGAACTGCAACTGCAGTCTTTTATTTTCATTTTGGCTTCCGGTTGATTCAACATGAATTCAACAAGGCGCAAAAATTGCCTCAAAAGTAATTTTTCTAGCCGAAAGAGGCCTGTCCCTCACGTGGATTGTGTCCCTAGTAGCAACGTTATCGCACTCACACTAGTCACACGCAGCTTTTGACAGCAAAGCTTGGACACACTATTTATTGTCGCATATGGCATATACCCTACCTCTGTGGACAAAGTGGAGAAGTGACGTTGTACACGGACTGCTGGCGTGTGTACCCTGCCTTACAAGCAGTTGGACAGGCTATATGTCCGCTCTGAAGCCCATGAAAAATGTTCCCTCATGGGAGAAGGTGCCTGTGTCTGAACACGCTGGAGCACCATCTCGGCAAGCGTAAACATTGGTCTAGCAGTTGAAGGTGATTGTCATGACGCCACTATTATCTACCCCTTTGAGTAGAGGACGTAGGGTAGGGGCTGAATACGTCTAATTTGCTGAAAAGCATTACCCTCTGGGCTAAAGACTTCAGTCGTCGCACGGGCCGGGTTAATGAAATCTGCTGACAGCACGGTGCCTGTCACGACTAATCTTGGAATGTTCACACGTATGTGATTACAGGAAAAGGCTTTTGACGCTGCATCTCGTTTACGTTTCACATTTAGATTCGGTAAACGTTTTTAGTTTACTTCTTTACGCTACGAGTTTTGTAGCCAAAATGCGCACTTTTGTTCTTTTATGTATACCTTTTAATGGGCCCGATCAGAAGTCGCTTCAGGAAAAATCAATGTCGGTGTAGTTGAATGTTGTGCTTAGCACCGGCTGTAACTCGTGCAGTGACTGATGGCGAAGTGGAGAGAGGAAGATGACTGCGTCAGGAAAGCAAACCTAGCGCCAGAAAAATATGACTGTAAATGTATTACTGGTTAATAATAACCGAGAGAAGCCCAGCAAAAAAGAAAACAAAATGAATAAGAATGACCCAGCAAAGAGCTCAATAAAGCTCCCCTGCAGTTTGCTCAGAGTAATGTGGAGCAAAAGAAATACACACCACATATATTAAAATATATGAAAAAAAAATCAATTTTTATAAAACTAATTAAAAGACCTAATGCTAACGTACGGCCATCGCCTAATAAAAAGTAGGTGCTCCCGCAACGTTTTTTTTTTCTTTGTCCTAACATCTCTGGAAAAGATTGCCTTTAAGCCCCTGCAGTGACATTTCAAGCTTTTTTGTTTCTATTTCGTTGTGTCTATATTGACACGTTTTCAAACACAGTAAACGTAATAATAAAGTACTCCGGTACCTACAGATGCCGCTGGATGCACGAGTCTGGACTGACAGAACGGAAGCGCCTTCAGCTACTTCCAGAAACGTGGTACCTGGCACGTCCCTCAGCGTCCCAAGTCCACTCGCTCACGGCCGAGGACACCGCAGCGCTTTTCTACATGGTGATGCTGGGGCTGGCCGTGGCACTGGCGACGTTCATCGGGGAACTGATTCTACACTGCTCGATATTTTCGAAACCGCCACAGTAGGCGCCTAGTAATGAGAACATGAGACGGCCAGATATTTTTATTATGTTAAAAAAAAAGAGAATGAAAATAATTCTGCGATATCCAAGTCTATTTAATGGACCAGAAGAAAGAGGGACAAGTGGTTCCAGCCGACTGTTAAAGTGCACTAAATTCAGCCTTTGAATGCTAGTTATTTTCATTGTTGTGTTTTGTTACCTAGTTCAATAGTAGGTAAAAACGATATAAAGAATAGAGTAAGGCAGATGCGATCGAAAGAACTCGCAGCTGATCGAGCGTTGGCTAGTTTCGTTTTCTCGAACTGCACTAGCGAAGACTTAGAATATCCTGCCACCCTCTTTCTCTAGGGGCACTAATAGCCTGCGAGCCCCCTTCACACAATGAGTAGTCGATAAATAAAGGGATCACACAATATCAAAAATAAAGCGCACATTGTGAAAATAGTTTGCAGTTGCCTATTTTCTGCGTTTCTGCAGCATCGTCTGTCAAGGGTCGCAAAGCTTCCGGATACATTCGGCGCCACTGCACCGTACAACCGTGCTTGCCACACCGATCTCTACGCCAAACGCATCTCTGCGCCAAGTTGAAGGTCGTCACGCAGGAGTTTATACGGCACCACATATTCCAATTTTCTGGCAATGTGCACTGCCAAATACCTCCCCTCCTCCCCCCCTCCCCCCCCCCCCCCCTCCACACACACAGTGTGTGAGCCCTCAAATGCAAATGTGGATAGTTTTTCGACATCCATGTGACAAATGTAACACCGCGGCCTGCTCCTACGCCTTCATATCTACAGCCACACCGGGCACGCATCAGCAGTTTCACAGTACCGTGGTCACCATCATCGCACTACCAGCTCTAACGTCATTACATCCGAACCCCCAGTCAGCTTTTCGTGCAAGGTATTCCAATTTTCTATCCAAGTTAACCACAACCTAGGACAAGCCCCACCAGGGATCCGAAACCCTACACCACAGGTGACTGGGTCTCCCTCTCCGCTTCCGCCCGCATGCCCCCATCACACCTGTACCCGTTCCTTCCACTGCCGAACCATCCTCCATACATGACACCCTCTTGCTCAGTCACTGAAGCCCGTAATCTTAACTCATGCCAAAAGTTGCACGTCTGGAGGAATATGTAATATTGATAGAGAAGCCGAAAGTACTTCGCTATCCAGAATAAACGACGCTGTCAACACCTTTTTTCAGTCCGTTTTTACTCATGATAACCGAGTGTTGCCATCATTCACTAGTACTTCTCCTCCAATTTCTAACATTGTAGTTTTTCAAGAGGGTATTCTAAAACTAGTATTTCCCCTAAACATTAAGAAATGTGGTGGCCCTGACGGAATTCCAAATGCATTTTTAGTGCGGTATTCAATATGGACAACTCGCTATCTTCACATCATATCCAAAACATCGCTCAACTCGAGCACTGTTCCTGCTTCTTGGAAGCTGGCGAAAGCTCTTCCTCTTTTCAAATCTGGTGATAAACAGCTTCTATGCAATTATAGACCCATTTCCCTCACATCCTCATCATGTAAATTGTGAGAACATATCATTCATAAACATATTACAGAGTATTTAGAAACTAATAACATCTTGTGTAATGTTAAACATGGCTTTAGACGGTGCTTTAGCACAGAAACACAAATGTCCGAATTTGTACATAATATTTATTCTAACTTAGATTGTGGTAATCAAACTGATGCAATATTTATTGACTTCTCTAAGGCTTGACACCGTTATTCATTTTAAACTCCTGTTCAAGTTAAATCCTATTTTAAAGATGCCGCGTTTGGTTAATTGGATATACAATTTTCTTTCAGCCCGCTCCGAGTACGTAACTCACAATTCAGGGGAATCATATGTGGCCCCGGTTTCTTCTGGTGTGCAGCAAGGCTCCGTATTAGGGCCCTGACTCTTTTTACTCTATATTAACGACCTCCCGAATAATATCAATCTAAGATTCGCATGCATGCCGATGAGTGTGCTATTTATGACGTTATTGATTGCCCTTGGAATCATTATGAACTGAACAGTTTATATAGCTACATTTTCTGAATTGTGCAATAACTGGCAAAAGACACAGAACGTATAAAGAGGGATGTTCATTTATGACGAGAGTCAAATGAGGAAGGAGGTGCCAGTGAACTCGCAAGTAGCAGCCTGCGCCGGAGTTGTTGACTGCGGTAAGAAAGCCAGAGACTACGGGTCCCAAGCGTTTTTTTTTTTTTTTTTTTTTTTACCTACATGCCTTTTGGGGAGAAATACATGCAGCCAACGCGTGTATTTGCCTTCAAGTGGCTTAAAAGGGAACACTGTCCTCGCACAGTTGCTGCTTAATTGTTTTGCACACTTGTAAGCTGCCATTTTAGAGTACCAGCTTTATATTTGTTACCTGAGAAAAAGCAGGTGCATCTGGGTGACCCATGTAAGAAACCCGCTTGTCAACAGGCACCTGCCACAATTAGGTAATTATTTATTTCAATTTGAGTATATTTTTTATTTCTACAGCATGTCGTGCAGTATACTGAGTTATCTACAAATACAGGTACATGCCATATTCTTTAATAAAGCTTAGTAATTGAATTAAATATAGTCCAAGTACTACCTGCCATTGCTGGTAGCCGGTAAAGTTCAAAAAAGGAAATCCGCCACATGTGGCAGGGTTGGCAGGTATACTGGCGGGGGGCAGTCGGTTACTAGTGGATGTAAATAAATGTGCCACTTAGGTAAATATAGGCGGGCAACGCATACCATGCAGCGCACCTAAGTCGCCTTTATGTTAGCCAGCTACATCGTACGCCGTTTTCAGCTGATGGAGTTGTTTGGTGCTTGCACCAAAAGAGCAATATGGAAATACCCTGGAATATGCTCTGAATTGCGACAAATAAAGTTCGCTGAGGGCCCGTTGGATTCATAAAGGACAGTGCGGCTTCTTCGAACCACCTCATTTTTTTAAGTGCATACAAAAAAAGTCTGTATGACAAGAAAACATTGAAAAGCGCAAGTTTATCGGGGGCTGTGCTATGATGCCACTGTTCACAGCACAGATAGCGTTGCTGAGCTCAGATTGTGCGGAAGTGCGTTGCTGTTGGAACTTGACGAAGACGATGACGTTCACTGCTTGGCGCGGGAGTGTGTCGCAGTTTTACACGAGGCGTGTTCGGCTACGGCAATAGCATGCTACACTCATTCCTGGGCCAGGTAAGCTGATCTGTTCGTTCTGGTGCTGCTGTGGTGAGCCGCAGAAGATTCAGGTGCATGCACAGTACCGAGCTTGCACAGATGAATGATCTCGGAGGGTGATGAAATATCTACTGCTTGGCGCGAGAGTTCAAGGTCAAAAGTTCAGCGCCAGATGACCTTGCAGTTTGGCACAAGAACAGTAGAGCTTACACTGTAGAAGAACCGCGCTGCAGTAAGTGTCACTTGTAAACTTGCGTCAGCAAATTATCGCCAATTCCAATACCGGTGTTTTAAACGCAAGGAAACGTCTAACAGCTGCGTTAGCTTATTACATATATATTATCTGAACTGGGAAACATGATTTCGGGCGGATTGTTATTACCGTGTGCTTTTTGACGCACTTTGATTCTGGACGCAGAGGTGTTTAGTCTCATGATTCAACTTGTTCGTATGCAATTGTCTTGAAGGTTCTTCTAGCGGGCAAGAATAAAAAAAAAATATTAGTGTACAGCCTCTGTTACCGAAACCCAAGACACATTACAGCCTGCGAGGAGCCAAGCTCTGCCAAGTTTTTATTTCCATTTCTAAGCCACGGGAGGTAAACAAATGTTGGAAGCTCCTTTCAAACGTGAAGAGCCTTTCTCGAGAGATATTTATGCGCAAGTATGGAGATATACAGACTTGAATGTCTTTATTATTTCTGCAGATGCTTTGAAACGGCGCTTGGGCTTTCATCGTCCGTGTACATCGACACGACAGAGGATTACCTTTGCCAAAGCCAGATATTAGGAGAAGTATATTAGAAGCAACTAACAGCGAGTTGACGACTTATTGTTAAAGCCTCAAAATTCCTCAATTGTAGTTCCATGATTTTTCTGAAGAAATCCGCCATTAAAGCTCCTGAGGGGCATCTCGGAACCTGCTGCATTTTGCTATTAAATTTGTGTGCCTGCCTATTTGCAAACCCTAGAACGATAGATGCAGTGTACTCCGGCGGTGCTCGCAGATGCCGCTGGATGCACGAGTCAGGATTGACAGAGCGGAAACGCCTTCAGCTGCTTCCGGAAACCTGGTACCTCGCACGTCCCTCGCCATTCGAAGTCCACTCACTCTCGGCCAGTGACACCGCTGCCCTCTTTTACATGGTGATCCTGGGGCAAGCCGCAGCACTGGTCGTGTTCTTCGTGGAATTGCTCATGTACAGCTCGACTTTCTTCATTCGCGCCCGCGGTAGGCGGAAGCGCGTTATATGAACATAAGGCGGACAGCTTCCATAATGAACCCGAGAGAAAATAAATTACACGATACGCGCCTCAACTAACTGATACGCCAGTGAAATGCATCATTTCAGCCGACCATGAAAAGGGAACTATAACGCCTAACCTTTACGAAACTACTTATTTGTATTGTTCGTGGTGAATGTTTTTCTGTCAGTGTCACTAAAGTCTAATAAGGCAAAGAACACCAAGTAGGGTTAGGAATCGCTTGATGGTCGGTTACTTCTATTTACTACAACTATAACACAGAAGAAATAGTATTTCCTGCCACTCTATATCATTTCTGACTACAGTGATCCTTGTTAGCTCTTACGAAATGTGTCCTTATAAATTAAATGTGAAATAAAGTTATATCCTGAAAAGTGATTGTATTGTCCATTTTATGTGACAGCTTCTGCTTTCTCTTGCGACCTGCTGTTCACGTAACTTTACGCCGCGTGCAGGCATTGGAAAGACAAAGCGGATAAATCTCCAGCATTTTCTGAATTTATAGAACATCATCTGAACTGAAAAAAAAAAAAATCACACTTTAGCGATATTGGAAAAGTACACATAAGAAAATGTTATTTTATTGTATTATAACGTTTAGTGGTATCAAAACAAATTAATGCGCATTTAATATGCGAATTAACCCATATTTTGGTCTGCATATACTAAAACGCAGTTAATTGTTGACAAAAACAGACATAAACCAGATCAGAATGCAAAATTATGAGCGTTAGGCGTCTCCTGTGGCGATAAGAGTGCCTTTTTGCCTTAAAAACTTAAATGTCCTGGATGTCTGACAGCCGGGCGAGCATTATGTGCTGCGAGCGATGTCAATTATCGCAATGAAGCAACGCCATGTTACTGACCGTGATACCGGCTCAAAAAACGCGATCGATCTAGAGATCGCCGCCTAAACACCGCACTAAATGTCGCCGTAATTAATTGTTGGGCAAAAACCTTATCGCGGAGGAAAGGCAACAATCCGCCTGCTGCAGGTTGGAGCGACCAGTAAATAAAGCGTCGCTTTTTGTGAAAACGTGACATATAATTCCGCCGTCAAAACAAATGGCAAAAATTATTTTTAGGACAAAATTACAAATAACGGTAGAATGTGTCCACTCTTCAAAAAACAAGTACTCCATGCAATGACCACGAGAAAACATTTATGCGCTGCGCAGGCTTAAGTCAGTGCGACATTTTCATTATACTCATTGAAATAAGATTTCAGTGATCTCAAAAAATCAATAATCGACAATTATCTTATGCACGCTTCGTAAAAATCGTTGCTCTACAATAAATCATGTATCATACGTATTTTGGCATGCTCAGAGAGAAAGCGGGGGTTTTACACACAAAGAGGGCCACTTTTATCAAGCACACTAAATGAGACGTAGATTACTTCCCACTTGTAAGAGTTCTCACTTGAGAAAAAAGTGAAATTTAACAATACACGCCTTAGCAGTTGTCCTCCTGCGTTTGACGGGTGGCGCCAGTATTGTCCGGTTTGACATCATGCGCACATCCCTTGCACTTGCCCAGAAATGCGTGTTTCTTATATGGCTGACGTGCTTGAGAAGGGTGCGCGGTTTCAACATTCATGACCCAGGATGTTCTATGATTTTGAAGATTTTTCATTCGAAGAACTACTTTGAGGAGAAGCGCCCTTACTGTTACGTTCTGTACCGAACGGTACGTCTGGGGTTGTTTCTTTTTGCTGGACGCTGGTTTGTTCGGTGTTGAAGCTGATGAGATCCTTACTGCCTTGTGACGCAACAGGCGACGCCGCTCCAAAGAAGACGTCGGTGCTGTCGGCATGCTCGCTGAGTGGCAAGGAGTTCATACCCTCCATACGTGACGGCCCTGGGTGGTCTGCGCGTGTCGCCACTGTAGTGTCTTGCGTAGACTGCCTACGGTTGGCAATTCCTTGCCCAGGTGTGCCGTCGTCAATAGTTGTCCTGGCTTCCTTAGCTTCGCCATCTGCAAGCACACGAGGGCTTTCTTTTGTTTGAAGTCCTGTTGCCCTAAATTGATCTTTCAAATCTACAGCCCCACTGCTTTGTGATGAGTTGGGTGACACGAGTGCTGCTTTGTGAGCTTCTGACGATACTATTTCATCACTGCCTGCCCTGACACCACTTAACGTCACATCGAGGCCCGTTTCATCGCTTGTAGCGAGGGCGCCTGAAGTACGAGAAGGTTGTATTTCTGACGGCTTCAGCTGGACGATGGTGCTATCAGTCACCGATGAGCTGGGAGATAATGACACAAGCTCTGGACGGCGAACTGGCAAGGTGACCACTTGACGCCCGTCTACACTGACGTTTTTTGGAGATTCTGCAGACATGTGTACGGTGGAATACACAGCAGGAGATGTTGGCTGCTCAACAAGCTCCGTACTTGATGGCAAGCCATGCCTATTGTCTAGTACAGGAAAACGCATGGCTTCAGGACGGGGTTCGATTGCTGCTCGATGTGCTTGGGGCGCCACTAACTCTTGTCCTCTGCTTTCGGCGCTTTTCTCAGCATTTCTTGCCCTTGGCGTAAGCCTGTTTTCGGCCTCACTAACATCACGCTCAGAGAGCTCAGCATTTTCTGTGTCCATAATTGTTTCGTCAGGCACACATTCAACAACCGTTGATTGTGCCTTACCAGTCGGGCTGTAGTGGTCCCGCTTTGCGGCCTCAGCAGACGTGGAACCTTCTTTGACTGCTTGATTATGATCAAGAGGCTGGACATGTTTGTCGTCTGATCTGACAATGGGCCATGCACCGTCAACTGTAATCTCCGCTTTCAAAGCTATGGGGTCTTCATGTGGTGGGGATCCATTAGCATGTGACGGGGATCCATTAGCACGGACATTGTTTTTGACTGGACCTAAATAATCCACGGGACCTTCATGAGATTGATCACTGTTGGGATAAATTGGTGCTTGTTCTCCAACCCCTCTCACTGTCAAATCAGCTAAAACAGAGCCAGTGTTTCCGTTTTGTTCACACGATGTGCCAGCCTCTAATATGGAGAGTAGTTGGTCGTTCTTTTCTGACGCTTTGGCAATTCTGTCCGACAGAGGTTTCTTGCTTTCAGGTAACCCATAGGTGGATTTGGGCTCGATGTTCTTATTACTGGCTACCAATGTTGTTTCTCCTGATGGTTGTGAATCAGAGGCAACAAGCGAGGCCTCGGAGCGTGGAGCTAGCGCCGACAAGGTGGCGACGACCTTCCGCTTGTCCACATCGCCACAGCGTATACCACTTTCTGAGAACGTGTGCGACAGCGGCGCTCGGGGGTGAGAAACGTCTTCTAGGCTGTGTGACAGCGTGGAACTTCGGCCATCCCGCTCTCTGAGGGGTGAACGCGGGGATCGGGCTACAACTGCTGATAGCTCGCTAGGAGATCGTACCGAGTGTGGTTCACCACGGCGTTCAGTAGGCGGTTGCGGCAGCCTGAGTTTTCTACTCAATTGCCTGTTATCGCTTGTAGAAGGTGACAAGGAGCCATCAATTCCCGTTGGTGTACTGCTGTGTACATAAGGAGATGGCACTTTCGTTGTCATCGGACTGGCGGAGCTCTCATCAATGGTTGCCTTAAATGACTTAGTCATTTCTGGCTTATCGAAATAGGCTATCATCTCCGGCAACTGAAGAGTCAATTCCCTGGGCTCGCTGCGAGAAGGGGACCCTACGGCTGAAGGAACTTGGGAAGGTACTCTCTGTAGAGTCACATTCGCTTTGATTGTTACCGGCGTCACAGCCGGTGTAGATTTCTGCAGTGCTTTTTGTGATGGCATTAGAGCTTCCTTGGTATCATTTGCCACGCTTTCAACCAATTTTTCTCTGTAAGTGAAGGGAGCCTGGGCATCATTTCTTGTCTCAAGTTTGGCGTCAAACTTTGGCTGAAGCGGTTTGACTGGGCCTCGTAGCGTGTCCTCATAAGGTACCACCGCTGTGGTGCTGTGAGGCATTGTGAGAGAATTTGTGCCGGAGCCTAAATCCGATTTTGTGTCCCAGGTTGCAGCAGTTTGGCCTGCTTCGCCAGGTACGTGCGGTTCATAAAATCTGCCATGTCCTGAAAGTTCCCTCTTTTCTAGTAGAAGTCGCGAACTGTCTTCTGATGTACTGTCGCTAGATGTAGAAGAGTTCGGCTGTTTGGGTAAAAGTGAAGGTCCTGCTGATGTCTCTCCTGGACTGAACAATGGACTCATATTTTCGCTCCAGCTGCCATTTTTGCGGAACATGCCTAGATTAGATTCAGATCCGTGAGTTATCGTACCCTCCGGATAATACCTATTGGACGTTGCCGTTGCCCCTCCTGTGGTAGTTTCATCAGCTCTATGTGCAAGACCACTGTCAGTCGGCGACCACACTTGACCAGCACCTGTGCCGTGCGGCATTGTCTTCACGACACGGTCTCGAACTTTTACCTCCATCTGAGGCACGGCGGACTCAACCTCAGTGTGGTGCTCAGTGTATGTCTCGAACCCCTGTGCTGCATTTACAGAGCCGCTGAGCTGCGTCGACATACCGGTGACTGGATGTACGCAGACGCGTTTATTTGGGGGTTCTGCCATCCGTTCAGCTGCAGAAACGCAGTCTGTGTCCGAAGGAATGATGTTCTCATCCTGTGATCTGACCCGACGTAGCGAGGGTCTGTCTACTGCGGGAACCAATGAAGGTATGCCCATCGCAAGAAGACGGCTCGTGTGCCCACCGGAAGAGCGTCCTCGCTTCGGTTTCCGTCGCGACTCTCTGTCGCTGACATTGGTGACAGTCGTGAAGATGGCCGAAAAACGTGGCGCTTGCCCATGATCGCAGTCGTCGCGGTGGTTTATGCCGCCTACGTCTATATTAGAGAGGTCCACGTACGTGAACACCTGAGAAGGGGCAGTGTTGTCTGCCTTGCTCCGACGGCGAGATACGAGGGACTCCTGAGAATACAGCCGCTGGTACTTGGCGCACCGTGACTCGGACAGGCGGATCAAAAGCAAACATCCCAGGAAGATGAGGACTACTATCATGATGGCGCCCAGGATTAGAAAGCCGATGAACAACGACAGTGCTGGCTGCGGATCGTCCACGTTGTTTATGTGTTCGATGAAGACCTCGCGTAGTGTGTCACCGTCCCGCTTGTGCCTGCCAACCGCAACAACGGCTGCGTTCTTGCCCATGTTTCTGGCGGCTTCCCGCTGCTTCGTCGATGCCGCGCACTCGGGGGATAGCTCAAGCAGGAGGATCACGGCCGCGGCGCGGGCCAGCAATCGGGCGCCCCAAAGCATGGCTGCCCCCGATGCATGGCCCTGCGGCTAGGACGCCATGACACTGTTCTTGCAGGCAGTCACCTGCTTCGTCACGTGGCTGTCATGTGACTGCCTTTATTTAGTCTTCCATTTGCTTTTGTTATTTTTGCACAAACTTAGCCATGTATGTTCTTTTTTCTAGTCTTTATTATCAAAGGCTGTGTGCTCAGCTGAGCACACAACGTTTTGAAATAAAGAAACGAAAAACATTACTTGCGTGTATATCCGGTCCAGCATTGGATAGAAAAAGCAGAAGAGGAAGATGCATGGAAGAAGGAGAGATACAGTCAAATCGACATTATCAATTATAATATGTCACCTACAAAGAATTCTGGCCAATCCCCTACAGTGGGTATGTGCCATTATAACGAGGGAGAAGAAGAAGAAGAAGAGAAGGCAGGAGAGGACGATGAGGTCTAAAAAGGTCTAAGATTCACAGGAAGGGAAAGGCGCAGTATCTGTCACACCTGTCACTGATTTATTTATAGGAAGGGATCACACCTGTCACAGCACCTGTCACAGCACCTGTACTGCGCCATACGAGACGGGAGGAAAGTGGCAGTGAAAGTGGAAAGAGAGAAAGGGGAGCCGTAGTGGAGGGCTACGCAGTAATTTCGAACACCTGGGGATCTTTAACGTGCACTGACATCACACAACATTGCACCCGCCACCGCTTCGGTGGTGGACGGCGGCTGTTGTTGCGGCGCGCGTCTTTCTCTTTCTCTTCCTTTTCTTCTCTAATTTTTCTTCTGTCTGCACGAGGTGGCTCTGCTACAGAGCCAGTAGCAGGCCCGTGCATTTTCTTTTCCTTCTTCCTACAGCCACAACAACGACAACAACATAACACAGCACACGGACGCCACTTCGTTTCGCCTCCATCGAAACACAGCCGCCGTGGTCGGGTTAAAAAGAAAAAAGGTTTCGCGGCATCGTATAAAGCGGAGGGGGGGGGGGGAGATGATACGGCAGCATAACCACTGTCATGGAAAACAAGGAGAGCAGTCCCGACGCTGCGCGGCGTAGAAGACGGGAGGAGGTGAAATTGGTTGGTTCACTGGAAAAGGAAGGCGCAGTATCTGTCACACTTGTTTCTGTGGACACCAGAACCACGCCTTATAGGAAGGAGGAAGGTGGGAAGTGGAAAGAGAGAAATAGGAGCCACAGGGGAGGCCTACGGAGTAATTTTAATCACCTGGGGATCTTTAACGTGCGCTGACATCGCACAGCACACGGACGCTCATTCGTTTCGCCTCCATCGAAACACAGTCGCCGAGGTCGGGTTCAAACCCGGGTACTCCGGCACAGTAGCCGGGTGTCTTACTACTGAACCACCCCGACGGGGCAGGGCGGAGGAGAAAACATTTATTTATAATGAAATGATTTTGGAAGGGAGGTGCCTATGGTTGTGGAGCTGAGTGGCAGACCCTATTCGGCGGCGGCCTAAGACGGGAGAAACTCGAGTCGTCGGACCCCGAGGTCGTGGCCTGGCAGTTAGCCGTCGCGGCAATGAAGAACGAGCGGCGCAAAGCCAAGAGATCTGCAGACACGCTGGCGCAGATAGAAAGGGTGTGGCTGTAGGAAGAAGGAAATGATAATGCACGGGTCTGCTACTGGCTCTGTAGCCGAGCCACCTACGTTGCCTCCATAACTGATTTATTTGTAGGAAGGGAAAGGCGCAGTAACTGTCTCACTTGTTTTCTGTGGACACCGCAACTGCGCTGTAAGGGAAGGGAGGAAGGTGGGTGTGAAATTGGATAGAGAGAAAGAGGGGCCGTAATGAAGGGCTACGGAGTAATTTCGACCACCTGGGGATCTTTAACGGCCCCGCCGGGGTGGTGCAGTGGTAAGACGCCCGACTACTGTGCCGGAGTTCCCGGGTTCGAACCCGACCGCGGCGGCTGCGTTTCGATGGAGGCGAAACGAAGAGGCGTCGTGTGCTGTGCGATGTCAGCGCACGTTAAAGATCCCCAGGTGGTCGAAATTACTCCGTAGCCCTCCACTACGGCTCCTCTTTCTCTCTTTCCACTTTCATTCCCACCCTCCTCCCTTCCCTTACGGCGCGGTTCGGGTGTCCACAGAGCAAGTGTGACAGTTACTGCGCCTTTCCCTTCCTGTGAACCAATTTAACTTATTTTTATCTTTAACGTGCGTTGACATCGCACAGCACACGGACGCCTCTTCGTTTCGCCTCCATCGAAACGCAGCCGCCGAGGTCGGGTTCGAACCCGGAACTCCGGCACAGTAGTCAGGCGTCTTACCACTGCACCACCCCGGCGGGGCCCTACGTTGCCTCGTGTGGACAGAACAGAACAGAGACAGTAGAGACGAAAGAAAAAGAAGAGGGAGAGAAAGACGCGCGCCGCAACAGCCGTCGTCCATTACCTAAGCGGTGGCGGGTGCAATCCCTAGTGAAAAAACCCTATGGGTCGCAATAACCTCATACATTTCCTCATACTAAACTCATAATAAACTCGTAATATTCTAATATGATCTCATACAAATGTTATTCAACATATGAAAAATATATGAGATTGCATGATATTTGTATGAGTTTAGTATGAGTTTAGTATGAGTTTAGTATGAGTTTAGTATGAGATCTGTTAAGGTTATTGAAACTCATACGTTTTTTTTCGCTAGAGAATGACGGCCTACAACAGATAAACATTCGGTGCTGGCTAGCCCCCGCCACAAGCGGCGTTAACCTACCATACCAGCCCCGTAGGGCCAGGAACAGCCCCCTTCCCCACCTCCCCTGCTCCTTCGGCTTCATTGAATATATGCATTCCAGAGCCTCCGCCTGTTTCTGCCTGCTCTCTTTAAACAATCTGGGTGCATTTACTGTCTTCAAATCAGTGCTCGAAGGTGGTCGAAATCCCTCCGAATCCCTGCACTGCAGCTCACCTTCTCTCTCTTTCCACTTTCACTCCCACTTTCCTTCCTTATTATTTCCTTCCTATATTAGTAAAGTATGAAAAACAGCGGGTAAGAAAAAAGGCGATGTTATAGAGGTTATCGCTGCAAAACTCGCAGCTTTTTCTCTACCACTAAATGCTTGCATAGATATCTTCTGGGTTTCGCAAAGGGTGCACTAACCAATCAGGCACCGCAGCAAGGAGGATGCGATAGGAATACAGATACCAGACTGCAGCTGGCTCTGATAGAGAAAGGAGATCGTGTCTACGGAGTGGAAAAATAAGCGAAAGAGGAGTACGGAGAACTAGGATTTCAGATGGCGTCAGTGAAGACGGAGAGCGGATAGTGTGGTGGTAGTTGATTTATTTCTTTGTATAAGGAGATGTTTGGACCGACGCCCTATTGGCCCTGGCCCTCAAAAATCTAGGTGGAGCTCCTATTCTGGAGCCCCAATAGCGTCTAACGCCGCTCGCACCCTGGTGACCAAGGTCCGCTGGGACTGTAGGTGATGGCAGCTGAGCAGCGCCGCCTCCCAGGGCGAGCTGGGGGAGGGTGGCTGTTTCTGGCCCTACGGGGTTGGGACTGGTAGGTCAACGCCGCTTGCTCCGGGGGCTAGCCTGCCATCAAAATTTATTCCGAAAGCAAACTACTCGCACTTTCAAGCCGCACCTTCTGTTTAAGCAGCTGCAGCTTACGACAATTCGAAAAATTCTTGTGTGAAGGAATGGGAAGTTAGAGCGTAGTTAAATGTAATCAAAGTACTCCTCGTTGATTCTGCGGCACAACGTATTAGCACCACGTTTTTAAATGCATAAAGCGGCGGTTCGCGTCTACTTTGCCCGGTTTCTTCTGTCTGTATTTTTTTGCGTTACTCTAGCTAATATTACTTGCAAATAAATATTTGAGAAGACTCAAGCTTTATTTTTAAGGACAGAAAGCGATAGCGTTAAGAAGTTCGCAGGTCCTAAAACATTGTTAAAGAATACGTAGTTGCGTATAGTTAAGTTTATGGAAGGGTTTATCTACTACCGTTTGCGTCGTATGTTTCCTCAAAAGCCGAAATGAGTATATACTGAATAAATGAACAAATTTCTTCAAACAAGTCTTCGGCTGATAAAGAAATTGTAATAAAGGAGTAATTACTCATTCAGATCCAACCAAGCGCAGCCATACGGCTACAAAGGAAAGGTTCCGCGGGCCAGGACGAATTTTTCTTTAAGTGCGAAGTTTCTGAGAAAGATGTATAGACTTCTTTCGTAGCCTTATGGCTGCGCTTGGCTGGACGTCAATGAGTAATTACGCCCTTATTACAAATCTACTCCCCCTTGGGGGATTCTCCTAATGTTTCACCATAGAGTCATGTTCCTCGTTTAAGCTTCTGAAAAGGATCCTGTGCTGCTGCATGAATCGAGACAGCTGCATTTCCTTAACCAAAGTACCTCTTCTGGCTGTTTTTCACCATGTCTTACTCGCTGCCCTGGACGGCCTTGGTGTCGAATTGAACCTATACAACTGGAATGAATACTATCCAAAGTGCACTATAGAAGGGTGTACTTAGGGAGCTGTACTCGGCCTCCTCCTCTTAAAAGTCACCCTGCTACACATACCAAGGAACAAACCTCGTAGAGTGTGCGGCACCATTTGTACAGGTGGCATATGCATCAGAAGCGGGAGCACGTCAAGTATGCGCCCCGTCAATCAGCAACTTATTCAGAAACGTTAATATCTCTGTGTGCCTGGCTCTCTGCGGTCACTATCTCTCGTCTGAAAATAGTGCTGACGGGGCTTTCGCAAGGGAAGTAATGACAAGTTGCCTGCCCCTCCTATATGCGAATTGATGGCACCTCACGTACGATCCCAGCTATTTCTTAGTGTTTTGAAAGACAGACACCTCTCTTGAAAACATCAGGTTAAAATGCAGCGTACGAAAATTGATGGTGTACCACTAATGCTGAGATCACGGCGCCACCTGAATCTTCCGATTCATATATTTATGCCACAAAAAGCCTATGTAGAAGTATTACAACATTGCTTACTAGTTCACCGCGGATTATCTACAATCAGTAAGAGGTAGCCGGAAGCCAGTGTTGGCCTCCAAGGGGTTTCTGTATCTCGAAGCGCTAGCGAGTGGAAGATATCTACCAGTGGGTATCATCTCCCCCCCCCCCCCCCCCCCCCCCTCGAAACTACTAAGCTATGGTAGCCCATTTCCAGTATTTATATACTCCAAGGAAAGGAGCGCTCTTTACACTGGATACACAGTTGCTTCTAGTTGCTTATTTCACTTCTTGTTTACCCCTTTTAGTCCTTGGTGCTTTCAAATTGTGCGCCAATCCCTTCATATTCCATTTTTCGGCTCTACGTCTGATTGCGTGACGTCACAACCTCTACGTCACAATAATTCAATTCTTTTTTACCACTTATTTATATTTGGTACTTTCAAATTGCGCGCAAATCCCCTCCTATGCCCTTTGTCGGCTCTACTTAAACTGCGTGACGTCACGTCCTTGACGTCACATTAATTCACTTCGTGTTTACCCATTTTAGTTTTCAGTACTTTCAAATTGCGTGCCAATCGCTTCCTATGCCCTTTTTGTCTCGACTTCCGGTTGAGTGACGTCACATCATTGACGTCACCCTAATTGACTGCCTTAAAAGCTACTTTAGTCTTGGATACTTTCAAATTGCACACCAACCCCTTCATATGCCCTTTTTTGACTCGACTTCAGGTTGCGTTACGTCACATCCTTTACGTCACCTTAATTGACTGATTTAATTACCTATTTTAGTATTTGATACATTCAAATGTGGCGCCAACTCATTGGCTAATGGATCATTTCGCCTTTATTTTTACATATTTGTCTCTAATTATTTACCTAATTAACTTATTGCCCTAATTATTTTTTCGGCAACATTATGTCACCGTCTATCGATTGACATCACTCATTGACCTCTACTACTTCTCATTTACAACTGCTGCGTACAACATTTTGCTCATGTTGCCTGCGGACACGGTTTGCGGACAGAAATTTTGTGAACATAGCGGAGTAGTGCTTTCGCATTAATAAGTGGACGCCATTAGCGCAGGTGGACGACAGTTCACTGGAGCCCGGTGGGAGAGGCCTTTTGCATTGCATTTATCTGGCGGTGTACTGTAATGAGAAGTTGATTGGCAGTTCAGATAGGTGTAGACTCCCCAGCTATCTGTGCTCTTCCATAGCTCTTCCGAACTTAAATGCATTCTGGAGCCATGGCTCAGAGCCATGGTTCCAGAAAAGCATATGAATTTGCTTTAAGCATTGGGAGATTTCGTAATACTTGTCAAAGTGCCGAAAAACATGTTTTAATGCTTGTGAAAAGTCGCACAATGTCCTTTAATAATAATTGGTTCACAGGAAGGGAAAGGCGCAGTATCTGTCACACTTGTTTCTGTGGACACCTGAACCGCGCCGTAAGGGAAGGGAGGAAAGTGGGAGTGAAAGTGGAAAGAGAGAAAGAGGAGCCGTAGTGGAGGGCTACGGAGTAATTTCGACCACCTGGGGATCATTAACGTGCGCTGACATCGCACAGCACACGGACGCCTCTTCGTTTCGCCTCCATCGAAACGCAGCCGCCGAGGTCGGGTTCGAACCCGGGTACTCCGGACACTGGTCGAGCGCCTTACCACTGTACCACCCCGGCGGGTCCTTCAGTTCTGTTTTTCCAGCATGTCGACAGGCTGTCGCGACGCCGGACGCACAGGACCGGAGCCGAGGGTAGCGTTGACCGGCGAAGCGTCGAGGAACCGCGGAGACGTGGAGCTTTCATTAGAGCTGAGTACAAGTAGTTTATTTACAAGTTTACACGCTGGAGATTTCAGAAGGAAGCCCTCTCCAGATGTCGGACCCCCGGTTTTCTTCTCTTGGGTCTCCCTAGGTCCCTAGGCAGGGAAAAAGTTCATCTTTGGCACGGGCGAATCGCAAAGCGCGAGGTGAGTTTGCGCACTGCATCACTGAGCCCCGCCCCGCACATTCTTGCACGTGTGCCACTACACTTTAACAAACACATCGCCAGTTCACAAGCGACCCCCCATCGTTCTATTCTCACGGCTGGCCTCTGTTTTTCTCCGTTCGGTCCGGCGCCCTGTGGGTCTCCCCATCAGCAGCAAACACTTCAGCCAGCAGGCCAGACCTCGCGCGAAGCCGACGATGGCTTCTCCCTCCGCTATTGTCCGACGTCGAGTACCGTAACCCGACACCGCGTGGCTCCGACGACGGTCGCTTGCTCCGCCGCCGCCCCTCTGTAGGTCATTAACAGGCCAGGCTCTTCTTGGGAAGTCCGGCCGTTTCTTCACAAAGCGACCAAATCGGCGCTTCGAAATGGCCATGGGTGAGGACAGCGGCTGTTGAGGCGTGCGTGCAGACCGGGTGGGCATCTGCAGACGAAGCTTGCTGAGATGCCCGTGGAGCGCACGCAGACACACCGACGCCTTCTGAGCAATAAATTAGCTCGGACACAACAGCTCCTCCGCCGACGGGAAGATCTCGGACGGCGAGGAGTTTCTGCTGCTCGACGTTAGAGATCAGCTTCTTCGTACGGTGGTTGGGCCACTCCTAAATCGCAAAGACTGGCGCCACAAACCAAGCAAGCGCTAGCAAAAGCTCTCAAGCTCCCAGGCTATTGCATGATAAACAAAAATCTCTGCCCAGTATCATATTTGCGGACCCTGTCACACTACTGCCACCCGTTTTCTGCCTCACTCCCTCTCTTCTGTTCATAAAAAGAGCTACAAATTCACTCACTTATGAAAACTGCTAAGAAACATTCAGTGCAACAATGCCTAAATTAAACACTTAGAACAGTAAAGGATACATTTGTATCTTCCTCGTTCACTGAAGCGGTAAAAGGAGTATTATGCACGGCTCAAGCCATCGACGTTATCATTTGTCTTTCCCTTTTGGTACCGCACACTAAAGCTCAAACCTTGGAGCGCAATGCTTCCTCTCAATAGTCGAGAATTTTTCCCCGACATCTGCGAGAGCCACGTTAGTGGACAGTGGTCCGTCACAAAGACGAACGGTGTTCCGTAGAGGTAGCATGCCAATTTTTGGGATGCCCAAACCAGGCAACCACTTTCTTTTTCGCATGCGCTATAGGCCTCCTCTCTTCTTTAGAGCTGCCCAGCTGAGGAATCTCGGTGGTTAATTCCTCACGGACGTTCAAAGTCATGCTGACTGCCTGAACCTCGCCGCCCTCATATTGCTTCATGAGGTGGTGGTGATAGATCGTGACATCTAGGCGCCTTCGCTTCCGCTCGTTTTCGTAGTTCGTCTCTGAAAGGTTTTTCACCACTCGGAACGGCCCTTCCCATTGATCTTTGAGCTTATTCGCTCGCGATGGGCGCAGGACAAGGACTTGGGCGCCTTCTTGATACGACTGCAACTTTGCATTTCGTTTGTAGTAACTTTCCGCCCTAGTCTGTGCCTCCTCCATGTTGGCTGCGTCAAACACATCTTTTAGACTTTCGTCATCTTGCTGCTCCTTAATGAGCGTTTCGCTGTTCACCTTTCCCAGTCCTCGATCGAGCGACACTATCGACGAAAGCACAGACAACCCCTTACAATCGCTTCCAACACTTTCCGATTGTCCTGTATGGTCTGAATTGTCTGCCATTTCTCTCTCATCGAAGTGTGATGGGGCCTGCTTGTTTTTCATTTCATTGAACTGCCTGTTTGGCACCCCCTCACTGCTCCCTTGTTCATCGCTCTTCTGCGATGTCGGAGACTGTGCACCCGCGACATCTCTCTCCTGCTGTCCTGAGTCAGCCTCATTCCTCTCTAGCTTGGCAGCAAGGGAACGCGCCTCAGCTCTTGTGAGCACCTGAACGACTCCCTCTGTCAAGCTTTTCCCTTCAGCTCTCAGAAGCTGGTCCGTTCGGTTAGAAAACAAGTAGGGGTACTGCGGTGGCAGCTTGCTTGAAACTGCAGCCTCAGTACGAACTTCACCGAAATGTCCAGTGATTACGACTTCCGCTACTGGAAGGCAAACACTAGATTCCTCCAGAATCGGCTTTATCCACGCACATTTCCCGCTGTACTGTTTTTCTTCCACGTAATCAGGATGTACAAGGTCAATTGTTGCCCCACTGTCCCTGAGCACTCGGCATTTTTTTCCGTTGACAGCCAAATCAAACAAATAAGGATTGAGTAGTTCCTCATTCTTCACCAAATCGCAAGTGTATGCGAATGTAACTTTTGGTTTTCGACATCCCGCGGCAATGTGCCCAGATTCTTGGCAGTTATAGCAGACAGGCGGTTTGCGCGCTTCAAATATCTTCCTCTGTAACCGATCGTGCGCCCCCTTTTTTTCAGGCTCACTTTCTGGCTTTTCAACACTAGTAGGCGTTTTCGTAGTGTCTGTTGTCACATTTTCCAGCTTAGATCCTGAATTCCACTGGCGCTTTCCCAGTCCTGGCCCTGTCACGCTATTTCCCTTATCAGTCGGCATAGCGGAAGAAAGCTCCTCTCGCACCCCTCGGCGGGAGACGTATTCGTCCGCAAGTTCTGCCGCTGCCTGCGCCGAGCTGACAGTCGCCTTGTCCTGAATCCAAATTCTCATCGCCTCAGGAAGTTTAGAAAGAAATTGCTCGATAGCAATGATTTCTAAGGCCTTGAGGTACTCATTATTGGCTTTGGCGCCTACCATCCATTCCATCAGGTTAGCCTTCAAATCATAGGCAAACTCTCCATAGCTAGCACCTTGCCTCTTTGTAATGCTCCGAAATCTCTGTCTGAAAGCCTCTGACGACAGACGAAATCTCTTGAGAAGGCTCTCCTTAACTTTATCGTAGTCGTCAGAGTCCTCTGCAGAGAGTCGAGCAATTACATCCGCTGCCTCGCAAGGCAACAAACTTAACAAACGCCGCGGCCAAGAGCTGCGACCAAACTGTGCCTTTTCGCACGTTCTCTCGAAGTTCACAAGATAGAGGCCTATGTCCTGCCCAACCTTGAATGGTTGCAATAACTTTGATAGATCATAAAGATCTTGTCGGACCGCTACCTCTACTCCTTGAACAACGCTCGTCTTTCTGAGTTCAACTTGCAGGCGGAGTTTCTCTACCTCAAGCTCTAATTGCTTTTTCTCTTCCGCCTGGGCTCTCTGAATCTCCAACCATGTCTCTTCTACTTGCTCACTCTCGGCATCCGAACTTTCTATTGCCAATATGACCTCATGCTTTGTCATTTCAGGGCCAACCTTGATGCCTAGCTCCTCCCTCAGACTCACGAGTTGAGACTTGAGCAGTTTTTTCAAATCCATGACAGCAGTGTGACAATGCCCTGGCCTCCACCCAGAAGTACTTTAATTTACGCTTCTGCGGCTGGCCTCCCCAGAAATAAGATTAGACATCTATCTTATTAGCCTGGGAACTCAAAAGCAATGCCAACACTCACCAGTCCGCAACTGCCAGTCTCCGTGATCTCGGTGTGCTCTTCTCCATCAGTCAGCCAGGTTCGATCCCACCACGCTGCCAATCAGTTGTCGCGACGCCGGACGCACAGGACCGGAGCCGAGGGTAGCGTTGACCGGCGAAGCGTCGAGGAACCGCGGAGACGTGGAGCTTTCATTAGAGCTGAGTACAAGTAGTTTATTTACATGTTTACACGCTGGAGATTTCAGAAGGAAGCCCTCTCCAGATGTCGGACCCCCGGTTTTCTTCTCTTGGGTCTCCCTAGGTCCCTAGGCAGGGAAAAAGTTCATCTTTGGCACGGGCGAATCGCAAAGCGCGAGGTGACAGTTTGCGCACTGCATCACTGAGCCCCGCCCCGCACATTCTTGCACGTGTGCCACTACACTTTAACAAACACATCGCCAGTTCACAAGCGACCCCCCATCGTTCTATTCTCACGGCTGGCCTCTGTTTTTCTCCGTTCGGTCCGGCGCCCTGTGGGTCTCCCCATCAGCAGCAAACACTTCAGCCAGCAGGCCAGACCTCGCGCGAAGCCGACGATGGCTTCTCCCTCCGCTATTGTCCGACGTCGAGTACCGTAACCCGACACCGCGTGGCTCCGACGACGGTCGCTTGCTCCGCCGCCGCCCCTCTGTAGGTCATTAACAGGCCAGGCTCTTCTTGGGAAGTCAGGCCGTTTCTTCACAAAGCGACCAAATCGGTGCTTCGAAATGGTCATGGGTGAGGACAGCGGCTGTTGAGGCGTGCGTGCAGACCGGGTGGGCATCTGCAGACGAAGCTTGCTGAGATGCCCGTGGAGCGCACGCAGACACACCGACGCCTTCTGAGCAATAAATTAGCTTGGACACAACAAGGCCTTAAACGTATCTGGTAGAGCCGCTGGAAGATTTCAAAGTTTCGCATTCCTTTTCCGTGCGCAGCCGGCCCGCCACTAGTCTAATGCAGTTCAAGTGACTTCGTGTCGTCGTACCACTTCCAAGCGCGCGCGCGGAATAGTAGCTTTGGGACGGAGTTCCTACTATATCGCGTGTTCATGGAAGTGTCAACACAAGAATTTATAAGGCAGGTCACCTGGCTGCTGAGCCTTTGGGTGCAGCAACTGGACCGGATCAGTAAAACATTTTTATGCGTGCCTGAAGTGAAAATGGTCTGTAATATAGGTTAGTGCGGGTTCCCATAACTGGCTGGAAAAACTCTGTGCCACAATGAACACCCGCTGTGAGAGGCTGGTTGACTGGTTCGCAGGCTTAACATTATACTTGTTTAGTCACAAAACAAGTGCAGGAAATACCCAATGTGCACACAGTACACGTTATCGGAACAGGTGTTTACGTTCCAACGCAATGTGCTGCACGCGTGATGGAAAATCTCCCGTCCATTTCGGTTGCGGAATTTTACAAAAGCTACCCTCAAAATAAGGAGAAATACTCAGCCTGCTAGTGACAAATCCATCTCTTATAAAGATCTTTTTTGCCTATTCAATTGTGCAAAGTACTTGCACTCTCTCGTGAATACGTGACGGAATGCGCGCGCATGCGGATGTGCACCTGCGTCTGCTTCTTGTTTGACTTGAATTGCGAATGTGGATGCATCTGGCAATTGCCCGCATGTATTTGCAATTGGAGGTGACTCCAAGCACGATTCTTCATGACTCCTTACTTGTCAAAATTCTACACGGCTGATTGCGACCCGGAATGTACACTATGTGGTGAAATAGCCACTTAATATCCTATAATGTGGAATTGTAAAAAGGAGCCGCGCCCAGAATCTCTAATACAAGCTAGTCTTGAGCAAGGGGAGGCCTTGCTGGTCAGCTTAGACCTGGGAGCTCAAACTCCGGTCATTGAATGGACTATACTCAGGTCACTGTCAGCCGTGGACTGATAGCCACCTAGCACGAATCATCTGCATTTATTCTTTTATGACGAAATGTTTTGCAATTGTGGTTCCGAGCCGACAAGTACTAATTAGTGCGTGATCTTATAATGAGAAACTGACCCACTAGATTTGTGGTGTAGTCGAATGTGGCAACCTCTGGCCAGATTGTGTTTTCAACCGCACATGAAAGCCATGCAGTATGCCAATTTCGTACCGCTTTTAAATGGCAGCTAACGAGCGAAGTTCTGACAAAGGGTAGACACAAGAGGAATAGCGGGGAACCTACATTAGTGAAATCTAAAAATTGAAAAGAGCAATATTCACATTCGCGTGATGGAAGATGTTAAATAGCAAAGCTCATGTTTCTTTTTTTCTTTTTCTTTTGGGATGAAAACGACCGAGACCAGTGCGTTACTTTAAGGCAGCCCACTCGGCGTACTTGGCACAGCAACGGCGATGTAAATCATACGTTGAATGCCCTTCTTACACGGTATATTGGTTTCTTTGTTTGTACTGTCTCGATGAGTTGCCACTTTACGTCGTGTCACTTATACAAAGCGAATTATATTTTTAGAGCGTAATATCTCCCCGCACCCCGTTCTCTGCTTCTGATGAAGCGGCGTGGACGAACGGCATTTTCAACGGCTTTAAGAATATACGCAATTTCCGCGTTCCTTTGATCTTCGCAAGCATGCTGTTTCACATCAAGTCACTTTATAACGCTGTGACAACACTGCACAGCGCGTAAGACGCCAGATGAGCGAAACGGCTACATTTTAAGTGTCCTGCACTTTTCACCAATCTGGCCACGCACTTGCTCTTTTTTTTTTATGTATTGCTGACTACAGTGTTAAATTTAGTTACCACACAATCATTGTTGGTACTGCTTAGAATAAAAATGGCAACTTTGTTCAGTTTTGCTGAACCTAAAACACGTTCCAAGGCGATGAGCGATGACAGCGGCCGTGTCCTGCAGTCTGGAAGAAAAATGGCGCCGATGGGCACCTTTGCGGTACTCTGAAATTTTTCCAGTGGCTCTAATCTCTGGCAAGACTGAGAGGCAACTAACGGGGATATATGCCCCTATTTCCGTCTTCTTTTACACAATCTCCTTAGTACTGCTGATGAAAACGTAGCGTCAAGCGGTGCGGATGTCTATATGCTCTTTCCTGTGATACGGAATGCGATGGACATGAGCAGACGTTTTGAGCAGCCCTGGTCCTGTGCAGTGAAGGTAAGCACCAGTCGCGCACCTGTTGAAAATATTGTTCATGCTACACAGGGATCTGATATTCCATTCAGATGGACGTAAACAACATAACCACCGCTTTGTTGTTTTGTTTTGCTTTTTTATGCCACACGAACTTTCTAACATGCATTCAGCTAAAACGCATTGGTAAAATTTCATTCAGTGCGTGATTTCATTGGTAAGATTAGTGCCGACCGTCTATAATGTTGAAGTAGTTGGTGGCCAGTATTTGGCACTCAAAATTTGTCCCCACTCAAAATTTACCCACCTAAATTTACCCACCTGCAAGCAAATGTCGAGACTGCCATCAGAAGAATGCCGTCACCGAGTTACTTATTCATAACTTGTGCGCAAATCTGCGAGAAAGGCAGATGAAAATAGTGTGAGAAAGCTTTAAAGCAGTATTAATTGCGAATACCTTTAGGGAATAAGTTCAGCCCGTTACGGTAGCACAAACAAATCGTCCCGTAAAATAAGCATATTCGTATGCTCTTTAAACATTCATTCGTCCTTTTCGACTAACAGTGGGCTTTCTCGAGACTCATGCGTTTCCGCAGCCAATACGTCTTTTCCAGACAAAATGCAGATAAATTAACTGTTAGCATGCTGCTTCCGAGCATCCCTTTAGGTGCTGCTGTTGGTACGAGAAGCACAAAGGAGCGCTGCAGCATCCTGAAAGACCAACAAAGACCAATTGTCGGAACTAGACCACTGCTGCTACTGGTTCAATCGTCTGAATACATATGCTTGAAGCAGTCAGGTTAAAGTGTAGGTATGTCGCAATTTCTCGAATGCTTACTGGTATTACTGTTATTAGTACAATGTTTGGCTGTTTTATTGTTATACACGTCAGGACCAGCCTTTCATAAGCCGTCATGACGCAATTTTAATATTTTGGTTTTTCATTTTCAGCAGAAATTGGTGATGAAGCCGCGTGTGCATGCAGGCAGGGTGGCTCGCAGCCGGCACTGTCATAATCGCGGAAGTGATCTGAACTTCGTCCACCCTTGGTGACGTGCCTGTGCTGTCTTTTGCCGTCGCCGACCCTGCCGTTGTATGGTGTTGTACTGTCGAACAAGGCAACAAAGCGCCGGCCTTCGTCGAGCGACCAATGGCGCCATGACGACCGCTCCTTTGACCCTTCAGATCAATTCTTCGCTGCTAGATGATATGAAACCATATACGATACGTAGATCCTTCCGCCTGAGCACGCAGCTCCCCTTCATATATAGTTTGAGAGCCATCGCACTCATATCATGGAATTCTCGTGGGCCGATCGCTCTGACACACGAAGCGTTTTTCTGAAGCAGCAGTCTTGGCCTACGCATAGACAGCGACGGTGCTGTTATCCCCCCCCCCCCCCTCTCCTAAAAAAAAGCAACTTATCACGGTTTTATTTGCTGTGTGCTGTCTCGGAATCCAATTAAAATACGTGCAGAGAGGATCTATTGACTTGGTTCGACGGCTACCGCTGTCAGGAGTTTTGTTGCAGCAGAGCAGAACCCCCAACCGCAGGCCATAGCTTCATCGCGAGAGAGATGGGCGCCGGAGACAAGCGATGGCGATAGAAATGCCACGGCACTTGGTGTTCGTTGTTTTCCTTATACATATGCCACAATTTCATAAGCAATAAACATGTCCTCAAAATTAGCAACACAGCGGTGCAAATCAATCCTTCCATTCGTTTCTATAACATCGTCGGAGCAACATATAATCCTTGAAATCTATAGATGGGCTACCTCGTCCCGCAGGTGGTCTTTTCGAAGACTGACGGACGCCGTCGATCATGAAAAGAGTAAAAAGCCATTATTGGAACTTAAGGGAGGGAAATGTGTGGGTAGGGTCACTGGCTCCGGACTCGTGATAGGAAGGTAATTTGGATCTCAAGACCAGAAATGAACAGAGCAGCCCCCCCCCCTCCCCCCCCCCTCCTCCTCCTCCTCATTAACTTGCACTACGTTTAGATAATCAGGGGTCTTTTTAGGCAGCTCCACAAAATGCGAGGCAGGACTGCCTTCTATCCGCAGAGTTTACATAGTCGCAGGCCCCTAAGCGTATTAAAAAATGGGTGGGTGGGTTGTATGTACCTGTTTGTCGGCTCCGCCATATAACCTCCCCCAGTTTTCTGATCACCTTGGGTGGAGGCATATATAATCTACGTGTGAATGTGCAGTGTTGCAGCCTCTCCGCATATTCCACCATAGAGGTGAAGCAGGGTGAGGTGGGGGATAGAGGAGTGGCTGCCGGGAGAGGAGACCCCAGGCAGCTCCATGAGTGCGCTCGCTCCCTTCCACGTCTTGATGTCAAGACGAAGCATTGCTGTGTCGTGGTGGCAATGATTTTACAGTGTTCTAACTATGGGAGAGCAATTCGTCCTTTGAGATCATTGCGGTTGGCAGTCATGAAATCCATGATTATATAGATGCTTATGGAATGCTTGGCGGCTGAAGAATCGCTTAGATCATACAGCGTCTTCTGTGAAGTTTAAATTTCATGGTTCCGTCACAATTAGTAAAAGAAGCCAATATTCGGGAGGTTTTTGCAGACATTTGAGGGGAAATTATCATAGTGCATCATTGCTTGACATCCGGCATTTTCCTGCACCGTAGCCAGAAGGCCTAATTTCTCAAGAATCTCGAAGTAGGCTATTTATGCCTTAGTAATCGGTTTCAATGCAAAAACAAGCTAGGGCTCTCCAAAGTTCAAGTTAAGTGCGCGTTTTCAAGGCGGCCGTGCTATCATTGTGTTGATATCAGCTTCGTAGCGCGCCCAGTGGACCTGCGAATGAGAGATAAGGAAGCTTACAGAGTCACCTTAATGACGGCAGTGGCCTTGAAAAACTTGTGGTTGTAAAGTTTATTGATCGATGGGGCTTCTAAAAACATTATGGCTTTTCTGCTTTCTTGTTCGTCATGGCGGTACTTAGCGGAAAAGCGGACAAGATCACCTATTTTCG
Organism: Amblyomma maculatum; assembly: GCF_055883805.1. Taxonomy (NCBI): domain Eukaryota; kingdom Metazoa; phylum Arthropoda; class Arachnida; order Ixodida; family Ixodidae; genus Amblyomma; species Amblyomma maculatum. The sequence continues at coordinate 100,655,702 of NC_139347.1, read as the reverse complement.
AAAAACGAGTTAACAGCGTTCACATAAAAATGGATGCGCTGTGCTGTGAAGCTACCAGGAGCACAGGGTGATAATTGTCCCAGAAAGATATAGTTATATAAATGTAAAAAAAAAAAAAAAAGTGAACAACGTGGCGACAACACAATTGTAACTGGCAGAACGTAATCGCCCGCAGGTAGCATTGATGAATTGGCAATTACTGCGGCATTTTCTGGCATATAAGAGCGATGCAGCTCCGACATTAGCATCCCTTTAACCTCGCCTGTTGAGAAGATCACATTATAAATAAATTTCACATCATTACAGTAACATTCGCGCTATGAAAATTTTCCGCAAATTAACAGAGTAAAGACATTTAGTATATGGTACGTGGTAGACGTGGTAGAGCATCTAAGAAAAATTACGTTAGCGGGCCGCAAGCAACGTCTCCCAGGTTATAGTTCTCGCATTTACAATTTAACCAATTGATGCAGCACTTGGCCGCGAAGACCGGAAATACTCCGCGATGTCTAAGTATCAACCATATCTCACCAGCATAGTGCAAACCTGCTAGCATAGCTGCCATAGAATCTTGACAATAAAAGAGAGTAAAACAAGGAAGCCCTAATTCTCAACATTTATCTTCGTATTGCCGTTCCATTACTAAGGTCAAATTTTGTTTCCTCATCTGCAGCGTTTAGCCATTTTGCAAGTCTTTGAAAGGGGTCCTCGTCAACAATGCCGATGGTCGGTTGATTGTCTTTCTATTTTTTGTCTGTGCCAGCGGTTCAATTCACTACCCAAAGAAGGCTGGATACCTGTGTTTGTTGTTGGATATTATTACCTTCTTGGCTCCACGTCACTCGCTAAATAGCAAGGGCGCTTGACTGCAGAGCCGGGAAACTCAGGTTCGACACTGGTCGCGGCGACCGAGTTTCGGAGGAGGCGGAATACATGGCACCCGAGTATTGTGCACGATGAAAACCCGCAATACGGCGTTCCTCATAAATTGAGTCGCTTTCGGGACGCTAAATACCATAAAAAAAAATAACATCTCTAAAATGCATACTGCGCCAAAAGTAAAAATCGCTTCGTCTGTCTACCTGGCTTGCCTATTTCATTCATTTTGGAAAGGAACTTTCTGTCAAATGAAAGAGCTGTGCTCGATATTAAGGAAAGTGGCTATCGATACGGCCCTTTCACTCCACACGCGAAACACTCTCCCGCCCCAACGGCGTTGCTCGTAGGCACAGGAAGACGATAAACCATTTGGAGCAACTATCGTGCCTTTTCTGAGCCTGATAGTGAGCGCCGAACCTGCTGAGGATTTTGCTGCCCTTTTCGGATTGCTTCACTAAGTAACAGAGAATGTGCACGAGACTGAAACTGCTATATCCTTCCTCTTAGGCACAACTCAGGGCCGTTAGTCGCGTAACGAGGCAGCTGATCGACTCCGCCTTTGACGACATGATTGATAGGGCAGCGGTGAGACCCTCACGGAGTTATATTGCGTTCATCAATCAGTCTCACACGGCAGAATGATTGTTCGGTCAAGCTTTCTATTCGAATCAAAACCTCACCTCTTTGACGCCTTGGGGTGGGAACGTTTTTTACACTAAATCGAAGCTTTGGTATGCGCGTTAAAGAACCGAAATTTTTTCACCGTCCTGTATGCAAGCAGAGCTGGGGTACCTGGGGGTTGAGGTGCCTGAATATGGCTCTCGGGAAACCGCATTCGCTTTTATTTGCGCTGTTTTCAAGTTTACTCCACTTGTATATTACAATCGGAATTCTTTCCCACCCATACTATCTGGACCTGGGTGGACTGGCTTGGTGCTAAGGGTGAAGAAGGACAGCGCTTGCTCGTATAGCAGGCCATCGATGTATTAGGCGCCCAAGTGTTGCGCCTCAATAAAGTCTTTTACTACTACTACTATTTGGTTTGTCAGATACCTCGCCCGAGAAAGTGCACGCGCTTGAGGGCCATCATGCTGGATTTTGTATGGTCCCACTGCGCTATGAAGTATATCAACGACACTGAGACATTCTCATATTCATTCAAGCAGTCTTTCATTCACCTGAATTGCGCCCTCGAAAAATGAGACTTTAATAACCAATCCAAAGAGGGTACTGGTGGCATCGAAGAGAGCTAGTTTCAACGTGGTTTGGGTGGCACTCTGAAAACTAATGAGGATACATTGCAGTGTAAAACTACCTCTTTCCGGCGGGCATGTAAAGATTAAAAAGGTTCTGAAAAACCAAAGCTGAGATACGGACAAGGTGGTTGAACATTTTGAGCAAACTGTGCTATACACTAGGAAAAAAAAAAAAAGATAAACGAGGAAACAGGACAACCAACGTACGCAGGACAAGCGCGCCTAAAGAGGCATTTGACGACAGTTATTTTCATCGGGAGACGTATGAAAGCGAATCCCAATATTTCGAGCCTCCGTTACATGAAAAAGTAAAATTATTCGTCTTGTACCACGAGTCTAAGGTAATGGCACTCGACTGCTGAGCTTGGGGACCCTGGTTAAAACCCGGCCTCGGCGGCTGCTTTCGAATGGAGGCGAAACGCACAGTGCCCGAGCATTGTGCGACGTGTTAAAAAACACATGGGTGTCAAATTATCCGCAGCTCTTCACTATGGCGTTCCCCATAACGCGGCTCGTTTTGAGACGTTAAACCTACCTGAACCATACATCGAACCAGTTCTTCTTGTATACAGACGCTAGTGACAACGGTGCTGAAGCGGTTTTGTTTCTATGCGCTTTTTATTCCCTGTAGCATGTCGCCCACTCTCACTTTGAAGGTTAATTGTCGTGACTCGTGATAGTGACACTGCGTTCAACAGCACCATGCTATATGCTCATGTGGCAGGCCTCTCTGTCCCTGTGTGTTTGGGTAGGCTTGTTTCGATGTGCGGACGTGTCGGGCTCAAGAGCAGTTTGAGGGCAGTGAGCGTCTTCAAACTAACAGCAAACGACCCTGTACAGTACAAGCAACCGCATTGTCCCAAATGACCAATTGACTCGATCTCGGCACTGTCCCAAATGACTAACGCATGTAAAAATACCATCTTGCATTAGCAAAGAAGGCTTAATAAAGAAAACAAAGCGCATTCCATGCGTACCCTACTGCGAAGAAATTCCAGCCGATTTTGGTAAATGGGCCAAAATTGCAAAAGCGTGTATAACGTTTAGTTTCGCTTTCTGTTCGAGGCTAGGTTTTCAAGGCGGCGCACCCGGTAAATATTGACGAAATCGGTGAATGAGCTTGGGACCTTATTTGTAGTGCACTATAAAATGCACTTTAAAAGAGTAATGCGGTAGCGGTGTGTTTATCCGCATGGCGTACGGATTGAAGTTGATTAGGACGACGACATGCAGTTTACAACCCGCCAAAGTGGCAGTTAAAAACCAGGGGTGATTGGCTGCGGCTATAGCAATGATGTTTCGTACTAGCTTCGCACGAGACGTACCAGACATCGAATCCGTGCGATGGGCATTTTACCCGCAAAGTACTCATTTTGTTCTAAAACTCTGGCCCACTAAAAACTCAGGTGCCGTTTCTCGGTGCGCACTGGATAGCATGGCAACATCTAAAATTACTAGATTTTTAATGAAATTGTGCAATTGAAGAGAATGAATACGAGTCGCTGCCTTTAAGTGGAAAAATCACTAATGACGCGAAAAAGTTTCGATGGCTTTCAGTTATGAGTAAATGTGCTATTACGCAATACGACTACTATTGATCATGCTTGGTATGATAACCTGCGTATTGATATCAATTTTAAATCCTCCTCGTATGACCTTCTTGGTCATACATGATATGACCTTTTGTCATCACACTTGATCATAAGGCCGCAGTGAAACGCAAATATCCTCAGGGCTTTCTTTCCTTTTTCAACCAGCTCCTTTTAGGCATGACGCCCCATATGTTAAAAAGCACGCCAAACAGATTATGCCTCTGTATTAACCGTCAGTACAAACAATATTCGCTCCTTTCACGCAACAAACTACAAAAGGAAGACTTATTAAAAAGCCTCCATCCGTCTCAATTAGGAAAGAATCTCCAAATTTTCTGTGGCGAAGGGAACGCAATGAAGTAACAAAATGAGGACGAGAACCGCCAACTACCAAATGGTGCGGACTACCAACTACCAACAAATTCAGTCGGTAGTTCACGCCTGTCCTACTTTGCTTGTTCTCGTCCTCATTTTCTTGTGGAGTCGTGTACCTTCAACGCTGTCTCTTCGCGGACTATATTGGAAATTTAGTGTTGCTGGAACATATTTTAGTCTTTATTCGTCGCTGTATTTCATTTTCGATATAGTATTTGCAAGACATACTACATGCCTGATACATGACAGGACGTTACGGTAATGGTAAATCAAATTCAAAATATAAACTCACCTAATAGCAATTTATTCAGCGGAAAAGCAAATTTCTTGAACAATAAAGTACTTTGCTGTCAGAAAGATGCGATATTTAGTCAGCCTTATTCACAGTGCAGCAGCTTTTGCCGGTTAAGGGTGTCAAAGTGGTGGTGGTGCAGCACGAAGGCGTCATTCAAGATTCACTAAATCTATTCGTACGTATTGAACAAATCTACCGATAAGCTGGAGCTCCACCGACTTATGGAAATAAAACTGTTATTTGACTTTCTAACGACGAGGTGCATGTTCGCGGTGGCGACGAAGGGAAAGCTTCTTCACTATAATATGGTGCAGCACCAGTTCGCTCAGAAACACAACCGATGCCACGGCCTGCCCAATAAGCACCATGTAGAAGAGTGCCGCCGTGTCTTCGGAGGAGAGCGAGTGGACTTGAGAAGAGGAAGGCTTCGTTAAAAACCAGGAGCGAGCCTTTAGTTGTAGACGTTTCCGTTCTGTAAGTCCTGACTCGTGCATCCAGCGGCATCTGCGAATTGATGTGCATGTAATTATGGTTAATGTGCTGGTTAATTATGGTTAAGTGTGCCGTGTTTAAAAAATAAATTAGTTGCGTTCAAAAACGCTTGTCAACGAAGTGAAACTAGTCCCGATGTTTCGGACATACATCCCAGTTAAATGACAAAGACAAACGGTGCGCACTTAGGTGTTATATTGGCAACGTTGATATTCACATAATTCTCGCTACATACCGAGCGTTTCAACGAATGCATTTTAGAGGTTTTAAAAGCAGGGTGTCCGAGCAAATAAAGGTGTTTTCAAGAATAAAGACCTCAGCTATGCGGGCGCAATCTTCTGCAAAAATCTCTTTCATTTACATGGCTAATTTACAAATTATTATGTACTTTCTAATTTACCCACTTGAACATATTGTGCCATTGGAGAGCTCAAAGTTTTGGAAAATACGATACCATATCACTTTTTGACCCGAAGAAAAAATCATTTCTTAAAAATCTGCACAGCAAGGACACCGGGTGCTTTTTTTCGCACAACACCGAAACTGAGCACACTGGACGTGCAGTAACTAGTTGAAAAAAAAAAAAACAACAACAACGCATATGTTGATTATGTGCTTCAATGACTAGAAAAAGGAAGCGGTTGGCACGTACGCCGCAGTAAAGCAGCCAGTTTGTATTTGGCGCTATAGTCACTGCAACACGTCCTCCGATGGTGTGGTACGGTGACCACGGCGCCCAATTCGAACTGCCTGCTCTTCTCAAAAACAAGGATCGTGCAATTGACAGCAATGGTCCTTTTCTTCACAACAAGTACAGAAACCAATAAATGTACAAGTACGTTACATTAAATTACGTACAGTGTGGTCTACCATTATCGAGAACACGCGAGCAGATGATCGCTCTCTTCCCAGGGCCGCTGCGTGTGATTCGACCTCGCACTGAAGCTAAGTGGGGGCCATACAGAGCACCGTATCCAGGTCCATCTGTGCCTGCACAACTTTACTTCGATTCGCGGCCGGATCAGATGCAATAGCCCTGTGAATTAGTGGTACTAAGTAATGTCACTCTCAATATGCTATCGAATGAAGTTCTTAAAGGGAGCCAATGATCCCCGAGTTTTTCTTTTTTTTTTCTTTCATATTATTTTGCAAAGGGATCGCAGCAATACATTTGTTACTGGCTTCGCATGGTTACAATTGGAACATAGTTCCTTTCATTTCTCGGTGAGTAACATGCCAGGAATATGAATGAAGTTGTGCTTCGCTAATTCATTAGTAAATTTCAATTGGGATGAACAGCGTCTAATGGAGCTCGAGATATACTACATCCGGATAACAGTCGTCTGGTCAAATCTCTGCAACCTTCATGATAGCGAAACCTAGGTATTTCTCTGTTAGTTTCAATTTTATTGCACGTAAGTTACTTAATTATCAATTGCAGATTACTTGCCCAGGTTTGATGCATGCCTGGATTTTACTCAATGCTCTGTTCCAAGAAACTTTTTTAGTTTTTAGAAGTCTCTCTGCAGGTGTGCTATTCTTCGTTGTAAGATAATGTTCAGCTAATATCCTCGTACAATTAAACAAAAATCACACTGAAAAAATTTAACTATAAGAATGCGATAAGACCCAGATTTCATCAAAACCCTGAACAGCAAATGAGCCCGTAATGAAGATGACGCACCGGAACCAATACTTGGTTCTACATGTACAGTTCATTCAACACAAGGCACACGAACAAGGTGGCAATGCACTCCTTCCAACGCACGACAAAGCTATAGCTAAATAGAGGCTTCAACTAAACGACACCGACTGTTATCGATCGAGACAGGCAGTTATTTTGATAGATTTTTTGCTCTTTGAAAACAGTTAACGGTCTGCATCATATCACTGCAACCGCGGTTCGTGTGCTAACAAACCGTCACAATTTAAGAGGCTACTCTCTATAATTTACATTCCTTTCGCTGCGAAGTCTGATCAATAGATATTTAATTTCCGAAATATTTCGCGCATGATAAAAGCCATATGTAACTTGCTGTTAGTGCTAAACGACTATAGGTTGCAGTTTTCTAAATATTCGAGTTTTATTTTTGGCGTTAGGTTTAGGCTCATGTAGTACATTAGTGCCAGCGAAATGTAACATATGGCGCAGCACTGCTGTGTTAAGAGAAGAAACTCAATCTACACGATGAGCATTTGTAAAGTGCATGGAAAGTGGCCTCGTGGTTAAACTGACTTTAACTAACCTAGTGTGAAGAAGTTTCATTATCTTAGGGTCGATAGACTTGCGCATGAACATGCAGAACTGGGCCGATATTGTGTGCTGCCGAGACGGGTAGATGATGCCCAGTCCCGGCTTCTCTGGGTATAGGGCAGCGATGTAGCTCTGCATCACGTTGTCCTCCATGAAGATGACGGCGCTCTTGGCGATCATCTCGTCGAAAGTTTCTCGCGTGAATACCACCGAAGCTGGCAGGATCGAGCGATGTCGGTGCGCCGTGGACAAAATAGTTTGCAGCTCTGGTTCTGGCGACACCTGCGCGAAACCGCTTGTATAGTACACCTGACACAGTCGATCGAAGTTCATACAGCCTTCGCAGAAATAGTGTAAGAATTAGATATTTACGCAATCTTATAACGCACACTTCTTTTCATCAAAAATTTAGCTTACACCTCCTAACGTTCTCAAATGAAATTTTGGCAGAGATGTCGGAGCTAACGACACGGGCGCACTTCGGTTTTGTTCGCCTTCATTCGCCGACAGCATTTCTACCCCTTTGCTGCGGTTCAAGAAGGACAGTGACCGCGGCGTCAGAAACATGATGTCCGCGGTGATGGCACGAATGGCTGCGTCGCGAGGATAGCAAAAAAGAAAATCAACTGTCTAAGCGAATTTAAAATCTCCATCATCGGAGAAATGAACCTCGAGCTACAGTCGCTTGAATCGGGATATTGCGTCAAGTACTGTGACTTTAAACGTCATCGTCATATTAGAAATAGTGCATACCACTTGTAGCAGCAGTGCTAATGTCAGACAATATCGATAGAAGCATTTACAGTAACGGTAGTCGTGTCAGGTCTTAGCAATCAAAACGGCAGAGAAGGGTGGTTATTGCCATGGCTGTAAGCGTAGTACTAGCAGAAATGGCACTAGTATCCCCGTCATATTATAAATCATTACTACGTGAGCACTCTTTACAACAGTGTGACAGTATTATGACAAAGAATAATGAATAACCATCATGCTTACGTTCTAAAAAAAAATCGAGCGCATGCCATTTAGCGGACGCGTTATTTTAAATCGGAGAGCTCGATTGGTAGGGACAGGAGAAAGAGCATTGTGGAGGGGAAGGATGAGTGTAGATTGTTCGCTTCTTATGTGGGGTTTAATGTCTTAAAGCGGCTCAGACTATGAGAGACGCCGTAGTGGAGGACTCCGGTAATTTCCACCACCTGGGGTTCTTTAACGCGCGTATATTCTGTTATTTTTTTTCTTAGCTTCAAATAACAGCGAGAGCCTTTTTTTTTTATTCCTTGGACGACAACAGTGCACAGAAACATATTGATTGATTGATTGATTGATTGATTGATTGATTGATTGATTGATTTATAGGAAGGGAAAGGCGCGGTAACTGTCTCACTTGTTTTCTGTGGACACCTCAACCGCGCCGTAAGGGAAGAGAGGAAGGTGGGAGTGAAAGGGGAAAGAGAGAAAGATGAGCCGTAGTGGAGGGCTACGGAGTAATTTGGACCACCTAGGGATCTTTAACGTGCGCTGACATCGCACAGCACATGGACGCCTCTTCGTTTCGCCTTCATTAAAACGCAGCCGCCGAGGTCGGGTTCGAACCCGTGTACTCCGGCACAGTAGTCAGGCGTCTTACCACTGCACCACCCCGGCGGGGCTCAGTGTACAAAGGAACTTGAACCAACCAGGTCAGGGAGATGTACCTCTAGTTTACACCGACGTTATTGAGTCAAGGCTGCGTCGTACATGACTCGTGAGTTGCTTTATGCACTCTTTAGAAGAACACGAGAGCTAGAGATTTACTCTTAAGTGAAGCTCACTAGCTGCGCGTTCGTAAAACAAAGAGACACCGTCATGGCGAGATTATCTTGGCGTATCAGCTCAGGTTGCCGGCACGGAGTCGAGATATAGCCGAATCGAAATGGTGTTACTCCGTGGTTTAAGCTGCAGTTCATGGTCAACTCGGTCCCCGCTGGGTCGTTGCGATCCCGCGGGAGAAGTTCGCCTCACTCTTCAATCCTCAGTTGCACTACAGTGACGGAAAGAGGCTAGGCGACATCCATTAATATTGAAATTTGTGGTATCTTCATAATTCTCAAATAATTTATGCCTAGCCGTTTTGTTTGCGTTTTAATATGTTCGTGAGGTCCGAAAACTTATATTCCTTTGTCCACTGGTTTCTAAAAGCAGCAGTACACTTTTCTTGATGAACGTTATGAAAGCCTGCAAACAAGCTTACATGCGGTGCGCATAATGTCATTTGTACTGACCCGTTTGGCTATAATACTGCTTTCAGGTAGGCCTTTTACATGGGAATTGTCCACAAGGTTGAAGGGCATCGTACCTACCTTGTGGAGTTTTGACCAGTATAAACGATTTAACAGCGCACAGCCAACCATGCATTCAGCGACTTTTGATGCTACTCATCTATACCTACATACTTTCACCTAGAGACATCAAATTAACGAATCACTCCAAATCACTTTGTGACTAAAGGTTGCGGCTCAGCGTCGTTGTCAAACTATGTGTTACATACAGGGCATTTACAGTGTACATACTGCCTGTAGGGTCGCCGCTCGAGGTTATTCACTTCCAGGTGCGCGTCTTTGCATGCCGCCTCAACCCGCTTACCTGCTTCCTGTATTGTGGGAATAGACTCCCTTCCCACACTCGTATCGCGTACCGACCGACCCGACTTCCGCCGTTGCTGGCTTTGCAGGACTCTTAAGCTGGAGGCCATCCTCGGAGAGAGGCAGAGCTGACCGCGCTTCCCGGTGGTCGCACATATGGCACCCTTCGGGGTGGCAGGTAACGAGCACTCAAATGGCAATTAGGCCTTTTTTTTTTACACTATGACTTTGTGCAGTGCGAAACGCAGTCTCCTTGTCTTGTACGCTAATGCGACAAAGAGAGTGCCCGATGAGGCACTTAGGATTTGACCCGGGCATAGTTGTCAGAACGTGGACGCCAGAAACTTCCTTTCCTCTTGCTCCAGCACTCATATGGTCTTTGGCATAGCAGCCCTTTGGTTTTCCTTTTCCATGTTATTGCTGTTACAAGTCAAGCAGAGGTGGCGCGTGGCAGCGCATCTGTGGAAAAGATTTGTCCAGCGTGAACGTGGATGGAGCGGCAATGTGCAGAGGCTTGTAGAAAGAGAGTCTCCCGACGGGAGAAGGTTCGATACCCTTACCGAGGAAAGAATGTTACCCTACTCTATTTGATGCGAATTGTATTGCTAGCGGGAGCCCTCGGTTAGAGTGAGCCAAAACCCCTGGGCAGTGTCCATCTAGCATACTATTTCTCCATTGGACAATTGATGTGTGGAGCCGGCCACTGAAAACGGCCGCCCCCATTTTTTTGCCGTTTGAGTGTGTAAAACATGGTGTCATCGAAAGGCGTTTAGCCCAGCCTAAGCTGGGGCTGCGTGCGTAATCATGTAACACGAGTCTACTTAGGCTCTAACCAGTTAGGTCCATGAATAAAATAGTCCAAAGTTGTTCTTTATGTAAATTCATTTCTGATTCCAGTTTTACTCTCTGTATTTATGTTCTGCTGTAAATATATTCTCTTCTGCCATCACCTTCAAGTACGCCTCCTGGTCTTCTTCCACGCCGTACTACATGACAGGAAGGGTTTTATGCACAGCGTTCATTTACAGTGGATACCAGCGGCTGGCGCTTTTTGGACAAGAGTGGTTTCAATGTCCTTTCTCGCTGGTGTCAGGAATATAGGAACCAGGCACAAAACTACGCCGCAGTAATGTAAATAAATGTCGAAGAAGCGTCCCACACTCGATGTTTTGGATTCTCTTGTAGCGCATGAAATCTAGCGTAGTATATAATTCGTGGCCAAAACGAACCTCAAATGCCGCTTTGTTTGCGATCGCTGCAGACAACACTATATGAAAGACCTTCCGACATACGTGCAAATCCCTTACCGCTATAACCAAGCCATACGAACGCGCCAGCGTAGCCAAGAAGCAGCATGGCTGACTCGGAATCCAAACGTCTCGGGTATCATCTCTGCCTCTTATTTTCCGGGAGTTGGCAGTTAATGCTGCCAACCGCTGAGGAGATGCGGAGTTGACAGCTCCTGCCAACTGCCCATCTTATCTGGTCGCGCCATGTCGCGTAATTCATCGCACAAACAGTGCCCGCTAATGTCACCTGTCAACTACCGCTTACCAGAGACATATGTACGGGATTTTTCGCTCATTGCATGGTAAGTACAGCGGTAATTCCGACAACGAACGGGGCATTTCAAAGCCGTCGGGTTAGAACTAGTGCTACGTTTAGCGAATGGAATACATGCCTCATATGCCGCATAACGTTGATGCATTTCACCACGGCCACCTAATAGCACCTTTGTCGAGTGACAATTGGAAGGATTTTTAATGCTCATTTCCGCGGAGAGATCACACTATGATATAGTAAACTAACTAATTACAATACACGTTTTTCAAGTAATGTAAACAGTTTAATATGCTTGTAACGATATTCCTAGAACGACCTCTTTTTACCCTGATTGACGCAGGCTGATATGTCTTAAGTTGTTGTTTTTTTCTTTTTCGCATGCGGATGCATGGGGATTCCGGCCGCCGTAGATCTCTCGTATATTGTAACCATTCGCGCAGCACTCATTGCGTTCTGCACTGCAAGTTGTGAAGATGCGAAGATGTGAAGATGTGAAGAGAAAACAGCCAACTCCAGTATACCTCGCTATTTGCTTGAGCTGCCGCGGAAGCCACTACCGCTGCTACTAAATCAGAATTCAACTTCTTCAATTCGTTGATACGTTACAAAGGTGCAGGATTCTTAAGCGCTTCGATCGTGCACAAGGCTGTTCAATTTTTTTGAAATGGCTAGCACTAACCAGCTGCGAACCGTTCGGGTTTTGAGGTCTGGCCATTTGACCATCGGGTTTCTTGACCAATCTGCCGCTTCAATTTTAGTGCCAGCAATGCGAGAGACCGAGCAACGCCTCGAGTGCGATAAGGACTTGAGGTCGCCAATGTGATTTTTCACGTGAAATAAACAGAACAAGAAAAACTCATTATATTGACAGTTTCTTTCAGTACATGTCTTCAGTAGCAGCTGTGAATAAAAAAGGTTTGTTGTCAAAAAAAAAAAATCATTCTGCTCTGTGTTGGGCTCTGATGAGATAGTGACATGATAAATGTTTTGTAACAAAACATCGCCTGTAGTTAGCACACAAAAGTAATGCAGAAGTACGGTTTGCAAAAAAGTATTACAGAAAAAACTTCAGAACTGCAAAATCATACCCCTAATAGCTGCAGAAAAGCATAGGGTTACGGCAAACTGCGGTAGATTTTGTAGTATTTTTGATAAGTGCTCCTGTTTTTTCGTCTAGGTACCTTGAATTGATGCTCGAATGTGGTCCCTCGAATGATGATGGGCTTAAGTTGTGGCCGCTTCGCCACGTCTCGGAAGGTCTCCAGGCGCTCCGTGGGTGTTTTGATACTCATGCTTGCCTTCATGGTCCCTTGGAAGGAGTTCATGAGCACCAGGACAGCCAGCCACCAAACGGAGAACACCACGCGACCCACTACGTCACGCACTGGACGAATGGTGCCTGCGTAGAAGCGACCATTTTTCCTTCACTTGAAATTGTTATGTGAAAAGGTTTCTACACTGCAATACATCGAGGGTGAGGGAGGGGTCTTTTCCTTATATCTCATCTCTATTTTCCGTATAGCGTATATATTGTAGCCGTACAGCCCCGTTCAGGTGGATGCTAATAAGTAAAATCACCCTCCACTTTAAGATAGGGAATTAAAAAAAACTGAAGCCACTCGACACCTATAAATTGCAATAGGTTACGCAGCCTCGTTGTAGGCTCTCTGAACTGAACTAAGCGGCCTGTACTAGTAGTACTCAAAACGATTATGTCTATTCAGTTTCATGCTAGCTTTTAGAATTACTGAGAACTAGTCCATGCAAGGTCACCCCTTTGACCAATTGTATACACGAGCATATGACATCCTTCATTTTTAATCTTACTTTAGTGACAATATTTCTCTCTACTCTGCTCGAAGAGCCGCCAGAAAGAACATTTGAAGAAGCAAAGAGAACGAAAAAGTATTTCATGAAACCATTCTCGTTCCGTAGTATAAGGGAAACAAAATGCACTAACGGTAAATAATAGGCGAATCCGGGCAGGCAGTATAACCTTCTTGAAAAAATTCACAAGGGCGCCTATTTACGTAATGTGCAGGCAATGCGATAGCACTAGACGCTACGGATGCCTTTAAGTTAGATGCTGTGACTTTATTTCTTGTTTTTCTATGCAGACCACACTCGTATCTCTTCACACAACCGAACATCTGTTTGAACATCTATAGGTGTTGGTGAGGCGCTTCCCCGAAACGCAGAGAAGAAACATCGGAACGTAGAGTTGTCACTTCTGGTCTAGTGACGCCATATCCCTCTAGCTAGTCAGGTCATAGGACGTCACTTCTGATCTGGTGGTGCTGCCTCCCTCCAGCCAATGGTAGCACTTCGGATCTGATGGCCTCAGTTCCGAGTTCCGGTGACGCAAGCCAATCAACGAAATATAAGACAGACGACGCACTATTTTCTCGATGAGGCTTCTAATGCCCTCGCGCAGTTTTATCAGCAGCAACTGACCGTGGTGACGAGAAAATCTCAAAGTGCCCAATTAACTCATAGCTATCCACCACCTTCATGCCGTGTGAGGCGGGGGAGTTGGTGTGCTTGCAGCGTTAGTAGTATCACATGCAAGCTCCTGAACCCTCAGCGAATTAGAGGAAGCCAGCGAACAAGAAAGCGCTGTAGCCGCCAACGATCACATGAGCATTGTGGATGAGGTCATGGTTGTAATAGGTGACGCCACCATACTGCTCCTTATTCGCCGCGAGATCGACCTAGAGGTGGCGCCACCGTCACTCCGGCAGTGTGGATCGGCAGCCGGCGGCGCTCGCAGAAACGCACGCTGCGTAGGTCTGCTTCCGAGTTTACGGCGGGTTTGTTGGCGATGAAAACGTGTCTTCTGCAGTATTTCTGCACTATTGCAAAAAAATCCAAGGATTTCGCCAATGCAGCAGAAGAAGAACGGATTTTAGGAAAGCAAAACCCTCAACCACCAGTCTTCTAGATTAACTTTGCACGTTTCTTGCGCTGTACCGCGCTCACACGCCTAATGCTTGGGCCTGCCTAATAACAGCTTTGTTTTTCTTATCGACTTTTAAACAGTTTGCGCGTGTCTCATGCGAGTGAGACCTGCGAATTCAGTGTCAAGCCCACGCAGATACAATGTTCGTGCTCTGACCTGCAGTACTTAAGAATGAATCGAGGCAGACTGGTTCACTATATCGTACTTGACTCGAGGATTAAGCAGGTTAAATGTAGCATTGGCAGCGTACTGCCCGGCGGGTTACTGTAGACTAAGTGGACATCAACTCTGGCCCAGACAACCACGCACAAGTATTCCCCAAAAATGAGATCACGTCGACACTATACAGGAGACCTCGCCGCACAGGAAAGCTGACTGCTCGCTGTACAGCGCTGAGTGGATTGAGTTTGCCGAGCTCTCAACAAGGCGGATGCTTCTTGCGGCAAATAATCTGGTGGTGTTGCACTGTGAAATGATTCTAAATGATTTCCTGAAACCGGGGAAAGTATAAGGGATTTCTGATGTGTGTGATGTTAATATATAACGGTAAATTAGTAGTGTAATTTTTTTTTGCAATGCGAATAAATTTCGCCGTGTGAGAGAACTTTTACACACGACAGAATTTACAATAATCAGCGATTAATTTTCAGTAACGTTAAAGTGCAACATATGAATTACTCGCTGCGAAGACATCGTTATAAACTGCGCATGGGCACTGTCATGTTCTGGGAAGCAATTTTACAGGCTGAAAATTTCTTTATCACTAATTATTTAGCAGTGACTAAATCTTGTGCGAAGTAAAATATTAGGGTTGCTTCCAAAACAGACGCCGGATATAAAACTATTCCGAAAGAAATGGAAGTCATCTTATCATGCGACTATAAAAATGTATTTATTCCCGAACTAAACACTGATATTTAAGCCCGCATGAAGCTGTTTTACTCCCCTTGTCAGAAATGAGTTTTGTCGGAAGACAGCACTTGGACGAAAAGGGATTATAATGATTATAATAGGCTACCAGTAAAGTACATTGATCTAGGTGTATTATGCAATATTTAGGGTAACAATAAGGTGCAGGGAATATGTTTTCCAAACATTCGAGCATTTCTCTAAAGCAAAATGTGCTCACTGAGACTTTTAAGGATGCACAGCAGCCTTTAACAACAAACAAAAAATGAAAAGAAAAGAAATGCATATTGGCCCGGGTTTAACGCATGAAAGCGGCATCGGCTATGACGGATGATTGCAGAGGCTGGTTTTGGTGTCGTTTTTTTTCTTTTTTTTTCATTATTAACACCACATTTACCACGTGGGATTTTTTATTGTGCAGTCATTCCAAACAGAAACGGGAATATGCGATTTCTGAGCGTTTGCATTAACTTTTTTTGACGGCAACGACCTGTTTTGCTTTGACACGGCAGTAACGACAGTACCACTTCGTTTGAGACACTGCATGTCAAAGGATCTCAAGCGCCGAAGACTGCGATGGATGATGTCCTTATCCAAGCATGACATGCTCGATACGGACAAGTATATATATTTTTTAATGAAGCGTGGGGCTCATATTTATTTTGCAAGAGGCATATAGGTAAGCAAAAGCTCACAGGAACTGCGAAACAAACAAAAACACTCCTGTACACGCCACATGCGCGCGCGTAAATCACTGCGGGCTGGCACGCGACGCGAAAACGCATCCACACTGAGTAGGTTTCGCCGCTGAGCTGCCAGGTGACGACTCTGCTCGATCTCGAGGCCAATAGTCTAAAGCAGCGCTCTCAGGACCTGCCGTTCGCATCAGCGGGAAAGAGTGCGACCCCGTCTGTGCACTGGACTTCTGCTTTTGTAGTGCCAGTTCAAGATGGCTACGCGTGAAACGAATCGGCGACCTGAAAGGTGATCAACTTATCAGATTTTCGTACAGCGGTGGCACATGGCAAGCTCATTTGCTTCTATCCTGATGACACATCAACGTAGGATCATAGCCGTGCTACACGGGTGGTCAGTGGCACCGAACAAAACACCATACGCTTTTGAGCGAAAGCTTCACTGGGCTAACTGCGGCGCGTTTCGCGTACGCCGCAGTTTGACCTTCAGTCGACCTTCAGCCGTTTGCCTAGCTTCATCTTCGCACGTGTGGTGCACAGAGCGGCTGACGCGCCATTGTTCTGCTGCTGCTTCGCTTCTTCTTCAACATCGCAAACCTGCTTCTTCTTCACACACTTAGCAAACTTCATTCGTACCAGTACACATCGCCATTTCCCGCAGAGCGCCCCGTGTGGCGTCATCACTTAGCTATCTATGCGTCTCACTGCGCATGCGCGGTGGCCCAGCTGCTGCGCCGCAGCGGGGTTATAGGCCACGGAAACACCGCTCGCTTGCGAAGGCTTATATATACGCTAAGGATTGCGGTGAGTCTGTAACGCTATGCCGTAGATGAGGCGACAAAGCTTAGTGAGAGCGCTGTAGCTACGCTCGCCTACAAGCGAAATTTACTCACTGCCGACATTGCTCGCCGTGAATAATCGGCGAATAGAAAAAATGAAGCTGTGATAGCTAAACAAGTGATGGAAACCACCGAAAAGTGAGAAGAGAGACTTGCAAAGTTACGACGCAAGGCGGCGGAGATGAAGGTGTGACAAGGACAAGAACAGAGAAATGATTCGGTCTCATTCATCACTACTACTGCTCTCGCTTAGTACATCCTGGCTCAGCTGAGTTAAGCCACTGCCAATTTTTTAAAGAAAGGCTGTTCAAGCGTTATCTAAACCGATGGAGCATTGCCTACACATTGAAGTTTCAAATGATTTCTATACGCGAACGCTGCCCGCCGTCCTCACTTTATCCTGCCCAAAGCCACGTCTAGCGACGCCATCAGCTCTGTGGCCGTTCATTTCGATATCGTCTGCTTGATATTTAAGGCGAAAGCCTTAGACCTCCTTTTTAAGGTCGCGTTGCGAGGGACATAAAAACTGAGCACGCCTGGACACGGAAATAGCAGGGCCGAGGAAGAGTTCAGAGTTCTTCGACATGTTCACACAGATTGTGAACAAGGCTCTCGTGTGGGAGCCGGAATGCATTTCCATCCACATTATTTTAGTCGGTGTTTTCCACTTTCGTCATGTAGCCTCCCGACCAGACGGGCTTCTGTCTCAAACGTTTAAAACTTAAACTTAAATTAAAAGCAATGTATTCCGAGTTGCGGGAATTATAGAAAGTGCTTGCCTTCGAACATCGTCACACCGAGGATGTCGAAGAGGTTGTCGATGACAGTGTCCTTGAAACGATGCCTGGAACGGACCGCTTCGATGAAGGAGATTAAGATGCTCACCAGGGGCCAGCACAATAGCAGGCCTAGCCACACCTGCGAGTAACAAAGAAACAATGGGATTTTAGTAGAGCATCTTACTTGTGCATTACCAGTCATCGAACAAATCCGTAATTTTGGCATGTTAGAGAAACGCCACAAATTTTGAACACTAAAACCTTAGTTAACTACATAAAGCTGGCCTACGAAACAAAAGGAAGCCTTAAGGAAGGGGACAAGGAGGCAGTCATCATCATCAGCAGCAGTGAAATATACCCACTTCAAGACTAAGGACTCTTTCATATTACTCCAATTAACCCGGTCCTGTGCTAGCAGCATCCATTTGACTCATGCAAATTTCTTAGCCCCATCCACCCGCCTGAATTTCTGCCTCCCCCTGCCACGCTTTCCTTCCCCTGGAATCCAATTTGTTACATTTAGCGACCACTGGTTATCCTCTCTTCACACTACATATCCTGCCCATGCCCATTCCTTCTTGATTTCGACTACAATGTTATTAATTCGAGCTATTTCTCTGACCCACTCTGCACACTTCGTATATATCAACGTTACACCATTTTCCATTCGATAGCACTATTCTCAACTCAAGTAGAACCCTAATCGTTAGCTTCCACGTTTCAGCCCCATAGGTGAGTACCAGTAAGATGTGACTGTTATATTCTTTCCTCTTAGCGATACCGGTAAGATGATATTCATAACCGGCGAGCGTTTTACAAAAGCGCTCCATTCCCAATATTATTCTTAGTCATTTACCTTTCGTGGTCTGGACCTTCGGATACCAGCTACCCGTCCTAAGTAGAAACATTCACCTACCACTTAGAAAGTTTCGCTACTAGTTACAAACTGTTGTTCATTTCCCACGCTATTGAACATTACCATAGTCCTCAGCATGCATATTACATTTACGCCTACCACTCTGCTTTTCCTGTCTAGCTTATTAATTAATGTTTGCAATTCGTCTCCTAAGTTACTTAGCAAGACAATATCATCAGCGAATCACAGTTATGAGATACTCTTCATTATCCTTTATCCCTAACTGATCCCATTTCGTGTCTCTGAATACTTCCTTTAAGCAAGCTATAAGTAGCACTGTTGAAATCGTGTCTCCTTGGCTAACTTCTTTCCTTATGGGATTTGTATTACTCTCTCTATGCATAATTATGTTTTTGTCGAGCCACAATAGATATCATCCAGTACTTCAACATATCGCTCACCTACACCCTGATTTAGTAATAACCTTTTGAAAAAACAGAGGGGAAATTTAAGCTCCGCCTTTAGGGATATGATAAGTTAACGTTAATAGATTCTGTTAGCTGGCTCCTCTTGGGGATCCTTGTTCACGTATACCAACTTTCATACTCGCTTAATAATGTTTAATTTCTGCCTCTATTCTCCGACGCATACTATTTAGCATACATAGACAAACCTACAAGCAGCCTATTAAGCTCGAAGTCCAAGGGTCCTGGAGAGCTGGATTGATATCCCGCCCTCATATCTCAATGTGAAAGCCCGTGATGGCGGCGCCTGCCAAATTGCACATGTGACGTGGTCTTGTGACGTCCCACAGCCTGCCGACCAATCAGTGCATGCCAATGTCACTTGCCAAGGTATGCCCGTAGATTTAAGGCGAAAGCCTTTATAGGCTCATGAGTGCATCCGTACGCAAAGTGTCCCACTCAACATGTCAATCAAATGACGGCGGGATTCTGTTTAACCTTTAAGAGAAAAATCATCCTCCACCGAGAATCGAACTCCTAGCCTTCCGATAACCAGCCGAGCTCGTTAACTAGCCTCTAAGGCTAAACTAACTACAAACAACGACCACTACATACAATTACAAACTAGACAAATGAAGACTAAGCCACGTCAGGCACGTGAGAAACATATCTTAGTACTTGTCTAGCATCATGCCAGTGCGGTTTCCATAGATACGCCGTCGCTGACGTCATGGGGCATCACAGCGATAACGCGACGTCATGGGAGAGGGCGGCGGCGCAATGACGGCGTTAGGAAGAGAGCAGTGTGGTGTGATGGAAAAAAAGCCTCGAAATTTCGTGCGCGTCGAGTCTGCTTCAGGCGCTTCCGGCTTGTGTCAGAACGTCACATACACTGCAACGAACGTGTGCTTGCAGGAACGCCAAAGCAAGAGCCTTTAAGACTCATGAGTGTGCGTCCGGGCGTGCGTCCGTCCGCATAAAGTGTCACATACACGAATAAATGTTTTAAAGATCAATGTCTGCTTTTATCAACTCATTTAACAGGCACTAAAGAGTCAGTAAGCAGTCAGCCATAGCTCAGTAAAGATCGCGCAAAAGACTCAACAACCACCGTGCTATAAAGGCTTTCACCTAATCGCACTTTAGTGGTGTTAAGTGCCCCTTCGAATCGCTTTTCCCACACGGATATGTAAATCCATGTGAAGTTTCTCAGATTGCCATTGCATTACCGACATTCACAATCAGTTAAAGCTGATTTGACCATCATCTTTCACTGACACTGTGGCTCAACAGCTAACGCAGAGCAAACCAAAGCGTTCTATTAATGCATTTTACTTTTTTTTTGTAGTATAAGCAGTTAATAGTTTCATTTGTAGACGCTTTGCTTACCTTATCAGGATCACCGCTGCTCTAAGTGATTTGTACAGCATGCTTGTGCACTGGGGCCTGACTCGTGCTTAAAGCCGGTCTCGGCACTAACCGGCAGTGCTATCGAGCGTTTGAAAAATCAGCGATGATTCGGAGACGCTCGTGCAAGGCCGCAGTAATGGTGTGCATATGTCGTACTTGCCTCGAGGTCGAAACTCATCAGGTAGCCGAACACGCTGGTCATGTACGCATTGGGCGTACCGGCGAAGTATCGAGGGTTCGAATAGGCGTACGCGGGCAGCGGCGTGCCCACCGTGATCCGGTCAGCCGTCGGTATCACAGGATGTGCAGAGATGTCAGACTCCTGCGTCCGCCGCGGCATATGAATTATGAGCGAACCGTCCGCATGTCATGGTCACTTGAAGCTCTAGAACAGGTTTGGCCAGAACTAGTTGAGGTAATTGAACCTATCAGTTCAGTTCAGTTCAGTCGTTCAGTCGTGTCCGACTCTTCGTGACCCTATGGACCATACCACGCCACGCTTTCCGGTCTCTCACTATCTTCCTAACATCACATAACTTCATCTGCAGCGCCTCGAGGATACTTGCATATAATGTTAGACGGTAGTATGAAAAAAAAAATGAATATAAGGGGTTCTATATCGAATTTCATTTTCGCTTGGCAACGATTGTAAGAATGCATTGTAACACCGGGAGTTTTTCATCGTGTAACATTTAGAGTTTTGAGATGTAGAGACATACTCAATCGCCAAAGATGGGAAGGAACTAGCAATAAATCAGTGAAGAACTACGTGGGGTATTAGGGGGAAAGTAACAGCACTTAACTGCAATAGCACTGCAGCTCAAAAAAGGAACCAACAAGGAAGAGCAGCAACTTCGCATCCAAACATGCACTGCAATCAGCGCCTAAAGTAACCAAGACAAGTTGAAGTCCACAAGCAACGATTATTCGCATATTTACTCCGCAACATATCAGTGAATGTATGCATTACCCGCATAGTGCATTAAAGCGCATATTTGGAATATATGAAGAGTATCAGTATCTATCTAAAAAAGCAGTGAAACCTTTTGAAACCTTACTACTGATTTCATTTGTCTTGTCCCTAATCACTATGCTATTATATTGGACTTATTAGAAAGGTAGTGTTCCTATATGTTTAGCGACTGTATTATTTGTTAACAATTAGTCTGCGTTGATTGTTCAAAGTAAATGCATTTTTGAAAATGCTGAATAAGAACGGTCGCTAAACTGCATGGTTTCCTTATCAATCATGACTGGATCTTTATGAGCACCGCTGCATTTGTCGCTTAGCGACCAAAAAGGGGCTACAGTAAAGATGCTGTGAGCAAAACTTCATTCAATTATTTTTTCGGTACAAGCTGATTGTCCACCTCGGTCTGATCATGGCAAAGTTTTTACGACAACAAAGCACGCATTTGCAGCGGGAAACTGAATGTAGTATTATACCTGCAATGACATTAAAACCCACGTCGTGAAGCTATTGAGACCGAAACTCATTGACAAAGAAGTTGCTCGTTGAGGTGTCGTCGGCGTATTGAAATCTAGACCCAGACACGGTCTCCAGTTGTGTACCGCGTATCATGGCGTCGGAGGTTGTAGCGGTGGGCTCCTCGGCAGTGTTGGCTTTGAATCCAGCCTGGGCCAGCTCACGGGCCTCTTTTTATTTTATTTATTTATTGTAAGTACCTGAGGCATTATTGTAGGGGGGATACAACTACATACAATAACACATGCAAAGAAGATACCGGGAAACTTGTTAGCAAGGTAACACAACACACTAATAGAACACTAAATGAATTCACAAGTAGTATAAGTGATAACATATATCATCACAGCGCTGGTAAACGCACGATGTCTGGAAGAAATATATCACAACATCATTTCAACAGCACTTTGGAAGTCAGGTGCACAAACTAAATCATTCGGAAGCTTACTCGAGTTCAGAATTGTGTTAGGGAAAAACGAATACTTAAATACATTATTGTGGAATTGATAACTCTTAATCTTTTTCGTGTTGTCTAGTCTTTCCGAAATGTAATATGGTTGCTTTAGATAAGTGTTTTTATTAATACCGGTACAATCACTGTAAATGCTGTACAAGAACTTCAGCCTGCAGATTTTTCTTCGGAATGCTAAAGTCTTCCACCCAATACGATCGCGAAGTTCAGAGCTCTTGATACGAAAATTATAATGATGATGTTCACATCTTTCTGCACCTCGCCGAAGAGGTGCAAAAAGATGTGAATATCAGCGTGTTGATTATAGTCGTCCAGGTGGACGAACATGGCATCACGTATCGTGGTCAACTTGCGGCCGTAGGCTAGGCGAAAAAGTGACATGTTCTTTGTTTCCTGGACCGCCATATTCTATGCGAAGGTGACGTACAGTAGCGCTTCATCCACGTTTTGTGCTCCACGTCGACATATATTGAGAGCATGTCAGGGAGTGTTTTGTTCAGCCGTTCGTTCAACCCGTTCTTTCGAAGATGGTGTGGTGTCTTCCTGTGTTCGGTGTAACTGCGAAGCACAATCTGCTGCAGCAATTCAGGTGTCAGTGCAGCACCCCTGTCGGTGGTCAAAATCTCCGGTGCGCCACGATAGATCAACACTTTGCAACTTCTAGGGCTGTAATGTTGGATAGAGCGGAGGATTCCGTGTATCGTGTGAGGTAAGCCGTAACAACGGTGACCAGCTGTTGCCGTAAGTGCGAAAGGGGACATGGTCCCAGGATGTCCATACCAATCTGCTGGAATGGTCTCGATCTATCGGCTTCAAGAACACTGTGGTTTGTCGGCTCAATAGTTCAATAGTGAGCTTCGAAGCTACCGCAGCGCGAGGGGCAGAGGAGGGTCCGGCACAGGCGCCAGGCTGTTTTGGACGTGTTCTAACTTGGCCGACGGCAAGGCGTTTTCTCAATGCGCCGACCCTATGCGGCACAGCACCAGGGCTTGCAAAGAGGCCGGCACCCACTCGGCTCCAGTCGTCGAACGCTGCAGGAGCCGCCCGGACCATGGCTAGAAGCCCGATCATAACACGGGTAAGCCCAGACAACGTTACGGCTTGAAAACTGTTTCGAGGCGACGAAAGTGCTCCTTAAACGTTGGGGCAAAGACCAGAACGTCGTCAAGGTAAACTTAACATGTCTGTCACTTCAGTGTGTGCGTGTGTGTGTGTGTGTGTGTGTGTGTGTGTGTGTGTGTGTGCGTGTGTGTGTGTGTGTGTGCGTGTGTGTGTGTGTGTGTGTGTGTGTGTGTGTGTGTGTGTGTGTGTGTGTGTGTGTGTGTGTGTGTGTGTGTGTGTGTGTGTGTGTGTGTGTGTGTGTGTGTGTGTGTGTGTGTGTGTGTGTGTGTGTGTGTGTGTGTGTGTGTGTGTGTGTGTGTGTGTGTGTGTGTGTGTGTGTGTGTGTGTGTGTGTGTGTGTGTGTGTGTGTGTGTGTGTGTGTGTGTGTGTGTGTGTGTGTGTGTAGTGAGTTGACATAAGTATTTGCGGTTGTTGCCGACATAAGATCAATGTGCAGCTTGTACAGCCTGCCACCTCCCTCAGTCGTGTAGCAACGAAATCTCTTTAGACACTGATCCGCTCACACTCCAAGCTAAAATATGAGATAAGAAATAAAACAAGTCAGCCCGACCGTTGTATTGTTTAACACCACCCTACAGTCTACAAGCCAGTCAGGTCAGTCGAAGCGGTCAAGCGCTAAATAAAATAGAAAGAAAAAAACACACATGAAAAACAGCAGAACAAGGATGCCGATTTTGAGGGATTTCGTAGATGGAACATTCATACCTCGCGGAATGTTTTCTTTAAATCGTAGGCTAGTTTAGCCAATTTTTATCTATCCTACTTTTACCCCCCCCCCCCCCCCCCCACACACACACACAAAAAAAAAAGAATAGACTAATGGAGAACATGCTGTTGGAGGAAACCAGAAAAGTTATAACAGCCTCAGATGGGCTATGAAAGAAACAACCCTAAATCAGGCATAGCGAGCAATGAAATTTCTCCCTCTTCTACCCCTATTCACATAGCTTTTCACAGTCCTGTCAAGCATTATGATTCTGAAAAAAAAAAAAAAAAACTAGGAATCTAGATGCGCGTCGTCTTTATGCTCTCCCATCAGCTAACAGTCGCTCTACTATGACTAACCACCAGTTAATTGTCGTATCCCTGACTTCAATCTATACCTGCGGCCTTCGCATGCATTAAGACGTACGTTCTGAACGCGATACGACTGCCGTTCTCAATGCCTAAACATATGCACTAGCAGACCTTGCGACTTCTTTCAGTGCACTCACGTTTCGTTCCAGCATGCCCAGTGGACCTCCCCACTCCCCGGTTGGACGTCGGCTTGACCAAATCTGCTCCTCCGTGGTCTGGAGCTGCACGCTGCCGAAAACGACAAGACAGCTCATTACGTGATTAGTTTTGCTCCTTACCAACCACTAAATGCATGCTGGTAACATATGTAGAATTTGAAAAACGACAAGAACTTCATGTTCTAAGCATTCTATACAATTTATTTTAGTTGTGCCTTCGTGCAAGAGGCCACCTGGTAGCACCTTCTTATGGTCCATTCCGTGTTTAACATCCCTTCACTTTCCGGAAAGCGCATATTCTCAACGAGCGTACTAACACGTTCAAATTCAGTTTTTTTTTTCCACGCACCATTGAATCTAGGAATGCATTACCTGGGAAAACTTGCTTCTTTGATCTTGAACGTTTTGTAAAAGCCATTCAAGACACCTAATCATTGTATACGTGCTTGTAACCTACCGGTGACCATGTATTGCGCTCTTCTTGTTCATAATTTTGTTTTCATGCGCACTATAACTTGTATTTATTTCGTGGTTTGTATTTTAATGGACTCCAGTGTTTAACAGCGCACAGTATGTTTCTATGCATGTCTTCCTCACCCACGCCGGCTATAGCGCTCCATTGCGCTGCAGAATGTATTAATAAATAAACAAGGAAATAAATATTGAATTAATAAAAAAAGAAACAAATAAATGCTTACTTAAAGTTATCAGAATAGAGAGCCAATGACAAAGTTCTATACTCCGTGCTCCACTGTGCAATAGTGAAGATGGCCCCAAAACTGAAACCGTTTATTCGAAGAACTATAAGCAATGCGCGCCGCAATCACTTGCAACTCAAACTAATTTACGCAGTAATGAAACTTAGTCGCCACTTGTAGTGCCCCTCAGAGTAATGCAAACGTCGAACGTTGACCTCCGTGCACTTCATCTTTAAAAAGTACAGAAACTGACGAGTCGAGTGTTCCTGTTGCAATACAAGCTGTTGTGAATAAATGGCCAGAACTTACTTGAATCGGAGGAACTGCTGCAGAGTTTGGATGATATACCAAGCCAAGCCATCAAAGACCACCTTGCCGTCAACCACGGAGACGCCAAGCATGGGTTTCATCTTCAAAGGAACAGACCGCACAGACACGGAGAAAATTTTGCGAGATGTCAGAGCATCATTTTAAAACTGCTTTGGCGTCCGCACCGCATGTACCGCATTTATGAGCGCAAAGGTACATAAATGTGGTGTATGAACTCAGTTATTCCTTGCTCATAGCAGATCATTCGCTGTCAGCGTCAACTGCTTGTTTTAAATCAAGCTAGTTGCAGTAGAGAATGCTTAGGTAATGAAAACTTTACCTCAAGGAAAAAAAAAAAAAAACACATAACGGTGAATGAAAAATTTATAAGCGGGTCTGCTAATAGGTTATTTCAGAAAATATGGTTTGAGGCTGGAACGTCGCTACGTTTTCGCGTCCGCATGTTCAACGTTCACTGAGGAACTAGGAATTTATGGGTGTCAAGAAGGAAGAACTCTTATGAACTCAGCGAATTGCAGGATGAAGCATCCCTTGAAAGGATAAGGGCTGGGGTAGTCCTTACGCCATCAGTAACTTGGTGACAGGGCTGTCAAGAAAAAGCAGGACCCACCACCTGCCCGAAGGGCTCCACACTCGCTGCAGAGAGGGACGTTCGCCACCTGCTGTGGATTTGTGCAGGGACAAGGTCGTCAAGGACACAGATTCTACACGAAATGGTACTAACAGCAAGAAAAGAAGAGGATTCATTCAAGTGGCTGTCCGCGAACAAAGACAGCAGGAGCATTCTCCCCTGCCTGCAAAAAAATGCTTGACGTGATCTCTTACCGTAAAGTATACCTTCTCAAGAGTTTGTGAAATAAAAAAAAATCTACACCATTTTTTGCCAGTATTTGGAAGCCGCATATAGCAGTCTCGAAAGCTGTAATTCAGGCACAGCTGTCACGATCATTGAATATATATAAATTTAACTTACCGATAGTCCGACGAACCTGAGAGTAGTGTTTTCGAGTTCGTGCATCTGCGATAAAAAGGTCGAAAATTGAGAAAAGACAAAACGTCGAAATCCAAAAAAGGAAGTGTAAATTTTCACCTCACTATTTTTTTTCTGCGTTGGAGGACAAAAAGGCTTCAGAGTTTTTTCATCGCCCGGCTCGTCATGTCCAAAAGCAAGGACGAATGGCCCTAGACCGGAATGATACGTTTCCGCGAGTGCAGTGCTTCGCTAGATTCTACGTCACCGTTTCCTAAGTATTAAACTGTTTATGGTCAGATGAAAGTAAAAATGGTGTTTATTATTATTTTCACTACCAAGGGCGATGCCCACGAAGCTACGCGGAATGCCTAGCCAGTGTTGGACAGAAATACTCTCCATAGCTGATGAATGTCGGTTTCGCGGTACCTTTAGAATCTCAAGTGTTCCTATAATGGCCCTTCAGCCGCCATCGTGGATATGTAATTAAGTTTTGGTTTTGAATTTGTGGAATTTGACGCAACAGACAAACCCAGCTATGACGGAAGCCGCAGTGGGGACATCCTTGTAATTTGGACTGCCTGATGTTCTTTGACGTGCGCCGATATCGCACAATACACGGGCACTGCCGGGAACTAAGCCGGTTCTTCCAGCTCAGTGGCCGAGCGCTCTAACCACTAATCCACCACGGCAGGGAAGTACTATTAAAAATAAAAGCCTCCAAGATGCATCATCGGCAAACATAACATGCATAGTTATGTTTTCAATCGCTAGCCTGCGGCCGCAGGCATATTTATAATGAACTGAAGTGGCTTCTCTCGCAGGCATGTACCACCAAAGCACGTATACAGCTGTTCGAGCGCTTTTTGAAACCAGCACTAGATCCGTATACGTTCCAACTGATATGATAGCCAACATCTTTCTATGAGGGAACCGATAATTCTTTCGGAGTTGAAACAAATTGACGGTAAAATTTCTAGAGTTTTGGAATACGTAATTGTCTTCCGTGCAAACGTAATTACAGTAATGTAACCGATAACTCTCGCGTTCACCAGTTAACGCGACCACGTTAATGGCTCCCGTTGGCTAGCTCCCTTTAAGGATTTCCCTTTGCTCTATATGGCCATATCCGTTCGCTTAATAACTGATCATTTAAGTTGTGCCTCTAGTTTCCCAAATACACTCATTAGCATACCACATTATATGAAAGACAATACGACATAAGGCCCCAGTTCAACCAACCCAAACGAATATGCCTGCATGGACATGGGGGGGGGGGGGGGGGATTCTTGGGGGGGGGGGATAACGGACACGGGTTATGCCAGCCTTAAGTCGCGGCGGCACTCTTGGTGTCCGGGGGGAGGGGAAATGGGACGTGGGGAGGGGTGGGGTGGGGGGGGAGATCATCTTGGCCCGCACCAAGCAAACAGCCTGGTGAACATCGCCAGGTCGGCGTGGAGGCTCCGGTGCAGCAGCGCTTATCGGTATTCCAGGCGAGGCCTGGTTCTGCGCCTCTGCGAGGCACAGTGAGGACTGCTGAAGTCAGCAGGAAGCCACGACGGTTGAGTCAACCGCAGCAGCTGGTGGAGACCGCAATTGACTGCTGCCTAGACAGCAGCGCGGCGGGAGGCGCTGAGGGTACCGTCCGTGGACAGCGCGCCGAGGCCCGCGAGCAGGGAGCCCGCGGGAAGCTGCCTCGGAGTATCCGGGTAGCAGCAGGAGGGGGCGCCAGGATTCGCGGAAACACGTGGTCCATGGCGGCGCGGTGGAGCCGCCTCGGTGCACACCACTGGTGCTGCGAGGACGGCGGGTGGCTTGCACGTGGCAAACGTGCTGGCTTGGCAAGGACCTCGAGCGTAGCGAGGCCTGCGGCATCACAAAGATGACTGCAGGGAGTAACCGCAACGCCGAGGTCGGGCGGCAACTAGGGAGGCCTCCAGGAACTGCTGCAGGAGCAGCAGCGCGGCGGGTAGGTAGCCAGGATTCACAGCAACATGTGGTCCATGGCGGTGGGGGAGGCAGGGTTCTCGTTCCACCAGGGCGCAGCGAGAGTTAGCCCGGGGTTGTCCCAGGTCCGAGGAGCTGTAGGAAGCCGCGGGCGGTTCTGCAGGCTGCTATCCATGAAGTAAAGGACGGGGGGACCTCCGCCGTCGCAGCAAACGACGGCGGCCCCGAGGAAATCCTTTTTCGAGGAGTAGGGCGCCGCGGCCGCCGAAGCGGCAAGCCGAACTAGGCCTCTAGGAGAGGTAGCGTGCGGCCGCTGACGCGGCCGGCTGCTGGGAGGGCTGCCTAGTAGAAGAAACTCGCTGGCGCTGGGGAGCGCGCGACGAGCGAGGACGTACTTCTGCCGCTATGGACGGTAGCAGGAGCAGTCGAAGGTGCTCGGCGGCAGCGAAGCTGGCGCGACGGAGCGAGGCGCGACTATATCGCGGGAGGGGTGCGAAGGCACATCCGCACACCTCGGAGGTGAAATTGAGACACGAAGGACGGATTCAGAGAGCCAAGAGTGCTTGCGACGCTTGTTCGTCTCGCAGGTTTCCGTCTGCCTCCTGCGATGTGGCAACTGATTCAGGAGTGATGCCCGGGTGTTCACACGGATGCCAGCCTGGCCGCCAGCACATGGCGGCACTGAGCCCGCCCTGCCGCACAGCATCCCACAAACCACGCGCACGTCAACAGCACCGGCTCCCCACTGTGGACATGGCGCAGCTTGCTCTGGATCCAACAGTTAATTTTGATCTCACCCTCTCAGCTCAAAAGCGAAACACGATCGAGTTTGCAGCGCGCCTGTCAACTCCGTCATGTCGCACGATGGCGCTACGTCACAACCTGGCAACCGCTCAGTGCACGGCCACGTCCCCTGCCATCTACCCCGTGCCAGTGTAGCGCCAGTGATTTCTGCTCATGTCGCCGACGCCGGTTTTCTGAACAACGGTGAGCTTACCGCTATCTCTTTAAACTAAACTTGACGGACAGTATCAGAGAAGGAAAGGTTGAACCTGCCACCAGGCCTTTTCACGTTTCATTTTATATTGCGTCATTCTCGTATTTTGCACCCTCATCCTAGCCCAGCCGCGGTGATGCAGTGGTAAGACGCCCGACTGCTCTGCATGAGTACCCGGGTTCAATCCCAACCGCGGCTGCTGCGTTTCGATGCATGCGAAACGAAGAGACGTCCGTATGCTGTGCGATGTCAGCGCACGTTAAAGACATTGCCCGGATAGTGAGCGCGCGGGCGGAGTCTGCCGTTTCATTGCCTGATCCGAGCCCAACCCAGCCTTCGCTTTTTCCAGAAATTACTGAGTTACACCAATTCGGCCATGCAATTTATCCCAAGCCTTGTAAGGGCCTTACAAAGGTGGAGGAGCTCACACGTCGTCTTTACACCAAAATGCTGCTGTGCCCGGCAGTTTTAAAATACTTTGATCCTGCCTGTACAGGAAAATGCCCGCACTGTGCGGAGAAGTCTTAGGGCATCTACCAAGTGGTGTGGGCATGCCAATCAACCCAAAACCTCGCTTCCAAACCCGACCCCACCCGGGAGGATTGCGAGGCAGCCCTGCTCGACTGCTCCGACCTGGCGAATCAGAAGGCCCTGGTCCACCGAGCCCGAGCCGCGGTGGTCGCTAATTGGTTCTTATAATGAGGATTCATAATGAAAAATAGCGCGAAGGTATGCGAAGGACGGATGGAAGTAAGACACGGACAAGCGCTTGTCCGTGTCTTACTTTCTTCCGTCTTTCGTGTACCTTCGCGCTATTTTCCATCATGAATGTTAACCAACTCGCCCAACTTTCGGCATTACTTACAATGAGGAGCCCACCTAGTGATTGCGAGAGTTAGCCCCGGCTACCTCAAGCTTCGTCCCTGCAATAAAGTTTTTCAGTTGTTGTTGTTGTGGCTGTAGGAAGAAGAAAAAGAAAATGCACGGGCGTGCAACTGGCTCTGTAGCTGAGCCACCTCCGCTGCCTCGTGCAGACAGACGAGAAAATAGAGAAGAAAGAAAAGGAAGAGGAAGAGAAGCAGCGGGGGCTAGCCTGCCACCGAATTTTTATCTGTTGTAGGTCGCTTTTTCAGTCAATCTGTCAGTCAGTCCAAGTGGTCGAAATTACTCCGCACTCCTTCACTACGGCTCCATTTCTCTCTTTCCACTTTCACTTCCACCTTGTTCCCTTCGCTAGTGGCGCGGTTAAGGTGTCTACCGAAACAAGTGTGACAGATACTGCGCCTTTCCCTTCCTGTGGACCAATTGTTAATATTATTTTTTCGTCCTGCGTGTCAAACCGTTAGGAGTCAGAGTGGTGTTGCCGCCTAGACTGTGCGATTGAAACGTCGAGGGATTAGAAGAAATAATACACATTATGGCAGTCGTACGAATGTGATGTGGCAAATCTGTGTTAGCGTTAATTGTACACATCTCTTTTACGTTTTCTCTCTTGCCTTTCTTTTGCGCCTTAGAATTTTAATCTGCCGTTGCTTTTGTGTGTCGCTGCTGTGTGGTCTTGGCATCTGGTGCAGTTGGGTGCAGGAAGGAGTTGAGGGAAGCTAGAGATGAGTGATGAATAGAGGCTTTGGACACACAGGGGCATTTTCGTCGATCTATAGAGTATCCCGAGTCCCTAGTAGAATCTTTATGTGGCAGAATATAAAGTCGTGAGCCTAACTAACAAGAGAGTGTAAGGGCTACGGTGAGTCAAATTGAAGAACGAACAACGCGCGCCAAGAGCGATCACCATCACAAAAATTACGGGACTGCGCTCAAATCTGCTCAAGAGCGTCAATTTGGCGAAAGTCATTTTACAGGACTCTTTTCACTGACTGCATCGTCATTGTCATCTTTTCATCTTTACTACCATCACTAACTGCAGCGCCATCGTCATCGGTACCATCAATTGTTTTCGTTTTTTATCGCAAGGACCACTCGTTACAAAGGGGAAGCCACATATCCAAAACCAAATCCTAGACAAAGAGAATTGCGATCTTTTTCTCACAAAAGAAAAACAAACAAAGCCGGCGTGGAGTAGTGGTTTGCGCGCTCTGCTGGAGATCGGAGGGATAATGATTCAATTCCCGGTGCAGACAGACTTTTTTCTTTAACTGCAAGTGCGAAGGATGCTTTCTAGTCACAGTTTCTGCTCACACTTTCTGTACAAGCCACACATGAGGCAAGAAACGCTTTCGCCTTAAACTTTTGATCATTAAAATGGTATATTTTAAGGAGCGAAGGCATGCGAGTCCATAAAGTATCAGGCCCACGATAACTGGTCAGTCTTATTGTCTACGCCTGGTGAATGCGGCAACGGATAAAGCACAAAAATCCGCGAAGGTAGCCGACCACACGGTCTATTTAAGAAGTATATCGGCTGATAAGAGCCGCTAAAGCAGCGAAGAAATCTACAAGTACAGCCTATAGCTTGAAAAAGAGATACGGCCGGTTCAGCCATCCAAGCACCTGAAATATATCTTCATGCGGCTTCTGTCGTCGAATTCGCACACCGCTCCTGTCACGCGCTTCACGCTTACGCCTGTTCTTCAGTAAGAGAAAGCTAGCCCACAGTTGTGTGATCCTTGCCGCCACCTTAGCACTTCTCAGTGTTTCCGGGAAGAGTGAGTTATGTTCTCCGTGATCAATCATATTTATGTAAGCCCGCAAGCTCTGCTGAGGACATAGGTAGAACGTATATGTGACTGCTCGAATGGTCGGGCACGCAAAAGAGGCATGCTTTTTCCACTTCTCATGGGGTTGTAGCATTTGACACCCACCTTGAAGGAACGAGACGGCCAACGCTTCAACTTCGATGCTTCTGTGGACTGAGAACGCGTTCAATATATCGTTATATACCCTATCGCTGTTAAAAAAAAAAAGAACTCGACACTGATATGCGCGTGTTGGCTCCCATGCCTATCTGGCCTCGTCCGCATGCTTCACCGCTTTCCGCTCTGAGCGATTTGTTGGATGCTACTCAGCCGTATCTTCGCGATAGCTCAACCTCATCTCGTTTGTGTCTTCGCCGATTGAGGAACAAGATTCATAATAAGCGTTACATCGGTCTTCCGTTAAAAAACATCTTTCGGGCAGTCGCTTGTGCGAAGTTTTAATAATCTTCCTTATACTTAGTTCTGTAGTGTTGATCAGAAAAGAAGAATGCGCCAGGACATCGGATGCACACAACATGACAGTGTGTTTGCACACGAGCCTATCCAACAGCTTATAAGTGCCCATCGGAAAGGGTGTGCCCATGTTTCTTCTCTGTTCTTATTCTTGTTGTATCTTCTGTTTTGTTTTTTCTAAAGCCGTGTACTGTGAACAGGCATTTGCTGCTACCTTTCTCAAGTTCTGCCTCTTCTCTGGGAACCGCTTGCGCCTTTCTATCACTACGCCCTCTCTTTGTCTTATCTCTCCTGCACCGGTTCAGTGAACACACGTGGACACCGGTCACGATTGTCGGTTCGATATTAAAGTCAGTTTTGAGATTCGGGTATGTAGGAAAAATCGACATCCACAAAATTGAACTTCGTGTGACCAACTTGCTGCAACGGGGCACGTGTGGTTTGTTAACGACGGCTCCATCAGAACCCTTTACTTCGTCGTCAAAGTTTGCCTGTTTCAACTTGAAGGAACCAATGCTTTGTTATCACGAAAGCATTAATAGGTTATGTAGGAGGTCATTGTAAGAGCAGCTGGTCATCCCAGACGGCAGCTGCCACAATGCGCGCCGCCTGAAGAGCGGTTCAGCTGTGAAAAATTCTCAAAAAGCCCCCAATTAAACAAAATTCTTTATTCCTCTATTCTTCACCTCCCTATACCGCCAGAGCGCTTCGGAAAACTTGCTAGTACAAAACGTTCTTTTACACTCTTA
Organism: Amblyomma maculatum; assembly: GCF_055883805.1. Classification (NCBI taxonomy): domain Eukaryota; kingdom Metazoa; phylum Arthropoda; class Arachnida; order Ixodida; family Ixodidae; genus Amblyomma; species Amblyomma maculatum. Next base: position 100,622,288 of record NC_139347.1, on the reverse strand, counting down.
CAAGCATGATGCCGAACGTCTTCAGGTTGCGGCTTCTCTGCTCGGTACTTGAGTCGTACCTCTCTCTGGCTCCAGTCGCTTGCTTTTCGTGGTCTTCCTTCCTCTCCGGGCCCTCATTGCAGCTGCCCGTGTCCGTTGTTTTCACGCTTCAAGCCCCACTCAATTTCTGAAAAAAGCGCGGTCGCTCCAGCGATCCGCCGCCGCTCCCAGGCGTGCACCACGGCCAGGTACGAAGACACCACCCTCGGCTCTTCGCCGTTCTCTAGGCGCCGGTCGACTGGCCCCCTTTGCTCTTCCCTACACCGACCTTTGCACATGGCCACGTGGTCGGGCGCGCCGAGAACGCATGAAACACAGACACGAGCATCGGGGAACACATCCGCGGTACCCTCTTTTTCAAACAAGGTTTCAAATATTTTAATTCAATAATTGGTCAATTACGCCCTAAACATTTTACTAATTGACCTCATTATACATTGTATTTTCATTCTGAGTATTCTGATTCCTTTGGGCCCCCTTTTTAATACCAATTCTTAAATTATTTCAATTACTGAATAAAGAAAACACATGCCCTAAATTATCTTAATAACAATCAGCAAACACTGGCTTTTAATCCTGAGCTTTCAGACATCGTTGAACCACCTTTTTATTTTTTTGTTTCTTTAATTCATCAAATAACCAAATAATTAGAAAGACATTATTAACTGACAAATGCCCATTCCACACCAATCAATCATCAATCATTAGAACCACTAGTTACCATGATACATTTTTGTTTTACTCAGCCACCGATAATTTCCGACATGCGATGCCGACAGCTACGACTACTACTGTTGCAACGAACCGTGTGGTGATGGTGGGGGTGGGAAACTTATTTTGAAGGCCAAAGAAGGAAATTAAATAGCAGCGTTGCGGGTGGCCTTCGGGCTGCCGGTTTTGGCGTACCTAGCCGCGATTTTCTCCGCCCACGTCACCAGCCGAATTCGGACTTCCAGCTTGGTGCTGGAGAAAGCAGCGTTCCACTGCTGCGGACTGGTAAGGTGCCAATAGGCAGGGGGCAAGTGTGCCGCTCAGGAATATAGAATATAAGAGTAATAGGCGCGGGAGCCGTCGCATAAACGGCAGTCCTGCGAGAACGTCCCGGGGTGGAGGAGGGCAAGACGAGCTTCAGAGTAAGAAAAGTGTGGGCCTGAAGGTGGCGCCCCAAATGTTGATGGTGCTGGGAAAGAGACTTGTACGAAGGTGGTAAGGTGAGACGAAAAAGGCGGTAGTGTAAATCAGCGTACATCAGGAGCGCTTCGCGCGTATCCATTCCCGGCGGGGAAGGGCTTGCTCGGTCAGTTGAATCGCGAGCTATCAAATTGGCCGCCTCGTTCTCAGAATGGGCCACGTGTGCGGCCGTCTAGATGATTTGAATGGGGCGAGAAGGGACGATACCGGAACGCAAGATACCGATGGCTGTGGGTGCCACCCGTTCAACCGCGCAGTTGTAGATCGCAGTCTTTCAGTAACTGAAAATGTATTCCGCTGATGTTTGCGTAATAGGTCGGCAATAGCTGCCTCCTCCGCCTCAAATGAGGTCAAAGTGTATACCGATGCAGTTAGCACGGATCGGAGAGAATACTCAGTGACTGGAAGGGCGTCGGCAGCGTGGCTGCGGTACGGGGCGGCATCCACATGCTCGTTGCCGTCCGTACTCACACCAGATAGCGGAGGCTCCCGCTTCTCTTCGGGAGGGGTGGTGTTTGGGGTGCATATTTTCAGACAGGGAATTAACGGTTAGGAGGGAGGAGATGTGGGAAGGAATGAATAATGAGGTCAGAAGGGGGATAAGAGGGGATAGCTTCAGAATGGAGAGAAGTGCGCGACCCGGACATGTGCGGGCGAGACGGAGCAGCTGAGCCGTGCGACGGGCCTCCGTCAGCTCTTTAAGGGAGTTGTGGACTTCTATAGATAGTAGACGAGCTGTCGAGGTTGATGTGGGGAGGGAAAAAGCAAGCTTATACGCCTGGCGAATGAGTACGTTGACTTTGCCCTTCTCGGTTAAGAGAAAGGTAGAGATAGGAAAGATAATATACGAAGCGACTGAGAACAAAGTCTTGGACGAGGCGGCGGAGGTCGTGTTCGCGCATGCCGTGGTGGCGGTTTGATATGCGGCGTATGAAGCGTATGGCTTGGCGCACAGTGTTTGCAAGTCGAGTGATTAGGGTGGTGTATTTGCCATTGGACTGAAGAAAGAGTTCGAGGACGGGAGGATAGAGACGAGAACAATGGGTGTGCCATTAAGGAAGACAGTTATGGGAGAAGGTGATGGGCAGAATAAGCAAAAGCTGATTTGGTCGGGGAGCAACTCAGTCCAATTTCCTAGGCGTGGGTCTCCACTGCAGCCACACTTGCCTCAAGAGTGGCCGCCATTTTCCAAAGACTACCGGTGGTCACCCATAGGGTGATATCATCGGCGTAGAATGCATGTGACAGAGATGGAATAGTGTCTTGAGGACGTGCCAGTGGGAAGATGTGTTGCTGAAAAGAAGCGGGTAAAAGACCGAACCTTGAGGGGTACGTTTGTTGCCGAGAAAGAAGGGGAAGCAAGTGGGCCGTATGAGATTTCGGCTGTGCGGTGGGCTAGGAAAGCGGTGATGTAAGCATGGACATGTGATCCGACATGGAGGGATGAGAGAGCATGCAGAATGGCGGTGCGGTGTACATTGTCGAATGCTTTTGTGAGGTCTAGCGCAAGGATAGCTCGAGTCCGCTTGTGATTGGAGGGGTGGAAGACATTCCCGGAAAGCTGCAGCATGACTTCCTGGGTTTACAGTTGGGGGCGGAAGCCAAACATGGAGTCCGGATACAGGTCATGATCATCCAGGTAGGTTTGGAGGCGGGCCAGGACAACGTGCTCAAACAGCTTGCCGAGACAGTAGGTGAGATATACGGGACGGAGGTGTTCTAGGGCAATCAGTGTGCCGGGTTTGGGGATGAACGAGATACGTTTATTTGACCAGGAGGAGCGAAGAGTGCCAGCTTTCCAATGTGTAGTGAGAATGTCAGTAAGGACTTGGTGGCAGGGTATATCTAGGTCGCGGAGTGCCCTTTTAGTGATGCGGTCCGCTCCCGGGGCCGATGTTGTGGGGAGCGCCAATTGCGCCACACGTACCTCGCCCAGGGAGATATATCCACATCGAGGTCGGTAATGGGCTATCCGGATTAAGAAGGAAGACACGTAGGGGGGTCGGTGCAAAAGTAGCGGTGCCGCAGAGTCTCCAGGAATTCAGTATCGGTGAGCGGGGACGAGTGAAGCAGAAGGGTGATTCCTTGCGCTGGGAACAGTTGATGTGTAGACTCTAGCAGCGCCCTGGGAAGCGACCACGTGCCGCGAAAGCACAGGTTGGCGGCCATCCGGTCACAGGTCTGATCCCACTGTTACCGAAGAATAGAGGAGCGGTGCTCCTCCATGTCCGACGCCAGCTGAGCCAAACGAATACGCAGGCGGCGATTGTGTTTCTGGGCCTGCCAGCAGCGGTGGACAGCATGACAAGCTTCCCAAAGGCGCAGCAGACGGCTATCTGCAGTAGTCGTATGTGGTGCTGCAGGGAGTGTGGAGTGGCAGTCAGCACGTCCGCCGGAAAGGTCTCATTCCAGGCAAAGAGATCGGTGATAGGAGCAGAGGAGGAAGTAGGGAGACGAGTGAAACGCAAGTGGTCCTAGTCAACAACCTTGGTCAAACGAGTAGAGGGGCGAGCAAGGGACGGGAGGGAAAAGTGGTACAGAGTATGTAGTGATCGCTACCGAGGGAGACCCTTGTAATATTTCAGATCGCATGAGGAAGTTTTGGCGAGGGAAAGGTCGGGGTTGGTACCTCGTTGGACATTCGATCCGATCCTGGTGGGATAAGCGAAGTCGTTAGGAACTGAAAGACACTAGTTCTGGATGAAAGTCAAGAGTGAGTAGTCCTTGCGAGTGTTTTGGATCCAAACCCAGCTGGTATGGTGAGCATTGAAGTATTCTAGAACGACAAGGGCATTGCGGCCTGTGCAGAGAAGCACTTTACGAAAGACGAGGAGGAGTGGGGATTGAGGGACTTTTTTAGGGCTGTACACATTGAGAACAAATAAGCTTCCCTCAGTATGATGACGGGGAAGGATTTCGAGAAGTAGATGGGCACAGTCCGAGACGTCAAGCTGGTGCAGCACACTGCAGCAAGGTTGCGGTGCACTAGGGTGGCAACGTTTGGATGGGTCTCAGAAAGATAAAATAAGGTGTAGTCACGCAACTTAACTGGAGTTCGGGTCTCCTGGAGTGCTATGACGGAGGGAAGAGTGCCGGGAGGGACGTTTTGGAGGTGGAGCTGCAGGGTGCTCCGTTTCCAGCGGAACCCCCTACATTTACACTGCCAGAGATTAAGGTGCAAGGGGTGTCTGGCCATGATGGATGGTAATGTTCTTGGAAGTGGTTGGTGCAGATCTCAGGATGGGTGATGTGGGGAGTGAGAGATGAGCAAGGGTGGCCGCAGTCGCGCTCTGGCGGGCCTCTATGGCAACGACCCTATTGTCTAGGGCGGTGAGGTTGGATTCAATAGCGCCAACGTGGGTTTCGATGCTGGAGACACGCTCCTCAAGTTGCGCGAAGCGAGCCATGATGCGCTGTTCAAACGCCTCCGAGAAGAAGGCTGGCGAACGACGTTACGCTCTGATTGGACAGCATCAGACAGGGGATCGGCGTTTACGCGGGGGCTGCGCGTTGGAGAGGAGGTTCGCGATGAGGCAGCCGAGGGTGCCGTGTTCATCGGCTCCTCAGCTGGCACTGGCGGGGTCGGGGACTGTAAAGGTACGGGAGCTGGGAACGGAGAAAAGGATCGGGGGAGGGCAGACGCGCCAGCGCGTCCTGCAGCCTACGCGACAGCTCCTGAATTTGGAGTTGCTAGGCAGCGATAGTGGATTCGAGGGCCGTGAGTTTGGGGTCCAGCGTGTGGGGCTGCAATATCCGGCTTACCAGTGCTATGGTCTTGGTAGAACTGTTGGCGGGGGTGGAGAAAGCCTTCGACTTGGGCAGAGGCGGGAGTATAGAGCGGTTATGGCTGGTGGACTGTACACCACGTGAAGCAGACCGGCAGCGGTGGCGGGAAAGCCGGGAACTCTTGAGAATGGACCCGACGAGAGGCGCTGGTGGGGGAGGCGGCTCGACTTCCTTGTGGGCCTGATCGCAGCTGCGGCAAAGGTAAGACTTGGGCTTTGTGCATATGTCCACGCGGTAGTCAGGAGCCCAGCAGTTCATGCAGGCCTCGGCTTTCGGGCGGAACGGGCGGCAGTGGTAGATTCTGCAGTTGAGCAGTTGGTGCGAGGGAGGGCGGTGGTGCCGACGAAGGTAAGGAGAATCAATTTCATGCGCCCCATCTGGCGCCCGTCGGCGATGGTGTAGGGGGTATTGAGATTCATGGACTGCAGGTCATGGATGATCTCGTCCTGCGTTAAGGAGTCCGGAATGTTGTATATAATGTTGCGGAGGGCATTGTCGGGTGCGCCGATGTAGGGACGCAGGGGGTAAAAGCTGTCCCCAATGCGGAGTTCCGAGATCCGGAGACAGAAACCAGCGCGTGGTTCAGATGGGGGTGCTGATGTATCGATTAATCCGCACACGTCCGGCGGCATGGGCGTTGCTATAATCGATATTGGCATAGGTGCAGAGAGTATGGAGCAGCACTCAGTTAGTATTGGTGCGGAGGTGGAGCCACGTCCTGGTCTGAAGACGATTTGGAAACCTTCCGCAGGGAGGCGAGGAAGAGGAGCGTGATGACTGAGAGTGGCTGTAGGGGTGTTTGTGGATGACGGTGGGGTATTGGACTTGGATGAGGTCGCGGCGGGCAGTTGTGAGACGCTCTGCTAGTGGGACGCAACTGCACGGTTCTCCTTCACGGCCCAGGCCCAGTGCGAGTCTGTTTCAAGCTCGGCAGGAGTGATAGAAACGCCTTCGACTTGGTAGGCCATGTCGGCAGCTTCGATGTTTGCGAACGCCAGTGGTGGTGGTTGCGACGAACGCAGGTGTGGCGCTGAAACGCAGCTGCGCTCTGCTCAGGAGCTCGGTGTCAAGCACCGGGCGCTATAGGCTTAGCACGTCGGTGGCGTGGCAGAGCACACAACGTATCCAGAAAGTTCGCCGATGGACGGAATCAAGCTCCGAAGGTGACCAACGGATCCTCTCACCTTCACAGATGCGTCGAGAATATCCATATAGAGAGGTTGGGGTAATTCGGTAAAACAGTTAAAAAATCATGGAACCCATGCAAAGCACGTCCGTTCAGCTCCGCGTCTGGAACGCGAGTCACTAAACCGGCTCTTAGACCGAACGAGATATGCAAGCTACTGCTTAAAATCATACGCAGAAAGTATAGCCACGACCGTGTGTGTGGACCTTAGTGCGGTGTAGTAGTATGCAATTTCCTTGCGATGTGGGTATACGGTGTCCACAGGGAAGTGTGAGAGATATTGCATCTTAACTTTGCTGTAAACCAATCAATATTCCGAAAGCATTAGTAGGCTCCCCGCCGGGGTGGTGCAGTGGTAAGACGCCTAACTACTGTGCCGGAGTACCCGGGTTCGAACCCAACCTCGGCGGCTGCGTTTCGATGGAGGCGAAACGAAGAGGCGTCATGTGCTGTGCGATGTCAGCGCACGTTGAAGATCCCCAGGTGGTCGAAATTGCTCCGTAGCCCTCCACTACGGCTCCTCTTTCTCTCTTTCCACTTTCACTCTCATCTTCCTCCCTTCCCTTACGGCGCGGTTGCGGTGTCCACAGAAAAACAAGTGAGACAGTTACCTCGTTTTTCCCTTCCTATAAATAAATCATTAGTAGGCTATGTAAAACGTTCTAATGATAAGTAACTTGCCCCACCGCTGTGGCACAGTGGCTATAATGCCGGACTACTGTTCCGAGGCATCGGGATCGATCCCGACCGCCGTCGGTTGCGTTTCGATGAAAGCGAGACGGAGAGGCACGTTAAGGAGCCCCAGGTGGTCGAAATTGCTCGTAGCCCTCCACTACCGACACCTCTTTCTCTCTTCCGGCTTTCATTCCCACCTTTTCCTTGCCTTTACATATCCCGACCGCCGGCGGCTGCATTTCGATGGAGGCGAAACGAAGCGGCGTCCGTGTGCTGTGCGATGTCAGTGTTGTTGATGTTGCGACTAAAGGAAGAAGGAAAAGAAAATGCACGGATCTCCTACTGGCTCTGTAGCTGAGCCACCTCCTCTGCCTCGTGCGGACAGAAGGAAAAGTAAAGAAATAACAAGAAGAGGGAGAGTAAGACACGCGCCGCCACAGCCGTCGCAACAGTCTTGAATAAAAACGGCTGCATGGTTAGCGCATTACTTTTTTTTTTTTTTTGCCTTTTCCAGGCGACGTCTTCATGGACTATTTTCTGGCGCTGAGCCTGCGGCGAAATTTGAGCACGACTCTTCGTGACGCATTTTCAGCCGTTAAGACTCGCGACAACTTGGAGGAGAGAGAGAGAGTACTGGTTAACGGAATTGCGTGGGGGATTTCCTAATCTTCCAGGAGAAGATTGCAAATACTCGAGCGTGAGTTCTAGCTTTCAGCATATATTTTTGCGAAAAAAAAAAGGATGTGCGAGCCATCGCATATAGATTGTACGGCCATAAGTATCAGAATATTTTATCAAAAATAACCTTTTATAGCATTTTAAGATGTTAGAATGGAGAGTTTAATGCATGAAATCGTAGCCACGCCTCATGCATTTTAATTCTTTTATTCCTTATTCTCGTTCCTCAATCCGCAAACGGCCAAACAGCCAAACGTTAGGCACTCGTCACCTCTATAGCATGTATGCCCCTCCTATGTCTTCACATAGCTTTTTAAAGGTGGTACGTGCCACTCCTTATACAAGGCACATATTATTGCAAGCAGCATTAGCATCAAAACGTGCGGCGAAACTTAATGTGTAATTGAACACTAGCCGCATATTTAGATTTAGAGAGTTCGACTTCGCAACACTGTCTGTTGAAAATGTTTAACTTCAGGACGTAGCAATATTAAAATGAAATTATCGAGATTCCGCGCCCTTCTCGTGGGTATCCGAATACCGTGGCTATCCACGTTATCCAGTAACCTAATCATCGTTCACTTCTTGAGTTCATAAAATAAAAAAAAAACATTTTTTTTTCATTAATTCAATAATTTCTTCACTCTTCACCGCATACCCCCTCTGCTGCCTAATCAGCTTTAGCATCCCGCTTGGCTTCATTATGAGTTAATTTTCAAATCTCTAATTGATTGATCTCTCGTACGACAGTTATGGAATGTTAAGTATAGATATACAAAGCATGGCTTAGACGAAACAAAGGCAAGGACAATTTGGAGGATATCAGCTACACAATAGAAATGTTGTGTCACGGACACTTTAACACATGTTAGTGGATAATATAGTCAATTCTTCGAACTCCAGAAATTTCTCAAGTATCGGCTGCATTACGACTGAAACATCAAGTGAATTCCAATACTGCACTTTTGCAAAAAAAAAAAAAAGTAAAGTAAAAAGTGTTGTTACAACAATAAAATTCCTCAAGCGCGAGGGGGTGTTTGTGACGGGTGATTCTGGAGTGCCCCATATATATTGACGAAGTCTTCGGGTTTAATGCTAAAGGAATGGTGTAGTAGTAATCGATGCGGTTTAGATCGGATAGATATAGGGACAAGCCCTGTGCGATGCAAAAGTTCAGTGGGTGAATCTATGCGTCTGTATCGATAATATATAAATAATAATGAATTCTACCATGTCTATTTCTTTGGAGGGTTTTCGCCTGTGAAGAGTGAATGCATTCGGTGAGATTAGAGATCAAAATGAGATAGAGGGAATAAGTAAAAATTGCGGCTTTCATCGTTACTGTCGTACATTGTAAAACAACAATGTAACGTTAAAGGTGCGTTTCCCTATTTCCGTTACAAACGGGTACAAATTATGGCTATGAGTCCCCCGCAAGAGGGGGTTGAAGGCAATTTGCGCTTTTTTCCCGACTGCTTTGCAGGTTCACAGGTGTCGATTAGCGAATGAGTTGTACAGGTAATGATTGCTTTAAAAGAAGCTGATGCTTTTTGCGGTGCATGGGCTACTCGACGGAATCTGAAGAGTTCTTACGAAAAGCTGCCGTTCATATTCTGACAATGAATACGCGCTAAAATTAAGGCGTCGTCGACTATCTTTATGATACCCAGATATGTATCATACGGCATGCCTGCACCCATTCCGCACTCACCCAATTCTCCTCAGCACATCGCCGTACCGGCCAAGTGTGCCAGTACTCTGAAAGGCCATAGTAAAGCACATATATACGACAGAAGACGAGGGATCAGTTCGCTCGGCCCAGTATTTGCTACACACGTAATTAGGCTGGGCTGTAGTTTTGCTTGATGGTGGCGTCAAAGTTCACATCCATACCCATTCCATTCTCAAAATCTGAAAAAAAAAAAAAAAATTATAGTGGGCATTTAACTTCCCGCCTTTGAGGGTATAACGCAATAGCATCTGCTAACCAACTGCTTGGACCCTGAAAAGGGTCTGCAGTATGTACTAAATAAAATAAATAAATAAATAACACCCCAAATTTATAGCGGTTTTAACTAAGCCGTATGAACTTGCCTACGTAGCCTAGGGTAACGTGAATGCAAGGGTCTTGGCAGGCTTTTTCTAATATCACCTTCCCATATGAAAGGAAAGGCCCGAGTTGGCAGCGCCTGCCAAACGTAATGTCAGGAAATCCTACGTCCAGTTTGTGCTCGACCATGTCAGCTGCCCAGCCACCGCCTGCCACCGCCAACGGCGGCGGACGACGCCGGATTTTCGGTGAGTGGAGACTGCGACGCTATCGCGTTAGTACCTTAGAGCAAATATCGCAGTAAGAATTTATTAATGAGCATTTGTAAACTGTGGAGCGTGTACTTGGCTTAATTTAGGAATTTGTAACGTTTGAAGGAAATCGCTGGCAAGCAATATTTCGTTTCTGTAGCCCTTTAAGGACTATATTCCTTCTCATACGAATGTATCATTGAAATTCCAAAGCTCCCTAATTTATAGAGTATAGGCATTTGTGCAGCCATGCTCCATTTCGAATGCGCTGAACTTGAGAAAGAATTGGCGCCTCTCATAGGGAACGGTTGTCGCCGTCCCTGGTTCAGCTTCCTTGGACGCAGTATTTACTGTAAGAAAACGGTGGAATATTCTAAAATACTATTGTGCACACGTTTATGTGAATGACCTAATCTTCCTATGCGTATAATAATTTTTTTCTTCTGAAGTTTCTCCTGCATTCACAACGGGTGATTAAACCTACAATAAAAAAAAAAAGAACATTTTGACAGTATATAGCAAAAAAATAAAACAAACTGCAAGCCTGTTGGGGGTTATCAGCGGATAAACTGACTGTTATTGTGTAGTTTCACAATTTTTGGTAAAGTTATGTTCAGCAACTATTTCCTAGTCTTTCCCAAATTGCTAAATGTTAACTTGTGGTGCCGTTACACAAGCAGCCAAAGGACGCAGTCACCAAAAGTTTTTATTGATCTCCCAACGAAGGTCACGCGGTCTTTTACAGTGCTATCAGCGCGTATTTCACCAACAGTGAATCCCGACCGGCAATGTTCTCCAATAACAAAGCAAATAAAAAATATAATTGCTTCTACAGGATCTTGAATATTTGGGGGCTTGGATTTAAAAAATTCCTATGCAAAATCTACTGCCCCATTCGAGCTGAAATAACGTTCACAAAGTAGCAAAATATCGTCTACGTTATCTGATAAGTGATTCAACATCGGTACTTGCCTAGATTTTCCGAAATCGAGAAAAAGCTGCTCTCGGCGGCGTGCACAATTTTCGCAGAAGAGAGTCGAAAAGCTATTTCGACATGATGCGTCATCTGTAGGGCAGCGAGGCAAATGCGCCAACCGGGATGGAGCTTGTCTCACTGCTCGACAGATGACGTATCATGTCAAAATAGCTTTTCGACTCTCTTCTGCGAAACTTGTGCACGGCGCGGAGAGCAGTTTTTCCTCGATTTCGGAAACTCTAGGCAAGTACCAATGTTGAATCACTTATCAGATAACGTAGACGATATTTTGCTACTTTGTGAACGTTATTTCAGCTGGAATGGGGTAGTAGATTTTGTATAGGAATTTTTTAAATCCCAGCCCCCAATTATTCAAGACCCTGTATAACCCGTACCGATCATTATAAGCTCCACTTACCCATCATATTTTTCGTTTACCACATCATTAAAGCACTTTTGACTTCTTATCTTTCCTTACCTTTTTATCTTCTATACGTACGGCGAGGGCGATGTTAGCGCACACAAGCGGCGATAAGAAAACAAGTAGAACTAAGTGATGGAAACTTACGATTCTTCTGTCCAGATTTTTCTGCTTCTTAGTAAACTGCCCTTCTAGGGGGAGCAGGCTTGGGTGTTCAGGGTCGATGCCGTGTGTCGGTCACTGATCCTAGTGTCTGTCAAAAGATGACAATTATTTGTATTTGCTTTCCGTTAGATTATGAACCTACAATTTTCAAGGCAAGGTGTTATGTAAGGGTATTTTCTTACCTCCGTCGAATGTTTACGTTAGTTAAAGTTATGCATTTCATAAAATTATACTAAAGGAAAATGGAGTTAAATGGCCACCTAAATACTTCTCTGTCGTTTGCTCTTGCGTGTGGGGAACTTCCTTTTCATAGTCAGAACCAATATATCATGGACAGTTTCTGGCTAAAGGCTGAAAAAATGGTGATGGTTTGTCGATTTAAGGAAACGGGAAATTAAATCACAAAGAAGAAAAAATGTCGCTGCTTGCGACAAAAATTAGAGGGTCTCTTAAGAGGAGAATGGCGAAAGCTTACCCTTCCTCTCCTATCATTTGCCTCTCATTGTTTACCTATTGTCGACGTTCGTCAGACTCTTACATATAATTGATTTACAGGAAAGAAAAGGCGCAGTAGCTGTCACGCTTTCTCCGGCAAGTGTGAGTTTCCATCGCTCCTGTCGCGTGGCGTTCCTTGTCACGCGTTCAAGTGTGGGATTGCAAATGGCAGGAACGCTCTAATCTCGAAGAATCTCACGATATATGACAGATCTCGCACACAGATATATCGCACGGGATTTTGTTCTATGAGCCTAGAAAGGCTTTCGCCGTAATATAGCGACCCGAGCTGCGGCTGACGAATATAAAAGGGTCAGGGGGAGAACCGCGAGAATTCCAGAGGGAAGCGACAGCGAGAAATACAGAGCTAGAGGTACATCAAAAACTGTGCAAAAGAGACCATAAATATTGCGCGCCTCCCGGCCTCCACTGTTCGAAGAGCTTATTGCTTAATCTTCGCGCATTATAATCACTGTTGATTCTCTTGTGGACCAACATTCTGGTAAGGTAGTGAGCGGTTATTTTGCGCTGCGTATACATGTGTTGGCACGAGCGATATTTGAGGCACTGAATACTTTCGTGTGCGGGACCGTGTGCACTGAAGTACGATCGTTCGCGAGCATCGTTCAGCTGCGTGGTGCCAATATCCCTCTAAGTACAACTTGCGATGCACATCGGCTTTTCAGCGTCACAGTTACAGAGACCGGCAAGTTTGTTGCGTTGGTTGGTACTGTTTAGCTTAATTTTAAGACCAGATGAATATTGCTTCCAATATTGCAGACGCCGTTGCCGATATTTTTTTTATTTAATTCCTAGTTCTGATATTGTAGCCATTTTCCCTAATGCAATGAAAAGCATGCTGAACAAAATAGCATGCAGCAATTGCTATTTCGGCTAAACCATGTGTGCAACTATATATGCAAGATTTGGTAGCTTCTTAGATATAATTTGTTGACTACCAGTGCTGCACAAAGCGGTAATGACATTTTTGCGGTTCAAGCCGTCGGCGCCTGTCGCAACAGTAATAAAATTGGACTGATTGAACAGTTTTTAGCATACTGCCATACTTTGAAGCCTGTTTCGCGAACCGGCACGATAACGTAACTAATTAACAATTTTTTAACGAACTTGAACCGAGTGAATAGCGATTTCAGAAACCCCAAAGAAATAAAACACCGCGGCTCGGTTTCTTTGCAATGAACACTTAGCGAACTTATGAGCATGAGTAGACGCGCGGTAAAGAGCGCACTTAACAGTTAAGCTCATGACATGGCCAATCGACCTTTGTGTCTGGAGCGCTCTGAGAGCGCATGGACCCGATTTGCCAGTAAATAATGAATACTTTTCTTCGCGGCCGGACTGCAACCTTCAGCCGCACCGGCGTACACCTACCGAAAAAAAAACACAGAAGAAAAAAATACGTTTCAGTTTGTTTACATCCGATCGGGAAAATATGCTCTTCCGGAAAATTAACATGCAAGTTGGCTTCTATTTTGTTTACAGACAACAAAACAATTAGCTGTGACTTAGCTTGTGACTAAACCTGTAGTTACGCGAGAGCAATGTGCATGGGTACGCTGAGGTTCGGCTTGAAATAAAGACACATGGCTTTTGCGCATAGTGGTTTACTCTATGGTTTCAGCTCTATTTATGCTATAAGGGAATCACTTCACGTATGAGCACTCCTTGCCTGTCGTCGCTGACCATTCTCATTCAGGTATAGAAGACTTCTAGTGGCATGACATCGTCTCTACGTCGAACTGCTGGGCACACCGCCGTCACAACGTACGTTCGAACGAACCTTCTGTCCTAGCAACTCGCTGTTGTCGTTCGCCTCTACCAGCTACCGAGTTATCTGTCTTCTTTTTCTTCTTTCGAACAGGACAGGCACGGACAGGCACGGCGAAATGGCGAGACTGCGGCCAATGTAGCTCTCGCTACAAAAACATATCGTAGCATTCTAACAATGGGCTTAGCACCGGGCAACATTGCATCGGCACTTCATTTTTCACACGAAGCGTAGCTGTGTTTACCCAGCGCAGGGCAGCTGTTTAGTTTCGCTGGCCTGGGCAACATGGCAAGCGTAGTTCTTGGAGCGCTTAGAGATGGCGCTCCGCATTTTGCATATCGTCTATTGAAGATTAAAATACGCTAACAAATAAATGCTTGCGCCCAGACGTCGATAGCAGGCAAGGATTTTAGTCGTACACGCTACGTCACCGCTGATGCCACGTGGGGGCTTGTAAATGGCCTAATGAAAATAGCGCACAAAATTTTCCTTCGTGAAAGTTTTCTTTGTTCTCTTCCTTGAGTATGCATCAGAGATGGAATCTTGAAAAACATGCTCGCATTTCTCAAGTGGGTTAATCTAAGTGATGATTCATTACATTCTTTTCACTTTTACGTGATATCGTATACAGCTAGTTCCGCCGACAAGCCGTTGCCACCGTATAGACGGCTGTGGGGAAAAATCCTTATCGGTCGACAGGATCATGACGTCACAATCACATGGTCTCGTACAGGAATTTCACACTCCCCACATTTTAAAGGAATCTAGAGAATTGGAAGAGGCCCAAATGAAGCCAAGGTGGACAAGAAGATTCCTATAATGAGCCGGGTATTGCGGAAAGTAAAAATATTTCAATGAAACGATTTGTTTTCTTTTTCCCATTGGGATTCGAACCTAGACCCTCATCATGCAACGCGGGCATGCGACGCATATCCCACGGAAGCTTTTCTTCCTTATTCTATTTATTTCGAAAAAAAAAATGTACAGGATGGCCGAATTTTCAATAGTAATCCAGTTTGCAGGAAACACATCTCGTTATAACATGTCCCCGCTCCGGTGGTGTTAGAGCGCTCGACTTTTGTGCTAGAGGACGCAGGATGGAATCCCGGGCGCGGGTGCTGCTTCTGGATGCAGGCGAAACGCAAGGCGACATTGGGCTGTGCGAGGTATCTGTTCGTTGAAGAACCCCGCAGGTAGTTCAAGTTTCTGAATTTTGAAATATTTAAACAAGAAAATATATTGGAAATCTTATTTTTTTTAAAACGGTTTAAAAGGGTTACCGAGACTACTCCTAATGCGAAGCTTAATAAGCAGGGTCCTAATTTTCATTACGTAAGGAAATTCTTATGGAACGTAAGCTTTGTTAGAAGACCTGCTGTTACAAAAAACCGTGTTATGGATTTTGACCAAAGTGTGTCACAGACAAATCCAAATAATATGTATTGTTCAGAAATACTTGCACACTTCATCTTTCATTAGACTGTTATTTTCTCTCCCATATTAAAACGCATAGTGCATTTAAAATGATGGTTAAAATATCAGTTTGTTCTTATGCGTGACACATACATACATACATACATACATACATACATACATACATACATACATACATACATACATACATACATACATACATACATACATACATACATACATACATACATACATACATACATACATACATACATACATACATACATACATACATACATGCATACATACATACATACACACACACATACATACATACATACACACACATACATACATACATACATACATACATACATACATACATACATACATACATACATACATACATACATACATACATACATACATACATACATACATACATACATACATACATACATACATACATACATACATACATGCATGCATGCATGCATGCATACATACATACATACATACATACATACATACATACATACATACATACATACATACATACATACATACATACATACATACATACATACATACATGCCTACATACATGCATACATACATACATGCCTACATACATACATACATACACTGTCTTACCGAAACCTTCACAAATGTAACCATTTTATCGGGAAGCTATTATCTAGACCCAACATCAATAGCTAAATTTCTGCATGCTGAAAGGGTGCAAGTACAAAATCTCGCCTGTCACTCAGATTGGTCGCAGATAGCTGCGGAAGAACAGAGACCTGCGACTTGGCGTGCCTTTAGGAAAATAGAACTACTCTTACAACGTGGAAAATAGAGCACAAACAGAATTCGCGCCGATCAGAAATTGCTCTGAAGCTCGCAGCTGAGGCCTTGATTCCGTCAGTAGCGTGGCCGAGTGAAGAAAGAAAAAGAAAAACAGAGAGAAAGACGCACGTCGCAACAGCTCGGTTTTATTCTGATTTCCAATCAAAGCACTTTAAAGATCCCCAGTTGGTCGAAATTACTCTGAAGCCCTCCACTATATAATTTCTTACTTTTCTACTTTCACCCCCACCTTCGCTCCGCCGGGGTGGTGTGATGAAGAAGAAGAAGGGCGTTCTGGGCAGCTGAGCCTGAAAATGTTGCTTGCTGGAAACAGCGCATCGGCCGTTGGCCGAGGTCTTTCGACTCCTCAGGACACTACCGAAACGTACAAAGTTGTCCTTCCACGCCTGCCCACCGGTAATGTTGTCCTTAATACCGTTTTCCTGCATGCCGACCTTAAGGGTCGCCCGTACCGAGCACTGACTTTCGAGACGCACTTGCACAGATTTTGGACCTCCGGGAAATTTTGTGCATTGGTCAGTACCAAATGAGCCACGTGTGGATGGTTACCTGCGAGAGTAGTTCTTCAAAGCAGAAGCTAATTAACAAAGCAGAGTTCCCTGTGAAAGGACTTCGGTGCATGGTGTTCGACCCGGATACAAAGAATGTCAAGGTTAAGCTCCTTTGGCTTCCACGCTATATGGAGCACCGGAGGATTGTGGAAGCTTTCGAGCCTTATGGAACGATTCAATCTGTGGAGCGTGAAAAGTGGCGGTGACCAGGGATGGAGCACATGGAAACGGCGAACCGTGAAATCTCCCTCACGCTCAAGGACGGAGTGTCAGCAAGTACAATTCCTCACACTCTTAATGTTTATGGGGTGCAGGCATTAGTGCTTATCCCAGGGAGACCTCCACTGTGTCTTCGATGCAGCCGGGTAGGTCATGTACGGCGTCAGTGCCGAACGCCTCGATGCACCCAGTGCCGGCGCTTTGGCCATACTGTGGAGAACTGTGTATTAAGTTATGCCGATAGACTGCGTCAAGGCCAGTGGTCACGAGAAGATGACGTGGCGTCTGAACATATCATGGATGTGTCAGAGGTTGTTGATGTAACTGGTGAGTTAGGTCGTGAACATCAAATTGATGGGGACCAGAAGCCTTTTGCACTTCACACCAACTCAGAAGAATCTGCAGTGACTGGCCATCAAGAACCAGCGTCTCCAGAGCCAAAACCGCCGGACCCGGGCCCGCCTGTGAGTGCCACTCAGAGTGCTGCGCTTGCTGCCCAAGAACCACCTGTCATTGAAGGACGTCTGGATATGCCTCCTGTGGAATCAATGGGGAAGATACTGCCAGTGGATGCTCGCCTATCCTCCTTCGTCATTGATTCTCCTTCCTCGCTGGAGGGTAATAGTGAGCCGTCTGTGGCGCCGATCTCTGGTGCGTCCGGTTCTCTGTCGGCTGTCAGTGTGGCAGCGAGCGATGTGCTCCAATCAGGTTCGTGGGCCGAAGCCTTGAGTGTCTCAGAGGAGGACATGGACAACACAGTGCCTTTGAAGCGTCCCGCAGATGATGAGGTGTGTATCGATGGTGCTGGCCAGAAGGCACACTGTGTAGAGGCCACAGGAAGGGTGACTTTAAAAGGAGGGCGATGTCTGCCCGAAAGGCCGCCAATTTGCAGGCGGGCCACCCCATTCCAGGGGATGATGTTTAAAAGGACTAGTACCAAAAATGGCTACAGTCGCAGCATATCAAGTCGCTACCCTTAACGTCAGGGGTATGCGTAATCGTCGGAGACAGCAGAAGTTAAGACATCTGTTAAAGAAATGAAGTGTGTCTGTAGCAGCAATTTCGGAAACAAAGTTGTCCTCCGATGAAGAGACGGAAGCTGCTCTTGAGCCGTTTTTGCCGGAATATAACATCATTGTTAGCCACGCTAGAGGCTTGTCCGGAGGGTGTATGCTATTCCTGGCCAAAACACTAGAGATGACAGCCATGTCTTATTGCATAGATGGCGAGGGACGACTTATATGCTGTGACCTCACAATCTCAGGTGTGCAGTGGCGAATTATTTGTGTTTACGCCCCTGTAAAACAACGAGACAGAAGGCATTTTTTTCTTTCATTAGTTAATCATTTGTGCACAGATCGCAAAATTATGTTGTTGGGAGATTTTAATTGTGTTTGTAGGGATGAGGACCGATCAGCAATATGTGAGAGATATGACCCTAGTGCTGCATTACTTAACGATTTGGCTTGTGAATATAACCTTGTGGATGTGGGGCAGGAAAAAGGCGACAGTATTCATTTCACTCATTTTCAGTTCTCCTCTAATGCCCGCCTTGACAGAATTTGTTTCTGCAGACATGTTAGCAAATTTGTTTGGTTACTGGGTGCGGCCCATCTTCTTCAGTGACCATTGTATGGTATCTCTTCAGGTAGGGAGGTACAGTCGGCAGATACTTCACCCTCGGTGGGAACTGTGGAAAATGAATAACTGTCTGCTCTCAGATGAAATCTTTAAGCGTGCTGTATCTACTTGTTTGAAAGACATATGGTCACGCCATGATCTGTCAGTTTTTCAAAAATGGGACTTGTTCAAACAGGAAACCAAAAACTTAGCAATTGAAGCCTCTGCAAGAATCGCGTTCCTAAAGAGACACCACCTTCGTGAGCTTGGGCGCACTCTAACTGAGCTACATGAGCTAGAGAGGGTTAGCCCGGGTGCCTATGTTGAAGAAATTAATAACGTAAAGGCAGAGCTTCAACAAATTGCGACGGAAAGATACAAGGGGGCCCTAATAAGATCTAGGACTCGAAGGTTTCTTGACGAGCAACCTTCACGTCGGGCCCTCAGTGATGAAAGAGAGAATGCTCTTACGAAGGAAATATTGGAAATTCAGTATGGTGGTTGCACATATAGTGATGCTCCTAGTATTCTTGCTGCTTTCTATGATTATTATCGAAAGCTGTTCGGCAGTTGTAAAGATCCAAATCAAGGTTTCGATCATAATTCCTTACTTGAGAACTTTCCTCGACTAGACGATGAGAAATGTGCTGTAGTAGAGGGACCCATCCCTTTGGAAGAAATTAAATCAGCCATTTCAGACCTTCAGAACCAGAAATCTCCTGGCCCAGATGGTATTACTAGCGAATTTTATAAAACATTTTCGCCTTGCCTAACGCCTGTTTTGATGGAAGTATTCCAAGCATCTTATGATGTGGGTTTCCTGCCTCCAACTTTCTATTCAGGCCACACAATATTAATACCCAAAAGCAAAGATAATAACCGGTTGAAAAATGTTGAAGGATATCGTCCAATTTCCCTCTGTAATGTTGATTACAAAATTTTTGCCAAGGTCCTTTGTTCTCGTTTGCAGCTGGTTATCATGGAATTGATAGGTTCGCATCAGGTATGTGGTATCAGAGGGCGCAGTATTCAAACACACATCCATATTGCACGTTCAGTAATCGAGACAGTATCAGATGAGACAGGCCAAGTAGCTCTGATTCAAATTGACCTGGCGAAGGCGTTTGATAAAGTTCGGCACAATTTCTTGTTCGCGGTCTTGGAGAATGCAAACATTGGTGACGTTTTGCTCAAAGGCATAAGGCTGTGCTATATGAACTCGTATACAAGACTAATTGTTAATCAGGAGCTAACGAAACCAATACCACTGGAATCATCTGTTCGTCAAGGATGTCCACTGTCTCCACTGTTGTTTGGCTTATATCTGGAACCCCTCTGTCTCAGTATAATTAACAGTGCAGCCATCCGTGGTTTCTCTCTGGCTCAATGTGAAGTTAAGATTTAGCTTACGCGGACGATATCGCCCTCTTTTGTTCTGACAAAAAGAGTGTACTTGAGGCTTTACACTTGACTGAACAGTTCTGCGATGTATCAGGCGCGGCCCTTAATTTAGATAAATCGAAAGGCTTTTGGTTGGGACACTGGGGCACTAGACCAAGCCAGTTTGGAGGCATATGCTGGGACTGTAGTCCTCTTCAGTACCTAGGGGTTCCGCTGCACCAAGTTCGTAACAGCGCAGCCTACTGGGATTCACAAATCGTACCTATGCGGCGACAAAC
Organism: Amblyomma maculatum; assembly: GCF_055883805.1. Lineage (NCBI taxonomy): Eukaryota > Metazoa > Arthropoda > Arachnida > Ixodida > Ixodidae > Amblyomma > Amblyomma maculatum. The sequence goes on along the minus strand of NC_139347.1, from coordinate 100,602,235 downwards.
GCAGGCTTGGATGGGTAGGGAACTCTCAGTGTTTGCTAGGGCACAGGTCTGTAACATATTTTTGTTTGCAAAGCTTGCGTATGTCCTTCAAGTCCTGCATTGTGCGAGGAGCAAAGTACAAGTTATACACAGAATATTTGCAACATTTGTGTGGCGCTCTCAATGGGAGCCCATGCGGCGTGACAACTTGTTTCTTCCCTTAGAGTCTGGTGGAGTGGGCCTTGTTCACTTGTTTGTGCATCAACTTGTCTCCCGTTTTCTCTTTTTCAAATCGGCAAACCATCCGTTTCTTGTAACTGTGCTCATTAGGCGCCTTAGTCCACATTTGCCTTACTTATTCGCACCAACTGGGCAGGCTCGTGAGGGGCGTTTATGGGGATTCCTTAAGGAGGTTGCTGACACTTTCAATTTTCTCACTGTGCGTTTCTCTGTAGATTACCTGTATAGCCTCTCGAGAAAGCAGATGACCCAGGCTCTCACTGAGTCTTTGTTCCCTACACCGTTGTATCGGCAGCCTTATCTGGGGTTTTTGGACACCACTGTTCTAAAGCGTGTTAGGCAAATGTGCATTCAGGCAGCTGCAAAAACGTTCTTTTTCAAATTACATACAGCGACGTTGCCTGTCAAGACATTTCTTCGCAATAAGGAGATGTTTGTGCCCTGGTCGGTAAATTGTCGTCTCTGTAACGTACCTGAGACAATTGATCATTGCTTCATTCTGTGCCGTGATGCTATCTTTTGGGACATACTACAAAGAACTCTTAAAAAGGACATTGAAATTACGCCTTATACAATTAGATTTTTGCCTCCTGACAAAAACTCTGTCGTGCCTTACGATCTATTTGTGTTGATGGGACTGTTCAGCCTTTGGAAAAGCCGCATGATCGACAGGCATGCAGAGCCACCAAGATCGTCGAAATCCGTGTTTCGGGAGCAGTGTGCTTTGGTGAGAAGTGTATATGCTGCACGTGAAGAACCTCCAAACTGGATGCCGTATCTAGACGCATGTGTATGTCTCCCAGACTTTTGATGTTCTGATGATTGTGCATTGTCGGGCTGATGATATGACGGGCTCGTATTAAGCAGCCCGGTAACTTTAGACATGGACATGTTTAAGTAAGTGGAGTTGTTCATTTTTACGGAAGTTTTTCCATGCAAAAAAGAAAAAAAAAAAGTAGCGTGGCCGAGCGGTTTAAGGCGCTGGTTTAAGGCACCAGTCTCTTCGGGGGCGTGGGTTCGAATCCCATCGCTGCTGGCGACAATAACGGATGGTGGATAGGTGACTAGCCTTCCTAATTCGGACGTCAGTCCCAGACTGCGTCATTCCGTGGGTAGCGTGGCCGAGGGGATTCTGCTTCCGGCCACGCCAGTGAACGGACGCAGGATGCAGGGCTCCTCAGGAGCGGCTTCAGCGGCCATGTCAGGCCGCGGTAACAGGACTGCTGAACAGGATACTACTTATCAAGTTGTTTTGCCTGCACTGGCAACAGGTCGGTTTGTTTTGAATACGGTTTTTTTGCATGCCGATATCAGGGCCCGCCCGTACCGGGTGGAAGATTTCCGCGACGCTTTGGCACAGCATTCGCTGATCCCCGATGTTGTTGCGATGGGGGCGTATCGGATGAGCCACGTCTGGGCTGTCACTCTCAAGGATTTTGAAGCGGTGACCAAGCTTGTTAGTGTAGGCGAGTTGTGTGTGAAAAACGGTCGCTGCTTGGTAATTGACCCGGCGAACCAGGATGTGCGGCTGAAACTTCACTGGCTGCTACACAACGTGCCAGGCGAGGATGTTCGTGCTGCCTTTGCGCCGTACGGAAAGGTATCCGAAGTTACACGGGAGCGCTGGCGAGTTAAAGGTATGTTAGAAAAGGGCTCAACTACTAGACACGTCACGCTGAAGCTGAAAGCTGGCAGGAAGCTCGACGACCTGCCGCATCAGCTGAATGTTAGCGGTGAGCTGGCGCTCGTTATTGTGCCAGGCAGACCCCCGCTGTGCCTACGCTGCCGGAGTACGGGTCACATCCGCAAAGAGTGTCGGGTTCCTCGCTGCGGAACCTGTCGACGGTTCGGGCATGAAGAGAGCCAGTGTGCTCGTACCTACGCTAGCATTGCCGGACCTGGGACCAGCGAAGACTCGTCGGAGTTAATAATAGACGAGGTGGATGCGGAGGAGGCTGCTGACATTAGAGGTCAGTCAACAAAACAGGACGCGCCTTCCTTGACTGTTTTAACAAAGCATAAGGTGACGGTGCCCAGTCAAGAGAGTGAAACTCGGCAAGCCTTGCAAGATCCGTCACAGGACCATGAAGGCGCGTCAAAGGAAGCATCAGAAGATGTAATCAATTTTTCTGACGCTGAGGAGCATCTCAGCACTGAGCCTTCTTGTACTGATGCCATGGAGGTTGGGCCGGAGACAGCAGCCTTTATTGCCGCGAAACGTCTACACGAGGAAAGCGTCGAGGGGACTCAGCTGCCAGGCGGTGTTTGTGGTGAGCCGCCGCCGAAAACTTCGGGCATCCGAAGAGCAACGTTAAGACCGAAGCCAAACTTCTCGGCCGACACGCGGCAGGCGGGGAAACCGCCTCCGTAGGTTCTGTGGTGTCCTGACCGATTTGTGGGTCGGCTGCCTACCGACCAGCGTCAGGAACATTCTGCAACCAAGCGGGGCGTGTGTGAGCAAAAATGAAAGACGGTGCTTGGACTTCGTTTGTATGCAGCCCGACGTTCTGCAGGGAGGACAATACATGCACACATATGCCACTGTTCTTCAGAAGCGGAGGCCACGCAATCATGAAGGTAGGCACCATGCGGGTACGGGCGTCTCTCGCTAATACATGACTCTCAAGCTTAATTCGCCGTTACACGTAGCTACTTTGAATGTCAGAGGGCTGGGAGCGAGAAGGCGACAATGCCAGCTCAGACGCCTCCTTTTAGATAATGATATAGATATAGCAGCTGTGCAAGAGTCAAAGATTGAGAGCCATGAAAGCACTGACCGTATGGTGGCTTCTTTTCAAATAAACTTTTATGTGTGTGTATGCCTTTCTGTTGGCGTATCGGGTGGATGCCTTTTATTTATACGTAACACGCTGGGAGTAAGCGTAGAGTCCGTTTTTGCCTGTCCAAGTGGTCGGCTTTTGGTTACTGATTTTACCTACTGTAATTTATGCTGGCGTGTGTTGTGTTTGTATGCTCCCAATTCAGAACGCGAACGTGAATTGTTTTTTGAGTCTATTGAATCATGGTTGAAGGTCGACAAAATCTTGCTTGTACTTGGTGACTACAACTGTGTGTGCGCAGCTGTGGACCGAGCGGCGAATTGTAAACCTCGAACAGGCAGAAGCTCCGAGCTGTTGAATGCAATTGTGCATGAGTATGGCCTTGAGGATGTTGGTAGTGTGCTCTCCACTGGAAACCAACCAGAGTTCACGCACTTTCAGCGAGATAGCTATGCTCGATTGGACAGGGTGTATGCCTCGGTTGATCTTGTTTCCCTATGTACTGCATATGAGGTCAAACCTGTGTCTTTCAGCGATCATTGTCTCGTGAGTGCAGTGTTCGGTAGGGCAGGAAAAAAATCGCGCTTTAACTGGCACCTATGGAAACTGAATGCCAAACTTCTCGCCGATGAAGAGTTCCTTACGGAAGTTAAGATCGAGTTTGAAAGTCGTCTGGCTATGCGACCAGTAAGCTTTGCAGCGGAATGGGACAGCTTCAAAGAGTGGGTCAAATTGAAATCCATAGAAAAGAGCAGTAAGGTGCGGCATAAAGAGAAAGAAGAGAAAAAGAACTGAATGAACAACTTCGGTTTTTTTTTTGAGCATGGAAAGTACTGTGCCAGGGCATTTCGCCAGTAAAATACGGGAGATTAAAAGTGAGCTTGAAACAATCGACAGCGAAAGATACACAGCGGCTGTCATACGTGCAAGGGCTGAAAAACTTTGGGCGGGAGAAGTGCCGACAAAACGAGCGCTAGCAGACGAAATAAGATACACCTGCCAGAAAGAAATAAGGAGTATAAGGTATGCCGGCCATATCACTGAAGATGCTAAAGATATTCAGTGTGCGGTAACAGAGCACTTCGAAGAACTGCTTAGCGCTAAGCTTGAGACTGTAGGCGGCTTTCAAACAGATTTTCTAAGACTGACGCCTGCACTGGATGATGAAAGTAAAGCGCGCCTAGAAACACCGATAACGTTGCAGGAGATAGAATCTGCAATAGATGACCTGACACCTGGGAAAGCCCCTGGGCCGGATGGGCTAAGCGCTGCCTTCTTTAAAACTTTTCAGCAGTATGCGGCTAAGTTTATGCTCGATGTAATCACTGAAGCTTATGAACGTAATACTGTTCCATTGCCTTTCTCTACATCGCACATTGTGCTAATACCCAAGACAGATGATCCGGAGAAATGACTGTTGGTGGGGTCATATCGACCGATTAGCCTCACCAATGTTGACTACAAGGTGTACATGAAGGTTTTAGCAAAAAGACTCCAAAGCGTAATAAAAAAACTGGTTGGGTCTCATCAAACGTGCGGCATCAAGGGTCGATTCATTGCCACGAATATACATGTCGCAAGAATCGCACTAGAATGTGTTGATGCACTCGGTGGTCAGATAGCCATGATGCAGTTAGATTTGGCGAAAGCCTTCGACCGTGTTTCTCACGAAATTCTTTTTTCCATTTTGGAGCATTCTAACCTTGGTCAAGTCATAGTGGAGGGTGTTAAAATGGCTTACGCGAACTGCACGACCCGTATTATAGTTAATGGTGAACTGACTGACAGCATCGCAGTACGTTCATCGGTAAGGCAGGGCTGCCCGCTCTCACCCCTGCTTTTTGCACTGTATTTAGAGCCACTTTGCTTGGCTATCATTGATAGCGATCGCATTTTAGGGTTCAAGCTGCAATCAGCACACGTAAAAATGCTAGCATATGCTGATGACATAGCAGTTTTTGTGCAACCAGAAAGAGTATTTGTGAAGTCACGAGTGTCGTCTAAACATTTTGTGATCAAACCGGATGTAAGATCAATTGGCAGAAAAGCTCTGGGTTTTGGCACGGTGATTGGGGCGTGACGCCTGATTTGTTCTGTAAGCTGCGATGGTCTGCTCTCCCAACGCGATATCTAGGCGTGCCTTTAGATAGTTATCGAGATCCCAACGTGCACTGGATGGAAGAAACATCCAGAGAGAAAGAAAAAGCGGATACGTGGCAAGGAAGGCAGCTCTCAATGTTTGCGCGCGCTTCTATTTGCAATGTTTTTCTTATTTCGAGGCTGTGGTACCTCATGAATGTGTTGAGTGTCTCACGAACCTGAATTCAGAAAATGCACGGTTTTTTTTTTTATTTGGGCATCCACATGGGAAAAAGCCACCCGAACGAATTTGTTTATTTCTGTTAAAAGGGGCGGGCTTGGCCTTGCCCATTTGTTCTTGCGTCAAGTGGTTTCGCGATTTATATTCCTGCGTGATCAAAAAGATACCTTTCTAAGAACTGTGATGCAAGTGCGATTGCAGAGGCTGCTCCCTGAATGGATTGTGTCACGTGAAAGCATGCCTGGTACTGTGACTGGCTACCTGCGCGAGGTTGTTTTTTCGTGCAAGTTGCTAGAAGTGCGGTTTTCTTTTGATTACCTTTTCAATGTTCCCAGTAAAAAAGAAAATGTATAAAGATCTCATTGACGTGATGCTGCCGGTGCCTTTTTACCGGGCATTACACTGTGGAGGCCCAGGGCAGGACGTTTTGAAAAGAGTCAAGAAGATGCCCGTGAGGCCATCTGCTAAAACGTTCCTTTTCAAACTTCACTCTAATACGCTCCCTGTTAAAACCTGGCTGAATGAAAAAGGTATCTTCGTTCCATGGACAACAAATTGCCTGTTGTGCAAAAAACCGGAGTCAATTGAACACGTTTTCTTAGTGTTGGGATGCTGTCTTTCTATGGGACGTCCTCCAAAGGACAATTAAAAAGGAACTTCCATTAACCCCTTACGGTCTAAGATTCCTACCAGTGCAGAACGATGATGCACCTTATGATTTAATTATGCTTCTTGGCCTCCATAGTTTGTGGAAAACACGAATGCAGGTGCGTCATGCAGATATAGATACACGATCTGCGCGTGAAAACTTTATTGAAAGTGCGGTGAATATACGCGAAACTTTCAGGATGCAGCAGGATCCACCACAATGGGAATGTCTATTTGATGAGTTGGTGCACCTGAAAAGATTTTAGCCGCGTACGCGTTAGCTCAAGTGTAGTTGACGTTTTTTATCATGTGTATTTTTGTGTTTCACGGCAATAAAGGAAAAAAAAAAAGGGTAGCGTGGCCGAGCGGTCTAAGGCGCTGGTGTAAGGCACCAGTCTCTTCGGGGGCGTGGGTTCGAATCCCACCGCTGCCACAAACTTTTAAGCTTTTTTATTTAAAACAAATTCAAGACTAGCCTTCCTAATTCGGACGTCAGCCTCAGACTGCGTCATTCCGTGGGTAGCGTGGCCGAGCGGTCTAAGGCGCTGGTTTAAGGCGCCAGTCTCTTCGGGGGCGTGGGTTCGAATCCCACCGCTGCCACAAACTTTTAAGCTTTTTTATTTCAAATAAATTCCAGACTAGCCTTGCTAATTCGTACGTCAGTCCCAGACTGCGTCATTCCGTGGGTAGCGTGGCCGACATTCTACTCCCGGCCACCGTAGTGAACGGTCGCAGAATCATGTGCTCCAGCGGAGCGGCGATAGCGGCCCTTTCCAGGCGCGGAAACAGGATCGACGACATGGAAGATAGCGAGTATCAGATTATTCTGCCAACTTTGCCTACCGGACGCGTTGTTTTTAACACGCTTTTTTTGCACGGCGATGTGCGAGTCAGGCCATACAGGGTCGAGGATTTCCGCGACGCCCTTGCCAATGCTGGTGCGCTCCCCGACGTTGTGGCCTTGGGGGCGTATCAGATCAACCATGTTTGGGCGGTCACGTTTAGCAGCACAGAAGCAACGAAGAAATTGGCGGCTTTCAAGGAACTCGATGTTAAGGGACGCCGTTGCCTTATTATCGATCCCGAAGACCAACAGGTGAAGCTGCGACTTCACTGGATGTTGCACGGTGTGGCAGACGACGACATCCGGACGGCTTTTGCTGCTTTTGGGAATGTGACCGAGGTGACCCGGGAGAGGTGGAGAGTTCAAGGCGTCAAGGAGAAGGGGTCCACCACGAGGACTGTGCTCCTGAAATTGAAACCCGGCATTAAGGTCGACGACTTACCTCACCAGCTGCGAGTTGCCGGAGAGCTAGCCCTTGTTGTGGTGCCTGGGCGAGCGATGCAGTGCCTGCGCTGCCGCGGTACCGGTCATGTTCGACGAGGATGTAAGGTACCGCGTTGTCCAAAGTGTAGACGCTACGGACATGACGAGGCTGCCTGTGTGCTTTCGTACGCTTCGGCCGCGGGACATGGAACTACGGAACGGTCGGCGGAGCTCACCATGGACATAGTCGAGGCGGAGGAGGCGTCGAAAGGTGCCGGAGATGTGAGAACGCAGACACGGGAGACAGATTCGTCGGTGGACTCGGCAGAAAACAGCAATGCTGCGAGAGAGGTGCGGAGAGCAGACTCGACACCTGAGCTCCCTAGCAATGAGGAAGGCACGTCACTGGAGCCGGCAAACGGTATGGAACAGGATAATGCGGAGGAGCACTCGGACACCAGCGGTGTTCGTAAGCCAGGCGTCCCAGCCCCAGCCAAGCGATCCCACACACAGTCCGAACCCGAAGGTAACCAGGCGTCAGCCCCTAGCGTCGACGAGCCACCAGCAAAAACGGGGCAATCCCGGCGGTCCACGCTACGTCCGAGGCCAAACATTTTATCAGAGAGACGGGCAGCGGATAAAGTGCCCCCGCTGCCGGGTCAGCCACTCGCACCGGACGGGGATGGATCCAACGACGGCGTCTAGCAACGCGCTAGACGGGAAAGGTAAGCACCATGCTTTCGGTCTCTTCACCCTTGATGAAAATGGCGCCTGAAACCACCTTAAGAGTAGCCACGTTAAATGTCAGGGGATTGGCAGGCAAAAAGAAGCAGAGCCAGGTGCACCGGCTCTTAACTGACCACGATATTGACGTGCTTGCCGTGCAAGAAACTAAGGTTTATGGGGATGAAGAGACCGGGAGCATGGTGCGACGTTTCACGGCTAGATTTTACGCCATTGTTAGCCACGCACTTGGGACATCGGCCGGGTGTGTATTGTTTGTCAAAAAGCTGCCTGGTCTGGTTGTAAAGGGCTACTCCTCATGCTCTTCTGGACGGTGGGTTGTGGCTGATTGTGGATACAGCGGTGTTGAGTTGCGCATTATTTGTGTGTACGCTCCTAACTGTGTGGATGAAAGAACAGTGTTTTTCGAGAATCTTATGCAGCAGTTAAGTACGGAAAGGCAGGTAGTATTGATGGGCGATTTTAACTGTGTGCTGAATGCTCGAGACAAAACCAGCACACGCGGATTCAGAGACAAGAGCACGGAAATGTTATGCCAGTTAACAAGCGAATGGAACATGGAGGATGTGGCTGATTGCTTGGAAGGACCGCGTGCCGTTCAGTACACGCACTTCCAAGGTTCTAGCCACGCGCGTCTGGACAGAATTTACGCGTCGCTGGATTTGATTCATTCATGCAATGAATACCGAGTTGTGCCTATGACATTCACGGATCACTGTTTGGTGCAATGCTTATTCGGCACCAAAAAACGAAGAAATGCATTTAGCTGGGAGTTATGGAAATTGAACAATAAATTGCTTAATGATGATGCCTTTAGACGCGTGGTATTGGATGAATTGATTAAAGTGAGGCCAGGGACTTTGCTCGAAATCTGGAAACAGTGGGAGTTGTGCAAGGAACAGATTAAAATTAAAGCCATTGACAGATCAAGTTGCCTGGTGTACGAGAAGAAAATTACAGAAACCCAGCTTAAGGCTTTGCTTGCAAAACTACACGAACAGGAATGTAAGGCACCCGGCAGATGGATAGAGGATATTCGAAAAATAAAAGAACAAATTAACTTGATAGAAGAAGACAGATACCAAGGAGCGTTAGTGCGTGCAAGAGCGGAAAAATTGGCCATGGATGAGATGCCTACAAAAAGATCGTTGGGAATAGAAAAAGCAAATGCAAGGCGAAATCACGTGGCAGAGGTAGATTGGGCAGGACGCACAGAAACCGATAACGAAGGAATCGCGAAAGCTTTCCGGGAGTATTATGAAGATCTATTTTCGTCCCGAGAGGTTTATTTGGACCGTTTTAAAGAATCCTTTCTTGACGCGATGCCAAAAATTGACGAGGAACAAAAAGAAAGACTGGAGCGGCCAATAAGCGAAAAAGAAGTGCAGCAGGCAATAGAAAATTTAAACCCAGGGAAATTACCCGGGCCTGATGGCCTGAGTGCGGCTTTTTATAAAGCGTTCAAGGAACAGCTATCTCCTTTGTTGTGTGCCTTATTTAATGAAGCGTATGAACTGAAGGCACTGCCTGCGTCTTTCGGATCGTCGCACACAGTACTTATTCCGAAAACTGACCAACCAGATAAGCTTAGGCAGTTGTCGTCTTACAGGCCCATTGCTCTGACAAACGTTGATTACAAGATTTATATGAAGGTGCTTGCTGGCAGACTACAAACGGTTATATGCGAACTAGTGGGCCCTCACCAAACGTGCGGTATCAAAGGGCGATCTATCTTTCAGAACATTCACAAAGCGCGGAGTGTGCTCGAATGCTGCGATGCAACTCATGCATGTGTTGCGTTACTGCAGTTGGACTTGGAGAAAGCTTTTGATTGTGTGGCACATACTATTCTGTTCAGTATATTAGACTATGTTAATGTCGGCTCTGTTATTCGAGAGGGAGTGGCTTTGGCGTACCGTAACTGCACTACGAGATTAATTGTCAATAAGTCACTGGGGGCCCCCATCAACGTACGACGTTCGGTGCGCCAAGGTTGCCCCCTCAGCCCTCTTTTGTTCGGCATTTATATTGAAACGTTGTGTTTAAGCATCCTACAAAACAATGACATTGATGGTTTTCGACTGCAGGAGTCAGAAGTCAAATTGCTGGCTTACGCAGACGACGTTGCGGTTTTTTGTGTAAATAAGGAGAGTATAAAGAGGACAGTGGATGTGGTAAAACATTTTAGCAAAGTCACAGGGAGTAAAGTTAACTGGGGTAAGTGCCTGGGATTTTGGCACGGAGACTGGCAGCTGACCCCCGACACTTTCGCTAATCTGTCGTGGGTTACAACGCCTGCAAAGTACTTGGGTGTGCCCTTGAAATTTTACAAGGAAAGCGAGCCATATTGGCTAGAGCAAGTAAAAGAAACCAGTGAAAAAGCGGAGAAATGGAAATGCGCTCAATTATCAATATTTGCAAGAGCCGCAGTTTGCAACCTGTTTTTAATTAGTAAGTTATGGTATGTTATGCAAGTGTTGCATTGCTCCCGTGTAAATGTGCAAAAATTGCATAGAGTTTTTGCGGTGTTTGTTTGGGCCTCGTGTTGGGAGAGGTGCAGTCGGACAAATTTGTTCCGGCAGGTGAAGCATGGGGGGCTTGGTCTGGGTCATTTGTTTGTGCGACAGATTGTCAACCGGTTTATGTTTTTTAGGGATCCCAGCGATCCATTCCTGCGCACAGTGTGTCAACAAAGACTTGGTCGAGCGTTGCCTGATTTCGTAGTTTATACTCAATGTATGCCGGGTTCTCTTTTTGGATTCTTTAGGGAAATTGTTTTGAGCGTGAAATTCTTAAGCGCACGTTTTTCGAAAGAGTATTTAAGTAATGTTAACAGGAGATCATTATACAAGGATGTTTGTGAAGTGGTGTTCCCGGTGCCCTGTACCGAGCTTTATACTATGGAGGCACAGGAAGTAATGTATTAAAACGAGTAAAGAAAATGCAAGTTGCTCCGGGAGCTAAAACGTTTTTCTTTATGCTACATACCGGTACTTTGAGCGTAAAATCATTTATGGAGGAGAAGGGTATGTTCCTACCGTGGGGGGCCCAATGTCTCATCTGCAAACAGCCAGAGACAATAGATCACGTGTTTTTGCATTGCTGGGAGGGGGTATATTTGTGGGATGTTCTGCAAAGGACAATAAAAAAAAAAAAAAAAAACAGTTGCCACTTGATTCCCATGGCATTAGGTATTTGCCATTGGATAACCACGATGATATGCCTGTAGACCAGGTTATGTTAATGTGCCTTCACAGTATATGGCGCGCACGAATGGCTGGTTATCACTGCGATCCAGATGCACGGCCAGCCCGCATGTATTTCCGTGAAAGTGTGCAGCGATGGCTCGACGTGCTTAAATTGCAACCATGTGCTCCTGAGTGGCTGTCAAAGCTGGAACCTTTGACGGTGCTCAAGGGATTTTAAAATGACAATGCCTGCCCCTCAGTGGGTGTTAGGCAACGCTAACTACCTTTGTGTACATATATTATTCCTTTGTTCCTGTTGTTTTGAGTTCCAGTGCGGTGTATTTGTGGCAAAGCCAGGCAATAAAGAAAAAAAAAAAAGTAGCGTGGCCGAGTGGTCTAAGGCGCTAATTTAAGGCACCAGTCTCTTCGGGGGCGTGGGTTCGATTCCCACCTCTGCCATAACCCTTTAAGCTTTTTCTCATCTAAAATAAATTCAATACTAGCCTTCCTAATTCGGACGTCAGTCCAGACTGCGTCATTCCGTGGGTAGCGTGGCCGAGCGGTCTAAGGCGCTGGTTTAAGGCACCAGTCTCTTCGGGGGCGTGAGTTGGAATCCCACCGCTGCCATAACCCTTTAAGCTTTTTTTATCTAAAATAAATTCAATACTAGCCTTCCTAATTCGGACGATCCAGACTGCGTCATTCTGTGGGTAGCGTGGCCGAGCGGTCTAAGGCGCTGGTTTAAGGCACCAGTTTCTTCGGGGGCATAGGTTCGAATCCCACCGCTGCCATAACCTTTTAAGCTTTTTTATTTAAAATAAATGCAATACTAGCCTTCCTAATTCGGACGTCAGTCCAGACTGCGTCATTCCGTGGGTAGCGTGGCCGAGCGGTCTAAGGCGCTAATTTAAGGCACCAGTTTCTTCGGGGGCATAGGTTCGAATCCCACCGCTGCCATAACCTTTTAAGCTTTTTTATTTAAAATAAATTCAATACTAGCCTTCCTAATTCGGACGTCAGTCCAGACTGCGTCATTCTGTGGGTAGCGTGGCCGAGCGGTCTAAGGCGCTGGTTTAAGGCACCAGTTTCTTCGGGGGCATAGGTTCGAATCCCACCGCTGCCATAACCTTTTAAGCTTTTTTTATTTAAAATAAATGCAGTACTAGCCTTCCTAATTCGGACGTCAGTCCAGACTGCCTCATTCCGTGGGTAGCGTGGCCGAGCGGTCTAAGGCGCTAATTTAAGGCACCAGTCTCTTCTGGGGGGCGTGAGTTGGAATCCCACCGCTGCCATAACCCTTTAAGCTTTTTTTATCTAAAATAAATTCAATACTAGCCTTCCTAATTCGGACGTCAGTCCAGACTGCGTCATTCTGTGGGTAGCGTGGCCGAGAAAATCCTGTGTAACTTCTGTACGTTTACGCGCGAACAACTCAAAACTTGCATTGCGAACCAAAGTTTGCTGATAAAAAAAAGATTGCATACAGTAGCTCTGGCGAAAATCGACATGTTGGCGCCTTTCCACTTCTCGGCTCTCTCCCGTAGTTCGGTCATTTGCCCTTTCCAATAATGCTCGCTTTCGCGGTAGGCATCCAGCTCGACGCCCAAGTACTTGGTCGGTGTGTCTCCACGTAACATTGGCAAAGCGATCTGGTTTCGACGGCCACTGTCCATGCCAGAGCCCAAGGTACTTGGCCCAGTTCACCCCGCTACCGGTAACTTGAGAGAACTCACGGATACATTTGACAGCCTCGGTGATACTCTCCTGGTCAACCGTAAAAATAACGATGTCGTCTGCATACGCGAGCAGCTTCACTTCGGCTGCTTGTAACCTAAACGCACTAATGTTGACATTATTCATAAGTTTCATGCACAATGTTTCAATATAAATGCAGAACAAAAGAGGGCATAGGACAGCCCTGTCGCACCGAACGCTGCAGTCGAATGGGGGCTCCCAGACTCTTATTAATAATCACTCTCGTCGTGCAGTTACGGTACGCCAGGGCCACACCCTACACACAGGATTTTCGCCGTTTTTGTTTGGGCAGGTAAATGGGAACGCTGCAGCAGGACGAATTTGTTCCGTCGGGTAAAAGACGGCGGTTTGGGACTCGGCCATCTGTTTTTACGGCAGGTGGTCAACCGGTTTTTGTTTTTTCGGGATGCTTCGGACCCTTTCTTACGCACCGTCTGCCAAGTTAGGCTACGGCGCCTACTGCCGGAGTTTGTTGTCTCCACCGAAGAAGCTACGGGTGGGATTTTTGGTTATTACAGGGAGGTCGTCGCTAGTGTAAGATTTCTTTCAGTGCGTTTTTCTAATGAATATTTGTCCACTGTAAAACGAAAAAAGCTGTATCGCGATTTATGTGACATTGTTTTGCCACAACCCTTGTACAGAACCTTATACAGTGGAGGTCCGGGCAGAGATGTCTTGAAGAGAGTAAAGAAAATGCAGGTGTCGCCAGGAGCTAAGACATTTTTCTTTAAATTACACACCGGAACATTATCAGTAAAGAAGTTTTTGGAGGAAAGGGATTTTTTTTACCGTGGGGGGCGCACTGTTTAATCTGCAAGCAGCCGGAAACAATAGACCATGTTTTTTTGCATTGTTGGGAAGGGGTTTATTTCTGGGATGTTTTGCAACGTACGATAAAGAAAGAATTTCCACTAGACTCCCACGGCATCCGGTATTTAAGCATTGATAATGAAGATGGCGTTCCGTATGATTTAATCATGCTCATGGGCCTCCACTCTATATGGCGCTCCAGAATGGCGGGCTATCACTGCGACAGGGATGCTCGACCCGCTAGAATATACTTTCGAGAAAGTGTGAATTGGTTTATTGCCATACAGAAAGTGGCTGCTGAACCTCCCGAATGGCTCTCAAGGGTAGAGCCTTTGCTGTCGTTGCGGGAGTTTTAATGTACTGAGACGAAGCCAGCCTGACATTGGCTGATGATGACCTTCCAATATGTACTTTGTTTTGTGTTATTCGTGTTGTGTTCTTGTGAAATGGTATGAACCAAAGCCAGGAAATAAAGAAAAAAAAAAAAGGTAGCGTGGCCGAGTGGTCTAAGGCGCTGGTTTAAGGCACCAGTCTCTTCGGGGGCGTGAGTTCGAATCCCACCGCTGCCATAACCCTTTAAGCTTTTTTATTTAAAATAAATTCAATACTAGCCTTCCTAATTCGGACGTCAGTCCAGACTGCGTCATTCTGTGGGTAGCGTGGCCGAGCAGAAATACATGGTCCATTGTCTCTGGCTGTTTACATATTAAGCAAAGCGAACCCCATGGCAGATAAAAGCGCTTGCTTTCAAAAAGCGTTTGTACCGATAATGTTCCTGTATGTAACTCAAAGAAAAACGTCTTTACCCCAGGAGAAACTGGCATTCTTTTGACACGCTTCAGTACGTCTTGACCTAGGCGGCCGCTATACAAGGCTCAGTACACAGGAACAGAGAAGAAGTCGTCACAAACAGCTTTATACAGGTTCTTCTTTTTCACTGAACTTAAGTATTCTGTCAAGAAGCGAGCTGATAGAATCCGAACACTGCTGACAACCTCTTTGAAAAAACTAGAAAGACGCCCTGGCATGCTTTCCGTAGCAACAACGAAATTGGGCAACGCCCGCGCGAGCCTCACTTGGCACACAGTGCGCAAAAAGGGGTCGGTAACGTCGCGAAAGAAAATAAATCTGTTTACAAGCTGGCGCACAAATAAGTGAGCAAGCCCGAGACCTCCGTCTTTAATTGGCCGGAACAGGTTATCCCGACTACATCTTTCCCAGCTTGATGCCCATACAAACACAGCAAAGATTCGGAGGGCGTCTATTTTTGGGATGTGCTGCAACGAACTGTTAAAAAAGAATTACCATTAGACTCATACGGGATTAGATTCCTGCCAACTGAAAATAATGATGGGATTCCACTTGATACGGTTATGCTAATAGGCCTGCACAGTCTATGGCGATCCAGAATGGCGGGTTTTCACTGTGACCCTGACGCCCGCCCTGCAAGGCTCTACTTTCGTGAGAGTATACACGCATTGGTTGAAATGCACAAATTGAAGACCACTGTGCCAGACTGGATTTCAAGAGTCGAACCACTTTGCGAGCTGAAGGAATTTTAACTTGACAAAGGCAACTCGTATGAGCCTGCCGGCTTCTGTATTAAGTGTCATGCTTGTGGTAACCGCTCTGCTGTGAGCATTCTGTTAGTAGCGTGTTTTTGTTGGTTTTGTTTTGTGTTGGTGATGACCGGCAATAAAGAAAAAAAAAAAAGGGTAGCGTGGCCGAGCGGTCTAAGGCACTGGTTTAAGGCACCAGTCTCTTCGGGGGCATGGGTTCGAATCCCACCGCTGCCACAAACTTTTAAGCTTTTTGGTTTAAAATAAATTCAAGACTAGCCTTCCTAATTTGGACGTCAGTGCCAGACTGCGTCATTCTGTGTTTAAAAAAAAAAAAAAAAGTAGCGTGGCCTAGCGGTCTAAGGCGCTGGTTTAAGGCACCAGTCTCTTCGGGGGCGTGGGTTCGAATCCCACTGCTGCCAAATTTGTTTTTATTCGTACTGCCTCGAAATTGCAGAAATGCTGTTTATCGAGCCACGCGACATTATCTATAGTTCGGGAACTCGCTTATAACGGTTGTCGAGGTCACACAATACGTCACTGAACACAGCAATGTGGCTACACGTTATAAAAGAGCACTGACAAGGGTTGAGGGGGAGAACCAGTTCGCAAGCCGAGCCACCGCTCCGACAAGTCCACTTGTCGAAACGTTGGCCAGCTTGCGAACTGATTCCCCATCAACCCTTGCTCAGTGCTCTTTCACTGAATATAGCAGCGTAGATGCTAGAGGGGTGTTGTTGTCAAGCTGCTTCATCTGCACACTGCACACAACTTTACGAACCTCACTTTTCAACAAATGTGCGTTTAACGGTGTCTCAATGATAAGGGTTATAAATTAAATGTGACCGCGATTAGTGGTTGAAAAGAGCCTGTGGTGCGATGCAAGCACCGGCTTTAAGGGTTTATTTGTAAGACCTCAATTTGATGCGAAAATTATCGATGTCAGCGTTAGAATTTACACACACTTGCAATCAATTTTAATTTGAATGCGCGACAAGGCGACAATTTCTATGCTGGGCTTATCAATATCCAGCATTTTAACGGGGATTTTCGATTAGATTCTGCTACCGTTGCGCAAACCAAGGTCATCTTGTAAGACACCTGCACTGGAGCGGCAACCTGTATTTCCAGGGGAGAGTGGTTGTCTCGCAAAGCACGTACACATATCGCCGCTAGTAGACCAGCGATCGAGCATTCTGATTTAATGCATGGCCGGCATCAGTGTTAAAAGCATTACGCATGAAGTTCCCCCTTACCTGTCACGTTCAATACTAACGTTATTTTGGGGTCGGAGGCATGAAACCAGATAGCGATACTCAGCTACATATGTACTACCTTGTCTGGAAAGTTCGTTATGTGGCTTGCAAAAGTTTCTAAAAGCGCGCATTATAGTGCCGGCCTTGCAAGCACACTAAATGTTTTCCAGCTGTGAAACCGACGCATCTTTAATAAAAGATTACCCCCAAGCATTGATTCCTCGTTCAGTTCAGTTCAGTTAAGTTCAGTCGTTCAGTCGTGTGCGACTCTTCGTACGTGATCCTATAGACTATATCACGCCACGTTTTCCGGTCTCTCACTATTTTCCTAACATCACATAACTTCCTCTGCAGCGCCTTGAGGATGCCACCAACAATCGCGTTCACTGCTTACCCCTTCTCCAGTGACCCTCAACCTTTCCAAACATCAAATCTTACTCCAGCGACTCCTCTCTTCTCATCAGATGACCAATGTAGCTGAGCTTTAACTTTAGAATTTGACCCTCCAATGAGCAGTCAGGGTTTATGGTCGACAATATCGACTGATTTGATCTTCTGGCAGTCCAAGGAACACTCAAGAGTCTCCGCCAGCACCACAATTCAAACGCGTCAATTCTTCGGCGGTCAGCCTTCTTCACAGTCCAACTCTCGCATCCATACATCACAACTGGAAAGACCATAGCACGAGTTATACGGATCTTGGTTGGCAGTGTAATGCCTCTGCTCTTTACTTTGCGGTCAAGGCTAGCCATGGCTCTCTTTCCCGGAAGCAGGCGTCTCCTAATTTCATGGCTGCAGTCTCCTTCCGGGGTAATCTTGGAGCCCAAGAAGAGAAAATTTGTCACAGCTTCCACTTCTTGTCCCTTGATGCTCCTAGACTTGATAGGGCAAGACGCCATGATCTTTGTCTTTTTAATGTTCAGTTTAAGCCCAAACTTCTCGCTCTCTTCTCGTACGCACATCAGAAGACTCTTGAGTTCCACTTCACTTTCTACCATTAAAGTGGTATCATCCGTATATCTCAGGTTGTTGATACGTTTTCCAGCAATCTTCACTCCAGCTGAAAACTCGTCCAGACCGGCCTTCCTCATGATGCACTCAGCATATAGGTTAGATAGGCAGGGCGACAGTATGCAGCCTTGTCTCACTCCTTAGTCAATCAGAAACCAATCAGTAAGACCATGCCCAGTTCTGACTGTGGCCTCTTGCCCTTCATACAGGTTCCTGAGGAGACAGATGAGGTGAATTGGAACTCCCATCTCTTGGAGAGCTTGCCACAGTCCGCTGCGATCTACGCAGTCAAACGCTTTCGCATAATCAATAAAGCAGAAGTAGATGGGTTTCTGGAACTCTCCTGCTTTTTCTATGATCCAGCGAAGGTTGGCAATCTGGTCTCTAGTTCCTCTGCCCTTGCGAAACCCAGCTTGCACGTCCGGAAGCTCGCGATCCACATACTGCTGCAGCCTACCTTGGAGGATTTTCAACGTCACCTTGCTAGCATGCGAAATAAGCGCGATCGTGCGGTAGTTGGAACAATCTTTGGCACTGCCTTTCTTTGGAATGGGGATGTAAACTGATCTCCTCCAATCCTGTGGCCACTCCAGGGTTGTCAGCAAATTTGGGCAACCCTGCAGTGGCCACAGGATTGGAGGAGGTCAGTTTACATCCCCATTCCAAAGAAAGGCAGTGCCAAAGATTGTTCCAACTACCGCACGATCGCGCTTATTTCGCACGTTAGCAAGGTGACGTTGAAAATCCTCCAAGGTAGGCTGCAGCAGTATGTGGATCGCGAGCTTCCGGACGTGCAAGCTGGGTTTCGCAGCTTTCCAGCAGTGAAACCGACGCATCTTTAATAAAAAAAAATACCCCCAAGCATTGATTCCGCATACGTTTCATGAAAACGAGCGGTCCACTTAACAGCCTTGTCCAGGATGCCCAGGTTGCGGCTTTCTAACTCATTTACAGCAGTACCGGGAACCACACTCGCCGCCGCCTAAATTATCTCGCCAGTCAAAATGTAGGGCAAGCGCATATGCTTCGTCACACAGGGTCAGAGACTGCATACATGGAGAGCAGATGGCCTAATGCATTTGTGGCGACAAGAACGGAGCACGCCTTCGCCACACACATTTTAACGTAACCTTCAAGAAAATACGTGGAATAAGACTTATTTTCAATTCCGCTGATACAAAATGTAATGTGCACGGGCTCTGTGCAATTTGCGGAAATGTGTCCGGCTATCCTTATCGTTAATTATTTTCAGTGAAGCGCTTTCTTTCACAAAGAACAAAGGGAATGGTAATATAAACTCAAATAAAAATGGCTTGGTTTAACCTCCCAGAGATATTCAGGATGTAAGGTACCCTATAGTGGAGGGCTCCGGATATTTTCCACCAACTGGGGTTCTTAGCGCGCACTTACTTCACATAGTACACGGGAGCCTTGTATTTCGTCACCATCGAAGCGTGGTTACTACGGCCGAGATCGAACCGGGTACACCCGTATCGACTGCATTAACCACTGCGCCACTGCAGGGCTACGAAATCAATGAATATGAAGGCCAATAAGCCCCTATAAGAATTGGCCATACAAGTGTTTTCATCTAATCAGTATTTCAAAGGGCCAGATTGAAAGAAAAGTTCCTATTGCTATTGATTTCACTGAAAAATACTGGCCGACGATTCCGATAGTTGGCAATGCGAAAGTTTAGAGCAGCTCATCGGGTATTTCAGTTTTGCTCTATGGAGAGACAATCATTTCCAGTTCCTCTTCTGAGAAAAAAATGAGAAAACTTTGCATGGGAAGTTTTGGACATCACTGTTTTCCGTATTGAAAGATACGATGCGACCGCGGTAATGGCTCCTGTCAGGAATTCCTCACGTTCGCGTATATGTGGTCAGCTAATCGCTTAATCCCTGACAACTTTGTACCCGAATTATCTCAAACATACTCATAAGAGAGATCATCTGACTTATACACAGCATACAGCCATAAAATACCACATTATTATAGCCACAAATATAAAGCCCCACTTTAATAAGCCGCCCAAATATCCCACCATAGACTAGGAGTGGCATGCCATACTCTGGATTAAAGGGTCGCACTTTCTATTTTCACTCCAGCTTTACGTGTAAAGCAGCTGCAATTTATCTGTACCACCTCCATGGCTTCAATTCAACCCTCGTAATACACCAAAAGCTCACTAGAGCTTTTTCCCCTCATAATAATGACTACAAGACCAGTACCTGTTTTTTTTTTTTTTTCGTTACTCGGGATATTCTTGACACACTGCACCGCTGCGGATGTCTGATTGAAGCCCGGCAGCGGCGGTTGCTTTCCGATAAAGGCGAAACGCAATGTATCCGTGTACTGAGAGATGTCAATGCACGTTAATGAACATCCAGCCCATCTTCCCCGCCACCGCCACACTCCTCTGCTGTATTCTTCACGTTACGTTTGAGCCTTTCCCTCTTCCGCTGCTGCCGTACTCATTTTACAGCCGCATCCCTGTCCTCTGCCTTTCATTCTCGCCCCTCTGTGGCATGTATTACAGCGATATCGCCAAATATTTCTGCTTGCATGGTTGTGGCCCTCCAGTTTCTCCTCGTAGCGCCACTCTGAGATTAAGCGTTCTTCAGCCGCCGTCCTAATTTTCACTTACCACGGTATCCATCCTGCGGGTTCTTGCCGCGGGAGCCCCATTCTAGTTGCGCATTGCTTCGCTCTCCCCACGCAGCCCAAGAAACTGTTCTCTCCCCTTAACCCTCTTCACCTTCCACACATCGACCTAAATATGTCGTCTCTAGTTTAAAACAAGCCATTAGAAGCTGCGAGAAACAAAGGTTTGTAGACCCGTTTTAACCTTTTTACTGCGTGACGTTAAATATACATTGTCCTCACGGTCGTGCGGCACGGCGCAGTGGTTAGGGCGCTCGACTACTGTGCCTATAGACGCGGGATCTAATCCCGTCCTCGGTGGCCGCTTTTCTATGGAGGCGAAAAGCTAGGTGCCCGTCTGTTGTGTGATGTCAGTGCGCATTAAATAACCCCAGGTGGTCAAAATTCAGGAGCTCTTCACTACGGCGTCCCTCATAGCCCGAGTCACTTTGGGACGTTAAACACCGCAAACCAAAGCAAACCTTATGCATCCGGAGCGAATTCTCATTCATTTTGAAAGTGTGTGTCCGCTGTCTATCACAGAGCAAGCGTCGAGTTCAGGCGTAGGAAAAATCGGCAACAGTATTTTTGTATTTTTCTTTCTCATTTTGACTAAATAGGTTTTGCATGCTGGTTGTTGAACAAGCATACACTCCAATTTTTTTTATACTCATGAAACCTTCGTATGGCATCGCAAAGGAAAATTGAACTCTTCCATCGCATGAGCAGCTGTAATGGAAAATCATCGTTAATTCGGAACCAAACGGCACCGCGATCAGAGTAACTACCAGTTACATAGGTTAATTTATGCGCGATGCACGCTGTTTCAGTCGAACGCTTTTTTTTTCTGAGCAGCATGGAGCCGCTTCTTTAGTATTCCATTTATTCCTTGCACGTGAAACCTGCTAAAGTAACCCATTTGCAGATAGCATGCAGACAGTGCATTGCACAGATTTAAACAAGTTAACGAAAAAAGTTCAACCCCGCACTTTCTTTATTGCCGCACGTTGAAAGAGCTGGTTCGAACTTTCGAAGTTGAACCCTGAATGGCTGTCACACACTATGCTTATACCTTCCCTAAATAGGCCCACAATTTCGCAGAATATAGCAGAACATTAATGAACTAGCAAGAAATCACTTGATATAGCTTTGCCATATTGCTACAATTCTTCTTCACTCAGGCTCTATGGTAAATCATTGCTTATGTATGCCTACGTTTAACACGTGTGTTGAAAATATAGGCAGGAAAAAATGTACGCCCTTCATCGGTCATCTTGTCAAAGGCCGATTTGGCGAAAAATTATTATTTCATCACAGCATGAGTTTATCTCATGTGTTTGCAGCGTCAAATAGCCCACTATAAGCATGATTTTGTGGTTCAACACTGAGCGTGCGACTTGTAATGACGAATAATAAATTGCCCAAATGAATACAATATCAAATAAATCTAAGTATAATGTAGCGTTCAGAAATAACACGGCAGGTGCGAAGAGCTGAGAATTGTTACTCAAAGAAAAAAAATCTCATTTTATTGTTGAATGCCTTTAAGCCAGGACTATAAGCCGCAGTCTGCTTCTAAACTCACAATATGAATGTTCGTGGAAAGTTTAATTTCTAGAGCGAAGCGACACAGCGCGACCACCGCTGTATTTGGTTGGTCATGGCTTTGGTTTCCATCGAGTAGAAGTCATGTTGAACACAGTCGGAGCTATGGTGTTTGCCATTGTTATGGCAGTGGTCACAAAAGTGAGGTGAGCGAAGAGACCGGACACAGCCTGGAAAGAGAAAAGAAACCCACAAGGATTCAGAAATAGGAAATTTGAAAGCATTACTTTTGGATCTGAACAAACAACTGATCGCATAAAAAGTATTCTTTGTTTAATCTTACGACCTATACCTGTGGCAAAGAGGGCTCCCAAGTAAAGTCCGTAGCGAAACAGAGTAAACAAATTGACATGTAAGCGTCCCATAGCGCATTCTGACTACCTCTGGTGAATGCAGAAAATTAAAGGGAAAATTAGGGTTCTCGCCCTGATACACTGATTAAAGAAGGCAGCACTAGACTAGGTCGAGGAAAGCGTAGACGATTGTTTTTGTTTTTGTTTTTTGTAACTTTTTATGTTTACCTGGATTAGTAGTGTGATCTACTTAAAGACGAAGTAAAGAAAGCAACAATAGACCGTTACTGAGAACCAAACCAACGACTTCCGAATATCGCGTCGGATGTTCGTTTCCCACAAGAGGAGCGTAGTGTTTTCTTCTACCGTGTATGTAAATAGTTTTCTCCTTGAATATGATTGCACTGCTAATTCAGGTCTGTACTGTGAAAAACTGCGCCGAAATAAACACACCACAAGAAAGAAGACGGGACAAAGGCGCTAAAGAAAGGGCCCACTGTAGAAGAAAGATACTGCATTAATACCGTTTCTTGGGCTAGTTGGTTCATATTTGTACTGGGAAAAACTGCGCCGAAATAAACACACCACAAGAAAGAAGACGGGACAAAGGCGATTGTGTGTGGTGTGTTTATTTCGGCGCAGTTTTTCACAGTAGAAATATGAACCAACTAGCCCAAGAAACGGTATTAATTCAGGTCAAGAGCAAAATTAAAAAAAAAGAAACATTTTCTTGACTTTGCCGACTGTTGTCTGAATTCTTTCATTCGCGTGAATGAAGCCACACGATGGTTTGTGTGCGAAGCAGTTATCCCTATCTCCACGTTGCAATGGCATGTTTCCTGCCCCCCCCCCCCCCCCCCCCCCCCCTCCCAAAGAAATGTTTTTTTCATGCCGATCAACGGCCAGTTATTTACGTATGCACCTTTGTCATAATAAAATTTCATCAGAGTGGACCAGTGAACCTTTTTTGCTTTTCCTCCTACTGGGTGATCGATGTTATGTGCTGCAATGGACAACTCCTTAAGGCGTATGTTTGCGAGATATCTTGCGCAGTGCCTTTTGCAATCAGCGCTGCTTGTGCCGGTTGAGTGACGGACCTACCTGGGAGTTTCTCGTCACCGCATATTTTAGGGGTTATCTTTAATAAAAGCGAACACAATCAGATGGTGTCTAATCGCTCGAGAGTTAGTCTAACGAATCAGAACTCCTAGACAGAAAAATACGAGGAAACGAACCTACGATGGCAGTGAGCACGTCCTTCCATTCAACATGCTTGTGTTTACCACAGATGCAGTTGTCCACTGAGTGAGCATAATCGATTTTCGAGTCCCGGACTATTTGCTGACATGCCCTGGGCTTCCACTTTGACTGGAAGTTGCGTCGCAGTCACATGATCTGAAGACCAGAGGGTGCTTGTAGGCAAAGCCCGTCGTCTGCTATAGCAGACGTGGCAAACCATCCTTCGCCAAGGCGTAGTTCTTTCTAAATAACGACTTGAGGGGCTAGTTGGTGCTGCATAATACCCAGAAATGTGGCGCAACAAACACAAACACATGCGAAGACACAACACACGCGCACACTACCAACTGTAATATGGATCTGAAGAAGAAGAGGAGTGGTGAAGAGGAAGTGTGTTCAGATCCATATTACAGTTGATAGTGTGCGCGTGTGTTGTGTCTCTTCGTTTGTGTTTGTGTTTGTTGCGCCACATTTCTGGGTATTATGCAGTTCTTTCGAATGACGCCACAAGCAGGGTAATGGCAAGGACAGACAACAGAGGCATGAATCAAACGATGCTTTTCGCGAATAGAGCGCGATATTCCTGAATGATAAGCATTTGACAGAACTCAGCTTGGCGAGGTTTGCTCAATCTCAGTTGCTGCTCGGGAAGTTCTTCCAAAAACACAACTCGATGCGCTCAAAAGCAGACGAAAGCGTTCATAAAAACATTTGCAACAAGTGTTAGTTACTCCAGCAGAGCGGTTTGCTTGCGTCTCACGACTGTGCAATGAAAACATCGCGAGACAGGTGAAGAACTTCTGTACAGCACGAGCAAATAATCCGTTATCACGGTTCTGAATGCGCTCGTGTGTAGTCAATTTATAGACAAGCAAAATTATATCAGTGCACTTGAGTCTGCTCACATTCATAAATGCTTAAGCATTACGAGTTACATACCTAGTTGCTTTATGAGTTCTATGCTTCGTTATTTAGTCGGCGTTTCTATTGTTAAAATCCAGACGAAGTCAAATTTTTAGATCTAGGGAGCGAATTTTGGGAGTAGGCCATCCAAGTGTTCAAGTCACCACTGAGTTGGCCATACTCAAGTTAGGTATAAACACCACGTTTTGGTCCGTTTCGGGCGAAGTCCAATTTCGGGGGTCCAGAGGGCTCGTTTTGGGGGTAGCCAACTTAAATTTGCAGGTTACCATTCACTTGCCCATAATTAAATTAGATTCGACACTAAGTTTTGTCACATTCGGACGAATTCACATTTTGGGGGTCCAGGGAGGCCAAATGCCGGGACAGGCAAGATTGCAGGCTACAATCGAAATAGCCTTATTTGAATTAGGTTAGACATCAATTTTGGTCAAATTATGACGCAATCAAATTTTTGTGATCAAGCTCCCCATCGCTATTTTGTGTTAGTACTGAATTGGCCATGCTAGAATTAGGTTAGACGTCGACTTTGGTTAAATTCTGACTAGGTCAAATTTTGGGGATCCTGGGGCTTGACATTGGACGAGGTCAATTCAAATTTTGAGGTCACTGTCTAGGTGGTCTTGCTTAAAATAGACTGGGTACCCAATTCGATCAAATTAGCTGGTTATTCGTGCGGACACGCTCTGTTCGTAGGGTATTTCCTTGAAATTAATGAATTAACCAACAATTTATATGTTTCATTGAACTTAATTATTCTTGCTATTTACACGTCTCCTTATACAGTATTTATATTAATTATGAATGCAATTGGTGATTGACAGTTAGCAGACATGATCTCTCCGCAGGCAAGCGAAAATGCATCACACATCTTATAGCTGCTTAAGAGATCAGCTACGGAACTTAGACGAAAACTGCTCAGACTGCGCACTGTGTATAACTTTTGAGGCCGACATGGCGCAATTTTCCAGAACGCTGTACTGGTGGGCGGAGCTTCTGGGCTGCCCGACAGAAGACGCAGCCGTGTGTGTGTGCGTGCGTGCGTGCGTGCGTGCGTGCGTGCGTGCGTGTGTGTGTGTGTGTGTGTGTGTGTGTGTGTGTGTGTGTGTGTGTGTGTGTGTGCGTGCGCGCGTGCGTGCGTGCGTGCGTGCGTGTGTGCGTGTGTGCGTGTGTGTGTGTGTGTGTGTGTGTGTGCGTGCGTGCGTGTGTGTGTGTGTGTGTGTGTGTGTGTGTGTGTGTGTGTGTGTGTGTGTGTGTGTGTGTGTGTGTGTGTGTGTGTGTGTGTGTGTGTGTGTGTGTGTGTGTGTGTGTGTGTGTGTGTGTGTGTGTGTGTGTGTGTGTGTGTGTGTGTGTGTGTGTGTGTGTGTGTGTGTGTGTGTCCCTGTCCCTGTCCCTGTCCCTGTCCCTGTCCCTGTCCCTGTCCCTGTTTTTGCAACCGCTGTGGGTTCTAAGACGAAAGAAAGAAAGAAAGAACAGAGCTTATTAAAACAAAGGTGCAGAATCCCTACTCCTAGTGCACATGCTAAGTGTGTCCACGAAACAGATGCGGTGCGCGTGATTAAGATAACCTAACAACCATGGCAACTCACCAGATTGTTGAGGTTGATGCGTTCCTTGGCCATGAGCAGGTTATTAGCCGGAGACGAGACGGAGAAGAAGAGACCCATCGAGCAGCACAGCGTGACGGGTATCAGCAGCCTCAGGGGATGCCACTGTTCAATGGTCAAAAGTTGAGATCTCAAGAGGAGAACATTAACGAGGTAGATGACGGCTGTAGTCCGACACCTAGTGATACGGCGAACTGTCTACATCGCAAAAGAAACTTCAGAACATTACACACTAAAGGATAGAAAATTTTGCTGATTATTTTCCACGTTGAACGAGGTTTATGTTTATTTAGTTCATTATTCTGTGAACTCAGTATAAAATGTTTAGTATTTAAACACTATCTAACACGAACTAATTCGCCTGCAGTTTATTCAGTTATCTTGTCATTCTAAATTCATTTTTAGTTGAAGCCCGATCATGTGTCAGATCTCTCTTTATGGCAGTAGTAAGCATCAAGTGCATCTCCTTAACTTATTTATAATAAAATTAGGTGCAGTGAATTAAAATCTGCAGGTAAAATTTTGACAAGAAGGTTGCGTCAATAAAGCAGAGCGCTGAAAACCACAAAAGATGAGGAGGAGACAGGACGAGCGCTACTTTCAACAAATGTTTATTGCGGTTCCGGCACATATATATTGTGAGCCCTCCACGGATCTTCTTTCATTTGTACATACCATGATCTTCTTCTTCCTCTTGTACATACCATCATCATCGTCCCGCGGCGCCGGCTCCGGCGCCGGCTCCGGCGCGCGCTTGGATTTTGCTCCATCAGATTAAACGCTGACACGGCATACCTTGCCTTACCTTCACGACCTTGCCGTCTGGACCTGGCCTTCTTTCACAATATATATATATATATATACTGCAGTATCACAATGAAAAGAAGGAAAGACGTACTACACATGTTTGTCCCCTCGTCTTTTGTGGTTTTTTGCGCTTTGCTTTATTGACGATGAACCAACACCCCTAACATTTTTCCTTCTGAAGGGTGCGTCGTCCGATTACTTCAGAAGTACGACCATTTCCTAGTTTTCAGTTAAGCATTTTACTAACTGTACAGGACTTAGGAGCTCATCAATGAATTATATTATTTATTTACGAAGTCAAACACGAATATTAATTTTCTTGACTCTGCGTCTTCCCTGTCGCATAGAAAAACCTGTTTCGTGCACTCCTCATTTTTTTTATTAAATAATGAGCCTAAACGTACACACTTTATGCAGACTTCGCAGGCTTCGCTGGTGTTAATACTTCCTTCTTATTACTAACATCAACTTCATAAGTGATGCGCATTAAATTAAGAAGCGACCACACCAAATTTCTCGCCAAGTTTTAGTTTTTGGATCGTTCCAGAGCCACTAGCAACAATGAATAAATCCTTATATTAATTTTTCTCACCCTATACAAATAGCTTGCGAACACCGTTGCTGTGCTTCATAGCTTCCGGGCCGCCTTTAGCAGCTGAACGGCGGTGCTGAAGTAAAAAAAAATATGCTTTCAAGGTGCTTTGAATATTTTAAATTTGGCACCAATTTCGATTGCTGTCATCCCGACCTCTGGCAGGCGCTAGCGTAAGAGTTGCAGCGAAAAAAAAAATTGATAAAGCGAAGGCCACATTTTAACTATTACCCTCACATAACCTGGAACTAGTTTCAACGTCGCAAGCAACCGTACGGCTTTTTAAATCAGAACTGAAAGCAGTGAGAAAAAATATTTTTAACAAACGTATTACTGAATGCAGATAAAGCCTGCGCAGCGATCCATGGTTATCAATTCTTTACGAAGAAGCAAATACATACTATAGAGATATTTTGGAACATTAGCATTCTTGCGGATGGCATTGTCCGGGCCAACCATGCCCTCGAAATCCTAAGAGGATCATGGCTTAATTCACAATGCAGGTTGCTTTTCGTGTCTGTGCGCCCTATTATAGTAACGAGATTTATATTCGCACCACAGCGGAGGCCCGGCGGTTAAGATGCTCGATTCCTAACCCTAGAACGCGGCTTTGATTCTCGCTCTGGGTACCACGTTTCGATTGAGGCCAAACGGAATGCACCAGTATACTGTGCGACGCCAGTTCACATTAAAGATCACTAGGTTATCGAAACTTGACCATGTCTCCACTGCGGCATCCTTAATGGTCAGTGGCAATCTGAGAAGTCAAACCCTATAAACAAGGCGAAGCAGTATTTCAATGCGCTATGATTACCAGCTTTTTCAATGTCCATTGTAGGACACGAGCACAGGAATGTGTCTAAAAACGACACGCTATCACGCGGGAGTGGAATGGTCGATAGGCTCTAGCACGAGATCAGCTTGCAATTGAAAACACGTGAAGCCATATTGATAGATTGGGCTCTCTTTGGTGGGGGGGGGGGGGGGGGGGGGCACTCACGTGAAATGTTTCGCAAATCTTGAGCACGAAGGGTGAAATGATGGAGCAGAGTGCGACGCCTCCGCGCAGTTCGGCGCCCACGGACACCACGATGCACAGAGCCACTTGCATGAAGGTCAGGGAGAGGCGGGGCCTAGACGGGATGCTGGACGCCAAAAAATCCACAAGGGCAGTCTTCTGCGATCGTGTTGAAAGCGAAGGACAAATTCAGTGAGACAATATAGATGATAGTAATAAGGGTAATTGTTTTCAACCTCTACAGCAATGCACCAACGAAACAATCCTAACTGCCGAATATATTGCTGGTCTCATGATAGTTCGCTCTTTTTTCATTTTTCCTAGCGCTCAGTAAGTTCGCCTCCGACGTATTAGTGTTTCGTCGCAGCTGATCATACGTTCAAGGAAACCGCATTAGGCACAGTCAGAGTCCTTCAGCATAGTCTACGTACAGCGCTGAAATCTTTGATTCTTCTTGTGTTTGGCGCATGATGGCCACAGTCGCTCATGCGCGATACAACTTCACATAACTAATTAATCACTTTATTTTTTTTTCATTCTGAACTCTCACGCTTCGTCCGAGAACTCCATAGAATTTTCAGCAAGGAAGTTGATCAACATATTTGCTTACCCTACCAATTATCACTCAGGCATATCAACAAAGAGAAACGCTGAAAAAATGGCGGGAAGAAATATGCACGCACATAAAACAACTTGATGATGGTGGTTGTGGTTTGTGGAGTTTAACATCCCAAAGCGTCTCAGGCTATGAGAGACGCCGTAGTGGAGGACTCCGGATATTTCGACCACCTGTGGTTATTTAACGTGCACTGAAATCGCACACTTAATTAGGCTCCGCCTTTTATGGTTATGACGCGGCAGCATTGATGGCACCCGTATGTGGCCCCTTTACTGATGTCGTTCGCGTACATGAACTGTTCTGCTTGTCTAATTGCTAATTTGTTATTTACCTCTATTATGACACACACACACGCACGCACGCACGCACACGCGCGCGCTTTACTGCGCATTCATAAGCTACCGCATTATATGCATGACCACTACACATATATAAAGTCCCACTTTAACAAGCCATACCAATAGCGTGCGGGATCTGGGAGTACAGCGCATCTACCCAAGGGACGCTTTGGCTGCAATTCTCGTATCATCCACTCATCTCGAAGAAGTAGTATGAACCGGAAGCCATAAGCATTCTCTCGATTTTTAGCTGCTGGAGAACTAAGTTTCTAAAAATGCATATAATGTAAGAATTATGGAAACTAATAACGTTGGGATTAACTACTTTCAATACTATATTGGATATTTTAACTGTGCCAAAGAGAAGTGCACAGAAACGCAAAGGAGATCAGAATCAGGCAACCACAAAGAAGGAAAAAGGGTGTCATAATAAAACAACAGGTTAAGCTTTAAATACCAAAACATGAGCTAACTCAAAGTATTCACAGAACAAGTATGACAGATACTGCACCTGAATTTCTTCCTTGTGAACCAATTATTATTATTATTATTATTATTATTATTATTATTATTATTATTATTATTATTATTATTATTATTATTATTATTATTATTATTATTATTATTATGAACCAACTCAATAGCAAAAAGAAGATAATAGAAGAGGATATACTTTTGCACAAGAAGAAATCTGGAAGCCCTAACATAACGCACACAAAGGATCAGAAACACTAAACATGGCCGAAAATTTTCATTACTAAATTTTCTGTGGAGTGGATGATATCGAAAATTTGAAAACGAAAATGCTTCAAGAATGTACCCACATGCGAAAAAGAAGGCATATTTCTTGCTTTGTTTTGTTTTTGCAAAAAAGACCGTAGTTCACGTTTGATACATGCCGACATACTGGTCTAATCATGATATTTCCCAGGCGTGATAAGGATATTCAAAAATATTGCTTCGCGTGGCTATCATCACCGCTCTTTTTTAAGAGCAATGAAAGTAGAAGTCAAGTAAAACTGCAGTAATATGTGTTCTTTCCACATAGAGGTATTATTTGTGGTCCGCTCGAAATGAGTGCCGTGCGCTTGCGGACAATGAGCTGAATTTCCCTAAAAGTGGCACGTAGTAGATCTTACTAAGCAATATTTAAATGACAAGCGAGCTAAGGACATAAATTATTTACGGAGTAATTGCTTAAGGTGTGCGATTATAAATGCAATTAAAAAGACGCCTAACTGCGATCAAGCTCATGCGCTTGGCATAGTGCTGCACCTGTCTTGTGTAAAAGCAGCAGTTCGTTCTAGTTGAAAAACAAGTGAATAGATAAAAAGATTTTTACTGCCCTTGAAAATTTTTAAACATCTATATAGCGGCGAAAATATTTATGGTGCCATTCCGTGTTTCCATATTCGAGTTCTGGGCCCATTTATATTGCCTGCTCCGTTTCTATGACGTCCGTATCAACGTCTTGGAATGGTAATTTGGTGGAACCCATTCAGGGCATAAAACACCGTTTGACTTGCATATGGAGGCTTTACGTCTCACCCATTTCTTTGCGTAACTTCAGGCGAAGCTGTCATGGCACAAATTTGAAAGTTGCCGTAACCAGGATATAACATGTTAAGGCATGCTTCGTGTACTAAAATCGAAGAAGCAGAATTATATACTGGATAGCGTGTAGTTGACTGTCTGTTAGGGAAGATTTGCGGGCACACTGCATAAACTGTCGTTTTTTGTTGTTTCTTTTGTCAGAACTGTCGAATGAAACACCTATAAAAATTCTATTGCAACCTACACTCGGTTCGTAAGCAGCCATTAATTTTGTCTCGTGTTTCCGTTGGCAACATTATCATCTAGTATTAATATTATCACCTTTACGTTTAAGTCCTCACTTATTATACAGACAAATCTTTACAAAATTAAGGAATAAATCGTAGAAAAAAAGCTAAATAGTTGCGAACAACAGAACAGTATAAGAAGCTAAAACGTTTACTAAGTCTGGAGACACTTGTTTCATAGAGCTGGAGTTTGCTTCGATACGCACAACAGTATGCTTTATTCTCACACGTAAAGTTAGTGAAGATTAGGCGATATTAATTATACGAACGCTTATCTATGCATTACGAGAAAAAAAAAATATGTGCGAACGAAATCACCTCACCAGCCGGAGGCCGTAACATGCGGTTGTCTTCAAGCATGTGTGGCATTAATAGATGCAACAGAGGCATTAGCACATGCTCATACTGCACCTGCATCGCCGTGGCAAGAGCGAATCCAGCACCCATCACGATTAGTGTACTCCATGGTATCGTCATCTCCACTTGGGACCAGAAGGCGATTCTCTCGTAGCTGCTTGATGTCACCGATGGCATCACGATGAAGAGCAGAATGAGGGCGCAAATGAAGGGAGTCGTTTCATCGATCCACCTGGAGAAAAACCAGGACAGAAACAATGAAACCAATACCCTCTGTTGAACTAGGTACTTTCGCTGCTGCGTGTAGTGTGCGGTATTTGGGGACAAATTCGACCCTCAAAAGTGACACTGGGGCTATGAAGGTAAATGGAGAGCGCGAAGTGGGACTAACCACAATAAGGGAAGAGGACTTTTCTAAATGGCTCACTGACAACGCTAAGAGCGGGAGCCTGCTCCGGTTCCTCACAGAAAACCATTTACATGAGTTCCTATAATATGCCTTATGGCAAGCTTGCGTACAAAAAAAAAAAAAAAATGGAGAGTCCCGGGTTAGCTGCAATGCGTCGGTGCACTCAACGTCTAGGGTGCCAAGTAAACAGCCAAATTGCACACTACAAAGTCATTTTCCGTTCGTTAATTTCACTAGAATAGCCGCAGAGCTATGAGCAAAGCATTGAGACCAGGTAATGAGCCTATGTTATGGATATAAGAACATTTAATGGCTGTCAGCTGTGATGTCACAGGTGCATAATGTGGAAGTTTAGGTAACCTGAATAACTCCTCAACCAGAAAGTAAGAGAAAATTACTTTGTATGTATTCATATGCGTACACAGCATTCACTGTAGCACAGGAAATAGATCTCATTTTTTTATGGTGCAAGCTACTTTATCATTTCCCCTCTATATGATTCGCCCGAGCCCTTGAATAATGATTTTAAGTATACTGGTATTATTTTTGCATATTTGCCGATGGTGTCCCGCTCTAACCTGAATTATTACATATTGAGAAACATCAGATGATGGCTGGCTGATGCCTTAGAGATCAAAGCCTTGAAGGTTTAAAAATGAAGCTGCTCGGTGCCTGCTCAAAATCAATCGCGACATCCTCCCTCACAAGTCGGAACGTTCAACTTCGTATGATTGACAAAGGCCGGCTGTTCTGCTCAAGGACGGTGGGGAGATCGTGCTACACTGGCACAACGGCTGGGAACATAGAGTGTATCGGAATCTTGGAGGAACAGGGACATTGTCTTTATCTGGAAGAAATAGGACATCAACTACTTAGGAAAGCACCGACCAATCAGCATACTCAATGTTGGCTGCAAGACCCGTCGTAATATAAGCACTAATGGAGTCCGGATAATCTTAGGCTTCAGTGAACCGAAATTATTCGACAATTGGCAATATTCACAGCATTAGTTAGGCGATTAAGAAATGAACAGAACATACCCGACATTCGCATATAGATCAGAACACGGAGGGTAAATTAAACGTAACCATTTTTTACTGCATTGTAACGCCATCTATAGGTAGCGCAGCGAAACTACGGATTTGTAATGCCAAACGAGGAGGCTACAGGTAAACGTAGCAGTGCCGCTTTTACGTTTCTTTGATGTTTCCACGACTGGCTGCTCATAACACCGTTGAAAGAAAATTTCAGCCTCACGGCAAGGCTACTCTGAACGTCCCGCGATGGAAGGAGGAGCAAGCACAGCACCGAGAAGTGGGGCGAATGTTTCGGTTGATTGCATTGTACCTCCTTATGTAAAAATACTGGGGCTTTGTACTTTACAATATAATTTGCACGTCCCAATAATATACCATATACAAAGAAAACCCTTACAGTACCCAGTCTATACCTTCGCGTGGTGTGAGCAAACATTTGTCGCAGCTCGCGCCTCTCGAGCAGGTGGCCTGGCGCAAGTGCGAGTATGAGTACGTCACATTTACGTGGGTTATGTCGCTATTGTTTCAGTGGGGTATTTGAAGGAATCATCATCATATCAGCCGAGCTGGAGCTACGAGGAAGTGTAGTTTTTGTGACAACCATCCCCGGCGCAGAATTGTTAGGATAAGCAACCCCCTGCTCACACGAAATTCCCCCTGACTGATTGGTGTTGCTTATGGTAAAAAAGCCGGAATGCCAAGCTAGCGATGGTGGTTAAAAAACAGGACTCTTCCTCGTGGGTTCAGCTTGGCTTACCTGATGCTGATTCCTTCTTTTACCCTGTTGAAACAAGAACGGATGCATCAGGAAATCAGCGCAAATGCGAAGTGTTTACTTATACCGCATGCCGCCAAGGTGTTTGTGAGGTCCTGGCTGCGATAGACTTTTGAAGACACCACGCGAAGGTAACATCTATCGCATACTGCAAAATTTTTTCTAGTAGATGTTATATTATTGGGCGCGCAAATTAAATGGGAAAAGTCAAAGCCGCAGCATTTTTGCATACAAAGGAACCATGCACTTACCCCAACCATTCGCTCACTTGCGGACGCTGTGCGTGCGTCCGCCACCGCGCGATTCGCAGAACAGTCTTTCCGTTAGGCTGAAATACACTTTCAACGATATTATCAGCAGCTGTTACGTAAACTTCAATGAAACGCAGAAGCGCAAGCGCTGCGTATATTCATGGCTGCCTCGTTTGGCAGCCCAGAGCCGTCGTTTCGCTGCGACGCCTCCAGATGGCTCTACAGCTCTCGCAGTACGGAAGCTTTCAATTTACCTTCCGTTCTGGTCTATATTCTTTATAGATTGCGCTAAAGCATTCGACTCAGTCGAAACCTGAGCAGTGATGCAGGCGCTACGAAAAAAGCAGATAGAAGAGCTGCATGTAAAAAAAAAAAAAAAAAAGCTAAAAGATGTACAGAGCTGCCCTACAGCCAACTCTTAGTCTTCCATAATTATAGGGAATCCGAATCAACAAATCAACAAGGTGTGTCAGAGGTGAAGGTATGCTGTGTCCAGTACAATTCACCGCATGCTTACAGGGCCAATCTAGGGCTCTCGTCTGGGAAGCGTTTGGTGAAAAAGATAATGGGGAATACTTTAGCTGCTGACTTTCACTGAAGTATTCACCTTGCTAAGTGACTCGACGAATAAACTGCGAAGCATGAGGACAAGACGTGCATAGCAAAACGGTAGGTATCAGTGTTAATGAACATAAAACTAAAGTAATGCCCACTATAGTCTTAGAGCTTACTATACGTAGCTAACCTTCGGAAATGACAAGTGATTACATCTCCTTAGGACAGGTAGTGAGCGCTGATATGAACCACGCGAGTGAAATACTCGCAAAACAAGAAGATGATGACAGTGCATGAAAAGGGTTGAACTTAAATTGAGGACAGCACAACAAGCTACGAAAAAGATTACAGCTATATAGCTTTAAGAGACCGGTAGAGGTAACAAACGTGAATGATATTCTGGTTGAACAAACACCGACTGTAGTTAAGCGTGATGCATTCCAAAAAAGACAAGGCAACAGTGGATTGCAGAAATGTGGGCGGACGACGCATTTTTTGCGTATAACGCGCCGCTGCTGGCGCTGGACAAGGGAACTGTGAAAAAATGTGAGAGATGTCTTTGCTGGATGTAGTGAGGTTGCTGCTGCAAATGGCGGCGATGATCATATCGTATTCAGTTCTAAGGCATCGACGAGCATGGCTCTCAGGTGTACATTATTTCGCAGCATATAATGAGGAACTAAAGATCCAAGCAAGCTCAATGCATGCAAGTGCACTCACGCGGAGAGGCCCAGCAAATCTGCCCAACCGAACCCGCTGTCAGATCGTTGGAAGTATACCACGCAGAGGACAACTCCGTACGTCGCAATCACGATTCCTTCTTTCGGCCTGCAAGAGTAACAGAAATGAAATTGGCGTATTTTACAAAAATGTTGGATATTCACGGAGTTAATTAGCACTGGAATGCTTTCTTACCGTCTACTTTGTTCACATGCAGATGGACAATTTTCCAGACTGGGAATACTTAAATGTCTCACAAAGACTGGCGCGAGATGCCAGACGGATAAGGCGCTTCGTGAAACTGTATCTGCATAAGCTTTATAATGGATGCAATAATCACTTTTCATCGCCTATTAGGGCGAAAGTCATTTCGAGAAGTGATAGCGTGTCGTCTTGCACAGTCGTTGCCCCGTTTAACCAAATAATCAATGTGTCTGATGCAGCATTGAATGTGTTTCAATTACGGTTCTCCCTAGAAGAAGCCACCGCCTGCCATCTTCTCCAGGCACAATCCACAAATCACAGTGTGATGCACCGTAGCCCCTATTCACTCTTCTCCAGTGGCTACCCTTCCCGTCTCACCCGGCAGCGGCGTCCGCTTTCCGATGGAAGTGAAAAACTAGGCGTCCATGTACAGGAAGATTTTCGTGCAAGTAAAATATGCACATATGGTTGAAATCTCCGGAGTCCTCCAATACGCCGTTATTCATAGCATGGGTAACTCTGGGAAACCGAATAGACCAAGCCAACATTCCACAGTGCCGTGTCATTCCTTTTCCATCTTCTCTCCGATTTTATCTCTCGAAAACGTGGAGAAGGGAATAATCACCCTTTCTCCACTTAGCCTCCAGTGAAGTGAGGCATCAGGTGAACGGACGTACAATTCGTTCGAAGACAGGGTTTTAATGCTAACACATCAATACATCAATCCTTTTTTACGCTTCAAGGCTCAGAGTCTTGTGCCAGATGTGACAGCCACTGAGAGACTAACGTGAGAGACTCCAGCGGTCGTCGTTATCTCTCTCATGTGCTAAGCACTTGGACGTATTCGCCGCTGTTCGTCTCACCCTGTGTAGCTGAAGACCATGGTACAAACTATTGCGCCTAGCGAAAGCGGCAAGGCTTCAAATACGCAACCGGAGAAAGAAGTTTTCCATACGCGGTGAACAGGTGTGGTAAGATGTGCAGTCTGATAGGCCACGTCACTGAGTCGGGTCACAGCGACAATGTGACGTAGAAGAACGCAGTTGCAACCGCAGATGCGGTTCACTCATTCTTCAACCTTCCCAACTTTGTACCATCAACGAGTGCAAGAAGGACCCTAAGGATTCGACTGAACTCTGCAGGACTTCACAGATCTAGAACTCAACGTATTGCGTAGATTCTGAGTGTTTGATGATTGTTTTGAAGTTAATGATCGCCATATGCTAAGTACGAGTAAGCTCCTAGAGCGGAGTTACAAGTCTGAAATTCGAATGAAGATATGCGCACAAATTTACAAACAAGCCAATTTCGCTTGCTACTTTCTTTTGGCTTAACCTACCTGTTTAACTTAACTCGACTAGCCTCGATCAAGAGGAGCACGGGATCCTTTCTCGAGATGGCCGAGATGGTAGCGAGGAATCGCGAAAATTAGTTCTTTTCATTGCGCTCTCTCCTGCCCTGGTGCTTTATTATTGCGTCAACATTAGAACGTCTATCGTCGCAAAAAGTGTCCGGCGTTGGCGGAGGCGTATCATATATGGAGAGGGTCACAGTAGAAAAATGTCCCTTTCTCCAGATTCAGGGGACACGAGGACGTAAACGAGGGAAAGGCAGTGAGAAAGGAAGCAGATCGGTGGCGAGAAAAGCCATCATCGCCAATCAGGGCCGATAGGTGGGGAGGGAAGCAAGCGGTATAGTGAGTCACACAGTGATTGCTGGATTGGGTCGGGATAACGAAGGCGGGATACGAAGTGTAACAGGGTGATTAAATGCTTGTATCACGCCGCCCGCTAGTACATTCTGAGCCCGTCAATGGCTGATACAGCTGGCTTGGTTTATTTTGGACGTTTACAGCCTCAAAGCAACTCAGGCTATGGTAGACGCCGTAGTGGAGGGCTCCGGAAATTTCTACCAGCTGGGGTTCCTTAAAGTGCACTGACATCGCACAGCACACCGGTGCCTTGCTCTTTGCCTCCATTGAAAATTGGCCGTAGTGACCGGGATTCTATCACGCACCCTTGGATGCCGGTCCAGCGATACTTCTAGAGGATAACCATTGCTAGCCTTTTTTTTTTTTTGGGGGGGGGGGGGGGAGGCTAGTTGGAGACAAACTGTGTTTAGGTCTCCCAAGTACAAAAATAACGAAGGCTAATAACGTGTGCTGCACGAGTCAGATATCGTCTAGACACTTTAAAAATAGAGTTCGAGCACGTGTTAGTACTTCAGGCGGTCGGCTTCCGTTGAAACGACGGCGCGAATGGCAGCCCGTACGGTGTCCCGCAGCCCGGAGTCCGATTTCTCTCTGAAACAAAAATCAAAGAAAGAAAAATAACCACTGCGCACAAGAAGCGCAAGCAGCAAGCGTTCTTGATCACTGATCTTAGGTCTTAATTGTTACGATCAGATAGCCGTAACAAAGAAAAACGCTTGATTCGAACAGTTCTGCCCCACCCTGTAGACTCCGACAGCTCGTAAAGGGCCCGAAATGGAAATTAATTGATCTTGCTTAAGGATTGCAGCATCACTTCTGCTTGCCATTATATTTTTTTCTGCTCTTTATTCGAGTGGGGTAGGGATGTACGCAAAGATTTTGCAAAAATTTCGGATAGGAACGCTATTCCTCAAGTCAGCGAAAGCAGCAACAGAAAAAAGCTAGACTCAACTTACATCCTACGGAGGTATAAGAAGATGAGAAACAGCCATAGGCCCAAGATATTTGCGGCTGCGCATGTAGCATTGGCCGTAATCCAGGTGGCGAACGATATCATGTCGGAGTATCCTTCACTGCAAAAAAAAAGGAAGAAATCTGTGTGTCATTATACACCCTTCGTTTATTTATTTATTTTAAAGGAAGTTTGGTCTGCAAGTAAGTAACCGACAAAGCTGCTGCGATTCGACCAGCATCTAACCCCCAAATTCCCTAATGGCTTTGCCACAAAAAGCGGTAATTCTTCAGACACATACTTTTCAGAGTAAAGTAGAAAACAGTAGGCATAGACTTGTCATCACTGTCCTAATAAATATCGTCTGCCTAATATTGGGTTCTTGTCACGATTCAAAGTATGTCACTGAGCTACAGAAGCCAACAGTCAGCGAAGCTAATTAATTTCTAGGGAATTTATATATTTATTTTTCTGCTGTTGACGTGAACTATTTCTGTAATAATATCATAGGTGAAAGATAAATAAATAGAAAGCCTAAGCGGAAACAATCACTGGCGCTGGCGGCATTCGAACACACAACCTCCAAGTTTTGCGGTAGTCGGGAGCTGTCGGTTCGGATTCGACGAACGCGAGTGGTTGTTTTTGCTTCTACCTTCAATTTATTTATCTTTAGCTCACGAAACGATTTCAGTGCATATTCACGTCATCAACAGAAATTACAAGAAAAGCAAATTCCTTGAGATTTCTGTGGCTTCGCTGACGTTGGTTTCTTCCATATGGGGGACCTACACAGCCTCTCATGATCCTATATATTTTTGCATATAAGCTAAACGACAGCCGTTCCTTGTATGGGTGATGAAAATGCACCGGTGATATGTTTTAAATAAAACCACCGAATTGTCAAATTTTGTCATCTCACCCGCTTTTGAAACATCCCGATAAGAATAGCTGCAGTACACTCGCTTCCAAAGATCCCAAGCATCCCAAGCATCCTAAGAGCCTGAGACATGACCTCTCAATAAGATCGCAATTGTATACACCATTCCCAAAGTTATGCTCTTGTACAGAAGATGCTGTAGTGGACTCAATCCCGAGGAGAATGATCGAGCATGTTTCCGTCATAATGGCCACAGCCTTGATAGATCATGAAGGCTTGATCATGCGATCATGGTTTCGTTGCGATTCATACGGCGAAGCCGTCGCTGCTGCATGAAACTCCATATAGACCAAAAAAAAAAAAAAAAAGCTTTCCCTTGTACGCTACTGCCGCGAGGGAATCACCGCTGGCCGTTATCGCGGAACAGGGCGCATTCAGCCTAGAGAAGCACGATATTTCGCGAGAGCGCATCACACATTGCGAAAATGGACTACTTCATATAGAAGTAGCTATGTAGCCAACAGTTTTCGCTGAAAGCGCTAGAATGCGAAGTCCGCAACATCAGCCCAGCACGACACGGTTAAACCTCCCATTCGAAACCGTTAAATCTGTTTTTAAAGCTTAGACTCCTTTTCATGGGTAAAGCCGCCCTAGTTTCATAATCAAGTAGTATGAAAAGTAATGCTATCTAGTTCGAGCACTTGGTGAAAACCTTTTTTGAAACGACAGCTTCACTACGCGGGGTAAAGCCAAGGTCACCGTGTGCTTCCAATGACCTATACAAACAGCTTCGAGGTCAAGTTGCAACTTAAGCCACAACTACTTTGGGTAGCTATGTTCCCACTAAAGGTCAAGGTTAAAGGTGATATGATCGCTGACGTCATTCTCGAGTATATGTAGAGGCGTGCCGGGCAGCCTCGGCTGGAGCTATCACTTCACGTTAACGGAAAGCTAAACCACAGCCAATTTTTTGTTTCTACTTATGGCCGCACAGAACGAACAAGGTGTTAAAGGAAACCTAGTGCGCTACTCATGTTACCTTTCAGGTACCGTATTGCTCGCCACGCTTCCTTTTTTTACGCGCACCCTTCTACCTTGGGTTGTCAATTCAAGACGAGCGTTCTAAACCTGCTTGAAGGCTGGTAACATTTCGAATCTACTCTTGTCTACTACAGATTTTACGTAGCAGCACAAAAAGTACTTGCATTTCGAGGAAGCCCTTGAGGAATATGTTGGCCGAAGCTCCAGTAAGGCACGCCGGCGCACTCATGATGGCGGACAGCACCACAGCGATCAGGAGAACCTTTCGAATGCTGTCCGCCCGGTCTTCTCCCATTGACAGGTCTTCCATTGATTGAGCTACAAAGACAGGATTTGGTTCTGGGACGAAAGAACAAAGATAGGAGGAGGAATCAAAACCATACGCGCAACGAATCCCACGGATACGCCGTGTGATTTGTACAACACCCGTAATGCATCCTGCGTAACGTACACATCCTACGCGTAACGACTTTGGTAAGCTGATCCTTGCCAACGGAAATGTAACTAGCATAATCTAAGGACGCACGCTCCGGGTGACTGTTTTGGCTCCAATTCGTTTGAGTGTGAAATTTAACCTTGAGAATATTAGCCTGACTTGTGCCATTCTGACTATTGTTTTTAGAAGGCAACAATAGAGACAAAGTAGGCTTGAAAATAAGCAGCTATTATAGGAAATGTCTACAAAAAAAAAACAGCAACAACAAGAAAGCTAACCTTTCCACGGGAGAAGTCGCAACCGTAATCAAATATTTGCCACACTGACTTCGAGCCTTTCGACTTATATTCGCAGTTGATCATCTACAATAATCTAGAAAAGTAAAAAAAAAAAAAAAAGTAGCTACAGACTAAAGACAAGGCTGACTGCTGCCCATTAAAAAATAAAAAAAAATTAGGAGACTGCTTAAACTTTGCCAGAAGAGTAGACGCGACACTGCCTTTAAGATCACGCTTTTATTCCGTTAATATTTAGCATCGGGTAACTGCCGGAAAGCATGATAAATGTTAAACGCCTTATTCTTGTTTGTTTGTTTGTTTGTTTGTGTCTTGAAAGAAAAGAGCAGTATTGTTATCACTTATCCCGTAGACGCTTGTACATACCATGAACGGTATACAGTTGTAAGTAATTGTGCCATCGGTTCAAATTCATTATCGCAAACTAGCTTCCAGATTGGCTCGAAGATGAATGCTTAATGTGAAGCGAAATGGTATGACACGCCCAAGAACGCTGCGCAAAGAACACTTGCGTCACACTCTTGATATGTTATCACTTGATCTTTTTTGCCGACATAAGTTTTTTTCTGGACTTTGTTTATATTTTTTCGACCGAACGAGCTGTATGCGCTGTCGCGTAACAAAAACTGTGCACATCTGCGGTGACAACTGGCCGGTCGTACGCCAAAAGGGACACTGAAAGGCGCAGTGGTAAGACGCCCGACTACTGTGCCGGAGTTCCCGGGTTCGAACCCGACCACGGCGGCTGCGTTTCGATGGAGGCGAAACGAAGAGGCGTCCGTGTGCTGTGCGATGTCAGCGCACGTTAAAGATCC
Organism: Amblyomma maculatum; assembly: GCF_055883805.1. NCBI lineage: Eukaryota > Metazoa > Arthropoda > Arachnida > Ixodida > Ixodidae > Amblyomma > Amblyomma maculatum. The sequence continues at coordinate 100,560,716 of NC_139347.1, read as the reverse complement.
CCAGGTGGTCGAAATTACTCCGTAGCCCTCCACTACGGCTCCTCTTTCTCTCTTTCCACTTTCATTCCCACCTTCCTCCCTTCCCTTACGGCGCGGTTCGGGTGTCCACAGAGCAAGTGTGACAGTTACTGCGTCTTTCCCTTCCTGTGAACCAATTTAACTTAAAGGAACTAGTACTGACGACAACACAAAGCTATAACTAGTAGACTGCCTTTTCAAAAGGCTGGTAGAGCTCCTTCCGTGTAAGATTATGATTGTATGTCTAAACAAAATCTCAATAAAACCAACAAATTTGTCCACGGCTGCGCAGCCCGTATTGGGAGTGGTGTTACGCCAATTCCATGACGTGCATTTGTAGACAAACTATCGGCGAACAGAGGAGATGAACGAAAACGAAACCTGATGACCCATTGGTCATATCACGCTTTGGTTACGTTACTGCGGCGAGAGAAGGGATACCGCAATATATGCGATAAGAGGTAGTGGCCCAGGTAGCGGCTAGGCAGACATTCCTTGGTATAACGGCACTTCCTTGCCACATGGCACCTTGAAGTTAGGGGAGAGCACGTACGACCCCGAGAACTCGTGTTGTGTTTCCGAACTAGGGATTGCTGCGCACAACAGCTTTTGGCATTGCGTTGCATTTCTGCTATTTTGAGGATACGTCCTGGGTGTTCAAGGCAAAAGTGACGCAATTGTACTATTAAGCGCAAAATTACTTCACCGGATGCTGCCACAAAATTCTGAGGACATGTGGCCAGACGTTCTTCGTATTTACGCAACATTTTAACTCGCTAGCGTTACGGGCCCCACGTCGCAGAAAAGCTGGTGTATGCGTTTTGGTTATAACGCGAAAATCAGAAATAAAGAAATGCATAACAGTTTTACAGAAATCCGTGGAGTCGAACACGGTTCCTTCGCAGTGCGAGGCGAGCACGGAATCGCTCCGCAACATAACTGCCACAGAACCGAAAAAGGTGGACCATTGCCTTGTGACTGTCAGAAATGTTTAGGGGCGTCATTACAAAGGAACTGATTACAGAAGTAATAGTTAAGCTAGTAACAAAGAACATTTCCGATATACTTACCTGCGATGTGGCGCTCACTGGAACATTGTTTCGATGGTAGGGCGCTGCCGCAACAGATGGCGCGAGCCACCGCCCAAATCAAAGCCTTATACATCCATCCATCGTCTTCAAAGTATTGGGGTTTAAACGCTATCGCGCTTAAGTCTTACAAGCGAAGCTTCAGCATCGTCAAATGTGCCTATGTGCCCTGACTTAAAGGGAAAATATGTATTCTTGGCATCCTGCTCCCTAAATACAACCGGGCATAGTTCTAGTACCCCCCTTCGATTCCTATTGAACAAACATTAAAAACGGCGCAGGCTAACTAGAATGAAATTATTATAACGCCACGGAACAAGACGAACTGCAAACAACCTTCGACAAGCATATATACTTTTTTATTTTCTTGATAACACACTACTTCTAGACCCTCGCTTTCGGCAGCTTCGCTAGAAAATAAGGGCATGAAATCGTCGGCTAAATTTTGCCAGCTCTGTGTGCATTATAACAAGCAACTCGGGTTCGTCTTTTTTTTCTATATTAAATAACTGACTAAAATATGTAAAAAGCTATTCTCACAGGAAGTCATAGCCAGCCCTTATAACTTTCTGCTCTGATTCGTTCATCGTGTGCTACCTTTAACGGCTCACCTTACCCTTATTAGGGATTTTTCAATAATTTCATGATGACTTTTTATGAGCTATTAATACGTATAAAATAAAAGAAGCCAAATAATGCTTAGAGCTTGAGCCAAAATTTTTCAGAAATCGTCAAACGTTGTGTACATGTGTGGTTAACACCTTAACTTACGTTTCTGCGCTTTACAACACAGTACAGTCCTAATCAATGTAACCAATGTTTTCATACTGCGAAACATTGACAGGCATTGTCATCGAGCAATCACCGGGATCGTTGGGCTGTCCAGCGTAGGTAGTGCCCGTAGCCTGCTGCGGAGGCTTGCGCTGGAACTCCTTGGCCAGTGTCTCGGCGACAGGAATAGCGCCGTAAGCGGCGGCTGGCGCACTGAAGATCATCGCGAACAGCGAGGTGGACGCCATCATGGAAAAGAACAGGCCTCGCAGGCTGCCGCCCGTCCAGCGTAAGCTGGCGACGGTGAGCCGCCGCTGAAATCCCTGACGCTGAGCCAGTGCCGCCATCAAAGAGCTCGACAGACACAGCAGGATGCTCTCCTGGTACGGAACAGTCACGGAATGTTATTTGGAGTGCTCGCAGGGTGCGAAAGGTCAATGAATAAATAGGTCTTGTATCATATAGAGGAATAATTTCTGTCTACCTACCCGTACTGTTTTGTATGCTCGTTAAGTCGCACTCTCGATTGTCACTAACGGCGCCAGAATGAAACGAAGCTCTTAAATACAGCGCTCACAAAAAAAAAAAAAAGGAAAGCAGCTAACCAAGGGCGCGATTGATAGGTAGCCGTCTACGACAATAAACCCAAAGCCAATTCGCAGAGTGAGTATAGTGAAAATACACTTATTTCCCGTGAAGAAAAAAAAAAACAATGTTCTTTTAGAACGTACTGCGGTTAGAGATACTAATAGCACGAAGCACATAACCTTTGCAGAAACCTTTCCACCATCCTGTTGAATTGGTTGTAGCGCTTACAATTGCGCAGCTTGTGCTCTTTGGAAGAACAATATTTTCATAAATCGAAATCACCATATAGGATCTAAAAAATGAGACATATTCGAATGAATTCACATTTAAGCGTCCCCAGTATGGGTACCTCAAGTAACTATGTCTTATCATGTATTTGGCTACACGTACTGCGCTTGTAAAATTTGTTTTGGTATCATAAAGTTTCCATCGACGCAAAAAGCCCATGTACATAAGTTACTGACCAAGGCAACACAATTCACTCTCACTGCCTTCAATTTCAAATCACCCTCTTGAATGCAGTTCTCTGATCATTTATCGAAAATGCTGTGGATAAGCCGGGATGTTCGGAAGCCACTCACGTTGAAGTATAGGCTGCACACGGTTCCCGTGCTGAGGACACCGATGAGCGGGAAGGCCACGATGGGGAAGAGCGCGGAGACGCACAGCGGTACGGGCCTCAGTATCCACAGCAGGCTGGTGGTGACCACCACGTAGAGGCAATGGAAGGCCTGCGGTTATTCGCGAAGGACGCTTCTTCGACGGCAACTTGGCAGCGACACTCAGTCGCCGAAAGCGGTCAGTCTGGGCGACTGCCAGCTTCAAATGACTGTTGTTGGGCCCACAGAAAAATCGGCAATGCACTGGTGTCACTATTGATAAATGGTTGGTTTTTGGTTTTTGGGGTTAACGTCCCAAAGCGACTCAGGCTATGAGAGACGCCGTAGTGGAGGACTCCGGAAATTTCGACCACCTGGGGTTCTTTAACGTGCACTCACATCGCACAGCACACGGGCGCCTAGCTTTTCGCCTCCATCGAAATGAGGCCGCCGAGGCCGGGATTCGATCCCGCGTCCTTGGGCACAGTAGTCGAACGCCCTAACCACTGCGCCACCCCGGCGAGTGCTATTGATAAATGTGGCGACTATGAGCGTAAGATGGTTGGATGTCTTATGGAATTCACAACGCGGCTAAGGCACGAATAGGGCGAATAACGAAAAGGCGCTGCTACATTTTCGGCCCCGCCGCGATGGCGCGGTGGTTATGGTGCTCGACTACTGTACCCAAGGCTGCGGGATCGAATCCTGGTCGCGGCGGCCGCTTTCGATGGAGGCTAAAAACAAGGATCCCGAGGGCCGTTAAATACCTGTCCACGTTAAATAACCCCAGGTTGTCGAAATTTCAAGAGCCCTCCACTACGGCGTCTCTCACGGCTTGGGTAACTTTAAGTTAAATGGCATATACCGATATAACCAGCTACGGTTCTGTCTATGTGTGTACTTTCCGCTATCGCTCCAATATATTTTCACGCCGAGAAGCGAACTCTGGGCTTGGTTGAATGACAGACAGAGCGCGCCAACGAGTGAACGAAGGATCAAATCTGAAATCAGCCCAGTAGTAGAGCAACGTTTATAAGCGCTGCAACTAGATAAATCAGCCTTTACGATAAAAACAAAAAAAGAACTTGCACATTCTGTTTTCACGTTCAATACTGCGAATTCCATTTTCGAGTTTAAGGGCGCAGATTTCCTTTCTCAGTCTAAAGGAATACGGTGTGGTTACATGGTCTGCATGTTTTCGATTAACATTTTTACTTCTTAGTCCATCCGTTGTCCCCTCTCTGCTTCGTTAGCAGTCTAATGATCCAATTTAGACGAAGAACATCTTGTCTGTGTGCGATGTCTCTGTCCCGTAGCACTTTGCATATCTCATCAGACCAGAGCACCTTAGGGAACGCTCCAAACTCAGACGGTGCCTCTTCATGTGCAGCGCCCACAGAACGCTTATTCCACGTACCGGCCTCCCTATGCCATCATCGAGTCTCCTTCGCCCTACAGAGGGGCTCCACCCACCATAAGCTACCGCGGGAGCATAACGGCTGAATGATGGTTAAATGAAATGAAACTATTCGATAAGAGGACGATCAATGTAAAAGAGAATATGAAATCAATACTGCTCATGTAGATTTCTCTCAAAACATCATATGGTGCACTGTGCATCTCCAGAGTTTAGCTGTCATTATACTGCCTGCTCACTTTCGCGCTCAATTGGCGAGGGGATATTACGACAGATTTAAGAGACAACTGCGAGGTAGGGTGAAAGATGAAAGGGGCCTAGTGGCTTGGGCGTGGGATGCTCGAGCTCGGCTGTCGGAGGTGGTTCGAAACCAGCATGTCTAAGCAGCTGCATAGTTAAAGTGCGACTATTGTAAGTGATCTTTTGAACAAAGCTATCTTGAAGGTATCATTGCAGTCCCGGGAAAATCCGGATTCACCTCCGGCTATACCTGACTTTGTACATGCTCGTAAAGAATATTTGCTTTCACTACGCAGCTCACGCTCAAGCACTGGTGTGACACCCGAAATCATCATGCTTTGTTTTCCTCGTGGCCGAGTCTCTCTCTGCTTGGAGTGGATATATACTGCTCCCGGCGCACATCGCGCGATTGCTACCGGCTTGTCTTGCGTTCATCAATTCAGGTTCTGAACCACGCTAATGAATCAAAAGTTTAAAATATGGGTGCTCACCTACGATGTTAATTGCCTGTGAATGCGAATATAATAGCGTGCTATAAAACCAAATGGCAACTGAGAGAGGCTACCTTCTACCGTGAACATAATTTCTGCTCCGAGGGCCAACCTAATCAGCACAAAGTGTACTGTATCTTTCGCGGATTTTTATGAGAAAATTATATTTAAAATTTTTCACTGTCGCCCCATAGCAAAGAACAGAAAATTGGGCAAGTTGAAATGGAATCATCAGCGCTCGTGTCGTCTCTTGTTCCTCTTCGCCTTGTGTCTCGCCCTGCTTTGCGATGATTCCGCAATTGAGAGCAGGTATGTAAGCATGAAATGAGTTTATTGCCGACGCTCTTTCGTCGTCGTATAATGCTTGAGCCTTAAAAACGTGCCGACTAAGACAAGAACGCGTTCGCTAAATACATTCCTGATGCTCTACCCGTGCTTTACGTCAAGCTAGTTCTTCTGAACTTCCTTCAGTCGCACTGTCCAATTCCATCTAAGAACACCTCTCGAGATGCGATTAGGTGAAAGAGAGCTCTCTCTCTCTCTCTCTCTCTCTCTCTCTCTCACCGGAGCGGCCTGCATGAGAAGCGGCATCGGAGCGAGTAGAGCCAGCCAGCCGAGCACCAATCGAAGCCTCATGAGGGTCTGGGAGGAGAGGTACTCCTCGTGGCTCAGGGTGGACACGTCCTCCTCCAAGTACCGTAGCGTCAGTGTCCTCTCGTAACGCTGCGTCAGAATAGCGAGAACGACACTTTTGATTGGAAGCCACAAGCTTTCTCGGTAGACCGCGGGCGTGTATATAGCGAGTCGGCATAACATGCTTTTCCACCGGCGAATAATACTCCCAAATATATCAAAGTACTACAGAATGAGTGATATCAGGACGAACATTGAGGTTTAGAAGTGATCGAAAAGGAAAAGAAATCAAGTAATCTTTTTACTAGAAGAAAAAGACCTTGAAAGTTTGTCATAGTGCTACATATCAATGTAAAGCGTGAAATGCTAAAACCAATGCAACAAAGCCTTCTAAGGCATATAAACACAACAGCTAGGGATCATTTTATCATGAGGTCCGTCTCTATTTTTCATATTCAGTTTCGGTTTCATTAAGTTCTTGCTTTGCTTTCGTGTATCGTATTTGTACTGACGCTGTCTATGTACTTGGCTATTCGCTTTTCTTTGTTTACGTGAACCGAGTAGACGAATACGTATGCTCTCTCAATAAACGTCACCATCTTCCTCGTTTTCATCATGGCCACTCATGATTGGCTTACTTTTGCATTCTTTCTTCACGGTCCGATATAACATTGGAATACTTAGGTTTACTTAGACAATACGTGAAGTTTTGTCAAGGAGACTCCATGGCCGCCAAGATGGCAATCTTGGCATTCTTGGTGGCGGGTGCGCGCCCTCCTGTCAAGAAATTCTTTTCAGTCAATGGATACAGTTTGAACTTAATTTGATTTTTTTTTTCATGTGGGTCTACAGTGACCAGCCAGAGCAAAAATGTTATTTTGCCTATCAATTCGGCTGATGAAGCTAGAGAAGTATACTTTGCTGGTGTCCAGTCTCAAAATCAAACTACAGCTACTTCGTCAACAGAGAATGGTAACTGTGCGCCAGGCATATACAAAGCAGCTGTTTCGTTCCTGCAACAAGTTTGTACGACACCCAACTTGGTGATGGTGATGGTAGTGCTTTGGTGATGGTGATGCTTTGGTTTTTTGGTGATGCTTTCAAAACAGGCAACAATAGCCACGCGAGTATATTTCGGAGTACAGAACTGGTGTACGTGACATGGTGCGGCTATGCGGCTATGCTTCTACGAAGAGATGTTTAGACGCCATATCGTGACAGAAGTATCTTCTTAAAGAATCTAGCATCATCTTTATGGCTGCGTGTGGCATCGCTTTGTAATGAACAGGTGTTCGAGATGCACAATAATTTCTAGCCCTTGCCGAACCCATACGGAAAGCTATTTCAGCCCATCTAGCCTTATCACGAAGGTCAGCGTCAAGGCAATTTCTCTTTCTTTTCCTTCTTTGAGAACCCACTTACAAGCATCTTCCTCATCCGCAAGCACCAAGTTTTCAAGAATATGTATCAAGGCCGTCTAACACTCCCGTTTCTCCGATGTATTCCTACAACAGAATGTAGCATCGTTTTAATCACCAGAACAATCCGAACAATATGTCTATTCCATCGCAAGTAGCTTCTGAATATTGATCCTAGATATTTGGGCTCCTCTACCCTTCGGAGCTCGCCCCCATGGATACTATATGGAAATTGCAGGATCTTCTTTTTTGTAATAGATATGCATACTGATTTTATAGAATTGATTACCATTTGCCAGTCATGACACCATTTTATTATGTTCATAAGGCTGGATAGTGATTTGATTTGATCTTTCGAGGATTCTATGGTATTATAGACAACGCAGTCATCATGTGTTGTAGAGAGAAGAGCTATGTGAACGTCATGTGTTATATAATGAATAAATAATAGGTATAATTTCATAAATGTTTGAGCAAATGTTATAAGGCTTTTTTGTGTGCTCAAATGAAGAGTACATGCTCCATGTTTCGAGTTCATGTACCTTTTGTGTTCCCAATGAAACTGTCTGTTTGTTGGGTTCTTTATCTGTTCGCTATTAACATGAATGCATTTCCAAACTATGAAAATTCTTTCGTCATTGAGGCATTTCAGCTGTTCTGTGTGTGTGTTTTTTTTCCCAAGGAGGGGAGTGTATGATATATTGTGAATTGTTTCTCTGTTTCAGTTCCAGCTTCATTCAGTTCTTGTTTAGCTTTCGTGGATTGGACTTGTATTTACGTCTGTCTTTCTGTACTTGGCTAGTGGATCTTCATTGATCACGTGAGCAGAGTACATTATACGTGTGCATTATGCATTATACGTGTGCACTCTCAACAAATATCAGCGACGATCTCTTCATTCACAGGCACTCACAACTGACTTCCGGCTCCCCTCTTTACGGCTTCCTCAGCCGATACAACAGTCATCATCAGCCGGACTACACCCACTGCAGCGAAGGCATCTCCCATATTGCTCTAGTTAACCCGGTTCTGTGCCAACTGCATCCACTTGACTCCTGCGAACTTCTCAACCTCATCTACGTAACCAAATTTCTGCAGCCCCCTGCTACGCGTTCCTTCCCTTGGAATCCAGTTTGTTACCCTTAGCGAGCATCGGTTACCCTCTCTTCGCACAGCACGTCCTGCCGAGGCCCATTTATTCTTGTCTTCTATCAGAATGTCATTACCTCGAATTATTTATCTGACCCCCTCTGCACGTTTCCCATCTCTTAACGTTACAGCTACCATTTTCCGTTGCATAGTTCTCTGCGTTGTCCTTTAAGTAGAACCTTAATTGGTTCCTTGCCTGATTGTGTCCCAAAGCGACTCAGGCTATGAGCGACGCCGCAGTGGAGGACTCCGGAAATTTCGACCACCTGGGGTTTTTTAACATGCACTGCCATCGCACAGCACACGGAAGCCTTGCTTTCGCCCCAATCGAAAAGCGGCCGCCGAGGCCGGATTTTGATTCCGCACCCTTGGGAATAGCAGTCGAACGCCGTAACCACTGCGCCACCCCGGCAGGGTTAAGTAGAACCTTTCTCGTTAGCCTCCACGTTTCAGACCCTTAGGTGAGTATAGGTAAGATGCAACTGTTGCACACTTTCCTCTTGAGCGATACTGGTAAGCTGCTAGTCGTAATCTGCGAGTACTTGCCAAATGCGCTCCATTCCAATCTTATTCGCCTTGTCCTTTCCCTTTCATGGTTCGGATCTGCGATTACTACCTATCTTAAGTAGACATATTCGAATACCAATAGCAACGCAAGAGTGCAACAGTAGTCTTCTTGAACGTCTTTTCAACAGAAGCATTTCAACGTAGTGTCAACGTCTTGTGGGAGTTATGGAGCCTACAAGGACATCAAGAACATTCACGAAAGAGATTTGCTCCCACTGAACATAAAATTGATATTTTCTTCAAATGCCACGACCGAGCTCTGCACTGAAGGTAAGCTGAAGCGAGCTTCTCGCTTGAAGTACCGACAAACACATTTCTGTAGAAGCATATGGCCAACGCCCATTGCTACCATAAATGCGTACCTACATTCGTTTTGTAGTGTTATGACGACAGCTACGGATAGAACAAAGCTGAAGGAACGCAACGCACATCGAAGAGCAGAGTACTACATGTGTTTCATTAAAATCAGTTTCGTTGTCTCACTTGTATGGAAGCGAAACTCAAGGCGCCTGCGTACTCTCAGATGTCAGTACACGGTAAGGAACCTCATACGGCTAAATTTCCCGCAGCACTTAACTACGACGCTCCTGAGTCGATTTGAGATGTAATCCCTATAAACACCAAACCAATCATTCTCTCTTACTGACCGCTGTGTGCAGTAGTCAGACCTTAGGGACAGTTATGCGCCTCCTCCTCCTATCATTTAATCCAAACCTTGCTATTTTGCATGACTGCATCGGCTACCAGCAGAGCACGGCATCGAATATATGAGGACAGGCACACAACAAACTGTCATATCATTTCTCTCGCGCCACTTTGCTGAAAATACTCCGTGTGTAGGTACATTGTATCTCGTAGTTGCAAGGTGACCAGGATTTCAGAGTTTTGATGGGACTGAAGACAACGACTTCCGAGGTGAACGTGCACCAGAGCACATCACCAGCTCGGAGTCGGAAGACACCGCGAGTGACAATTGAATGGTAAATAAACGCCTTACATTCACTGACCTTTCTGTTTTTACTTGAAAAAAATTTTTTTTTCGTATGTTGCGTGTATGGGCCGCAGCCCAAAAATTGGCCCCCGAATATGGAAAAAAACGTGCGTCCCTTACACGAGTTTATACGTTATGTCATCCACAGTATACAGAAACATGGTGAAAGGTAGTTAAGAAAGTAACCTCGTTGAGTTCAGCTTCTTCTGTGGGAGCTCCCGAGAGGACGTTACCGAAAGTATTAGTGACAGCAGGACTCGGTTTCCTGAGCCCACAATATTTTTTTTTTCTGCACAGTGCATGGCTTATTCTCAGCACTTGGTTATTTTCTTACGATGTCAGTGAAATAGCTATCGTGTCTACTATGCTACTTCGATCACTTCTTCGTCTATCCCTGCAGCGCTGACAGGCTCTAGCCAATTGCTGTTATATATCCCGCGATATATAACGATACATATATAGATCCGTATAACCCGTGCTATGGTCTTTCCAGTTGTGATAATGGATGCGAGAGTTGGACTGTGAAAAAGGCTGACCGCCGAAGAATTGACGCGTTTGAATTGTGGTGCTGGCGAAGACTCTTAAGAGTTCCTTGGACTGCCAGAAGATCAAATCAGTCGATATTGTCGACCATAAACCCTGACTGCTCATTGGAGGGTCAAATTCTAAAGTTAAAGCTCAGCTACTTTGGTCATCTGATGAGAAGAGAGGAGTCGCTGGAGAAAGATTTGATGTTGGGAAAGGTTGAGGGTCGCCGGAGAAGGGGTAGGCAGCGAACGCGATGGTTAGATGGCATTCTCGACGCATTGCAAATGAAGCTATGTGATGTTAAGAAGATAGTGAGAGACCGGAAAGCGTGGCGTGACATGGTCCATAGGGTCACGAAGAGTCGGACACGACTGAACGCCTGAACTGAACTGAATCCTGCGATATGCTTTGATGCACAGGGCTATACTATACTCGGCAGCTGTTTCGTTAAACTTGACTGCTAAAAAACTGTCAACATAAGAGCGGAAAAAGGAACTAATAATTCCAGTATAGTGTTCCGTTATAAAGAGCGGTCACTGACCTGGAAGGGCGGCGTCATGTCGGTGGGCAGCGTGGTACGGTGTCCCCGGTCAATGTTGTCCGAGCGCCAGGCCTCTTCGGGGAGGAATAGTCCTGTATCGTAGGCTCGCGCCGCCTGCAGGGACAACCCCCGAGACTCCGTGGTCTTGGCCTGCGTAGCTTCATCATCGGTGCTGGCCTTCTTGCCACGGAACAGGGCGAACCCGAACGAGTAGCGGCGGTCGGGCCTTAACCGGCCGAGGTCAGCCATACTAGCAGAGGGGCCCAGATTCCGCTCTTGGTACATGGCTGGTGGTCCTTCCTGTCTCTGGTTCTTCTTCTGCCTTCACGGCTAACGCGCAGGAATGCTTCTTCCTCCTTTAATACTTTAATAGTTCTCGCGCACGCGTGTTTACGAAATCTAATTGGTAACCTTCGCCAACGTCCCGGATCGCCTGAGTGTATTATAAACGGCACTCGGGGCTCTAAGTTACCTCCGAGTATTACCTAACATGTAAGAAACTACCCTTGTTGAACTGAAAATATTTGCTAGGCAGTAATTGTTCGAAAGAGAAAAAAGTGTAACACTTATTTTGCTGGCCTTAAGGGCAAATGTTGCTCAAAAGTGTCGGAAAACGAAGCCTATAAGGGCCACCCAAAAGTATAAATGAGCACTAAGTCGTCAAATATAACTTCACTTTGGAAATAAATGGGGGGGGGGGGGGGGGGGGCTAAGTGGTTAGCACGTCTTTCCGAGACCATGAAGATCCCGGACGACACAGGTCCATGCCACGGCTCGGGATTGGATGTCCGGATTGCCGCTCGCCCTTACTTCATTCCACGTGCGAAGAAAGGGACCAAGCATGAGTTGTCACGAGATAGACAGTCCCAACAATCCGAAATTATGTGATTCAATAATGCTGTTTCGACGCAGGAGCGGCCGGTCGGTCTTTCTTCTGAATTGACGTTTTTGAAAAGGCGTATGGGTTAGAGAATGTGCAGTGACTTCCATGGTGTAAATTGAAAAAAAAAAAAAAAAAAGAAACGAGTTGAAAACAACAAACGAAAGTAAGTTTAACACTGCTCTAATACGTGTTCAAAATCCCAGCCAGAGCGGATAGATTTATTTTTGCTTTTCAACCTTTTATTAATGCGGAAATCCATTTAGCGGCTACATTTTCAGCTCTCATTGTCCGTAACCTTTCCTCCACCAAGGCTACAGGATATCTATAGGTACCTTTAAGGCCTAGTGGGGCGCAGATTAGTAACGACATTGCGAAGGAAGACACAAGATTGTTTTTCTGGGAGAGTTTGGATATGGGCAAGCGATATATGGGCAAGCGAGCAAATATGGGCAAACAAATTGCAGAATATACACGTTTGCAGCATATTTGCGCGCATGCAATGGTAACTACTGTTTACCAAAATAAAATATCTCGCCTGTCCCACTTAGCAGTGACTCTTCAGTATAATTTGCGCATGCATCCTCAAAACTACAGCATCTAAAAAGATAGGAGCGGCATGTCACGCACCATATTTGTGAACGAAAACCATCTCTGCACTACGATACGATTTAAATTAGAACAATTCGCTTACACCTCTACGTAGCAGCGTGCCAGCTATACCTAATGTTTCCTACGGCCGTTTTCTTAATCTGTTTCAGTCATGTTCCTAGTCTCGTGAGCAGTACAGCTTCAGGACGCAAAGTACTATCCTCTAATTAGTGCCCGTCCTGGCTTTTCAAGCGCCGTAGCAACCTCGGTGTTAGTTCTGATGACTGAGCCGCGACGAGACCTGTGCCGCCTGCATTCCTACGAGGCGCCTGTTCCACCTGGGCTTAATTCGACCGAGTCTGTAGCCGCCCCATGAGGCCTTCCCGTAGAGGCACATCTCTAGCAGGAAGATGAACAGAGCGAATGCCGCCATGATGACCCAAAGGGCGAAGATGGCTGCTACGTCTTCGTAGCGAAGTACTTTGAAAGACAGCTCGCCGCTCTTGGAGGACAGCTCCTCTTGCATAGCTTGGCAGAGGTACCACTCCCGCATACCGTCGTCGTACCACTTGAGGTTCAGTCCCGACTCTATGATGGCCGTCATCCTGTCGTGAATGGGCAGCAGGGAAAGGGACGAGTAGGGCCCAAATGAGAAAGGTAAACAACATAGTAGCGAAGTGCACAAACTTGTCGCTTGCTGCAAAGTGAAGCTGGTTATTCGGAACAATGCAGTTTATGTGATGGGCCGGGTCGGTTTCGGAAATGGGTTGACTCTATTTTCAAATCGACCAAATTCATCTTTTGGAGGGTCAGGGTTCGGGCTAGTGTGTAATCTACATGAGGTTCCATAGCTCATAACGCTCAATGCACTCGTGTTGTTTCCCTTCTGCGTCGGGCGCTATGGAATCTTATGCCGTTTTAGGGATGGCAAACCCAATTTTTTGGGTGGAGCCAAATTTATTTTGTGAGTGGGCCCAGTCGGTTTTGAACATAGATCGACTCAATTCTTGAATTGGGCAAAATCAGTGTGGGCCACCCAAACCCTGGAAGCCGGGGCCACTTCGACTTTCGATGGGGGCTTGAAAATCACCCAAACTCAGTTTCGGGGGTGAGTCAAGGGGCATGGCTAGGGCATGGGGCAGTTGTCTGTAACGTGGCCACGCAATTTCATCCTCAGGTTGTGTGACGTACGTCACGTGACCACGTGACATGAACCAGTTGACTTGCTCTACCTACTTTGGCTTGTCTTTGAGATGGAAGGGTGAGATCGGATTGGATCCCGAATTAGACACTCTGCGCGCTTCAAGGACACGCACACCTCTTTGAATATGCGGCTCGGTTAAAACGGGGCGTTCATCTATGTCGAACAGTCTTTCATATAATATGGTGTCCCACGACTGTATCCTGTCAGTGTGAGATAATAGAATATAAAATAAAAACAAAAACAAATAGTGATCATGGGACAATCAAGAGGGGCCACCGAATGGGAGCCAATAACTCTGTCGCGTCACCCCTTTCAGGGCGGAGCTTAAGTGTCCGTCCTAGTTCTTCCATTGTCTCATTATGTCATCGCCCATTGCTTACCGATTCCGATAACGCAGAGCTTGTCGAGGCTAGAAACATTTTCGTGATATCTTGTACAGTATGCGGCATACACAGAAGGAAAACGGCAACGCGTGGCCGATGCCTTTCGCGAAGCGCTGCCGCCGACTGTGGAAGACAATCGGCGGTAAAGACCTAGACTCAGTACGCACAGTTGGCTGCCGTTTCCATGCATGCGCTTTGTGCTACCTATTCTTTGCTCTTGGTGGCAACCTTTCTTTAATAGCGGGAGCCAGTCTTGGCGAATTGTTTCTAAGAATAGTGCATACTGAGCTTATACATACGAGCCAACTCTGATGCCACACAGACATACTGGTTCAACGATAACGAATTACGAGGCATGAAGAACCCTGTGATGCGGCTAATGAGCTTTATAGACACATCGTGTGACCGGAACCTGTGCGATTGTTTTGCGACACGTCGAAGCACGACCCCTGTGACTCGTCTAGACAGGTTGCCGCTGGTTTAGGCTCGCTGCATGGAAGCGATAGCGCAACTAGACCGGTCGAGCCTATATAATTACTGTTAGATTTTTCACCTATACTGTTGCTCTTTTTAGGACTCATAATTCTACCTAGTAGAAACGAAATGAAAAGTTGGAAAGTACTGCTTCAGCAATCAACGAGTCGTTGCCCAGCACTCACTTGTTATGAAGCCTCTCTTCTAAGCCAGGCGGTAGGCCCTTGGCGTGAGCCATGGCTCCAAAGCGCGTGAAGATGAGCTCCGGAACCACGTACAGGCTCCCTCCTGTGAGGCGGCACTGCTTGGCCAGCATAGTCAGGATGACGTCACGGTCGCTGACGATGACTGCCTTGCCGCTGTACAGTTGCTCCAAGGAAGATTGGGCGTACATTTCCGAGATGGTCACGAAGCCGCGGTGGCGCTGCGACTGGCGCGTCAGCGCGCGCAGTGACAGCTTGGGAGAAGTCTGTGCGAAGACGTTACGGTGTTACAGGTCGTGAGAGGTATTAACTCGATTTAGTGGCACGATACGAAGCAGCGCCCAGATGGACTTAAAGACTTCTGCTTTCGAAAAATACGGCTAACTTTTTAATGCACATTGTAAAGCGTAAAGATGGTGTTGCAACGGCAAGAGCCGTTATGCTGAGCACACCGGAGCCGCCGAGTGGATGAAGTCCGTCAAAGGTCACTTATCGAGCCGAACAGGAAAGAAATATAAGAAAACTGAGATCGGCAGTGATATGAAACAGAAGGGAAAATTAAAGGGGATCAAAAGAAGGGACGCTTTGTCCGGCGAAGAGCAAAAAAGAAGAGAGAAAGAAAACAAAAACCAGAATGCAGTGGTTTTCACTGTTACCTATGTTTTCCATCGCTACCAGTCCGCCTCGGATTTATGAGAAACGTTATCGCTGCAGCGAATACCGCCAGTTGTCCATAGGATTCAGGCCACGATTTCTCACTCCTAGCTTTGTGTCCTAATCTCCACACCAACCGGGAGAGGGCTTCAACTGCAGCGTGCTCGACGAAACGGAGCTCATTCAAGATGCCCTCTGCGGGAAGGCGGAATATAAAAAACAGAATGGAAATCTAGAGCGCGTGGATTTCGCATCATCAGTATCTCCGCTGTGCTACAGGGGACACGCAAGATGCCGGTCGCCCTTTTTTTCTGCGCAGAAAAAGAATATGTGAGATGCAACAAGATCGAGGGGCCGCAGGCGATGAAGGCGGTGCGACAGCTGGAACGGCACCCTAGACAGCGCATAAAAAGGCAGTCCTTACACTTCCGGAACTGCCATCTTTGATGAAGTTTATGCTAGGGGGGCTGCACTGAAAAAAACAATAGCAAAGAAAGCGTAAGAGCAAAGCGTTTCCCGCTGCCGCCTAGCCGCCTCCTCATGCTATTGCCTATATATTAGCCAATCTCTTTTTTCCAGTAGTTATTTTCAAAAAAGGAAGTACTAACGTTTTTTTTTTTTTTTTTTGTATGGTTTCTGTGGCAGCCCTGTGTACTCCGGATTCTGAATCTATTTCGAGGTTTTATAGCGCTAACAGTTTATTATCCCAGCCGCGGCGGCTGCTTTTCAATGGAGGCAAGAACCAAGGCACCCGGGTGCTGTGCGATGTCAGTGCACGTTAAAGAACCCCAGGTGGTCGAAATTTCCGATGCCCGCTACTACGGTATCTATCATGGCCTGAGTCGCTTTGGGACTTTAAACCCCACAATCCCAACCAAACCAATTTTATTTTCTACCAAATAATGTGAAAAATTGATGCAATTCTGGTTTGGTGTTAGAGAGAATTGTTGTTGTAATGAAGAGGTAACGGAAAGTACACGAGATAGCCAGCCGGAAAACGCCCAAATACAAGTTCAGTCTAAGGATTACGTTGGCCCTTCATCATTTTATTTTCTCGCTGGGTAGTGAGAGACGGTACTGCACCACGTTTCGGTACGTCCTTTAAGTAGTGATGGGTGCGGTGCTCAATCGTCGTGGTATTCATAATGTGACGCCTTTTCGAGGCGTCTATAAACGGTTTCGTGTCAGAACTATTCGTAAAGTGGTGAGTAGCATTGTCTAGAGCGCGCCGACAGTGCCCTGTGAAACAAGTCAGCGCCATCTAACCTTATACTCATGAGTTATGCATCCCGTGCGCATGCTCGGCATAAGCAGGGGAATGCCTGCTCATTGCTTCCTTGTCCAGCCTCCGCCTGCAAGTTTGTTTCGTGCCGCTAGGTTTTTTTCGTGCCGCCAGGGAAGCGCTGCTTGCATTTCTGACGCTGTGGGGGCTGTGACTGTCGTGACAGCGGCCAAGGCGTCGCCATAGCGCCGCATTTCACGAGTTTAACGAGACGGCTAGCAAGCCAGTGCGAGTGATAGCTGCTGATCACGCGTTTCTTCATACGCGCCACTCGCCGCGGCCATAATGTCTTTCGGCGTGTATCCGAGCTGCGTATTTAGCTAGGGACGGCACACTGCGCCTCTGTTCTGCGCGATCACCCGCTATCATTTCATTTGCTTTTTAAAGGCGCGACCAATTGATATCAATAGCACTTGCTAGCCTAGCCGCCTCGCCATTCATGGAGAAACTCATTGGTTTTTCGGCCACTGGTAAATATCATTCCACGTGGTCCAGGCGTCTTGCAGCGGCAGTACAGGGAAGAAATCAGACCGGGAACCAACTAGCAGGGGCTACTTTATTCTGGCCGCGCGCACGCGCGCGGCGCATAACGCAAATATTGCGCCTAACTTTAGACGGCGCTAACTTGCCTCGCAAAGCACCGCCGATGCGCTCTAGACAAGGCTGCTCTCCACTGTACATTGGATAAAACTACTTGCCGGCTAAGGTTTCTAAGCGCGTCATGATAGTAAACCACCAGAGGTGTTTAAGTTGGCGGATCAATACCTTATATTACTCAATTCTGCTGCTTATCGAACAATACAACCGCCGCATCACTCCCCTATATAGCCAGCGATTTTGTGATGATCCCCTTTTCTAGGGCAGACGCAGCGAACAGGCTTCGCGCACAATTGCGCAAGAACAGACGCTCTCCTTGTGGAATTTTGGCCAGTTTACGAACTGTCGCTTAAAATCCCTGGACCTTGACCTGAAGCTTTGACTTCCACCTGGCCTACCCCGACGTGAAGAAACTTTGCTGTGCCGCCTGTGGGTTGGCGTAGCATTCACAAACTCTTATTATTTTGTGATAGGTATAGCAAATAGCCCTGCATGTACAAAATGTGGATGCGACGAGACTATAGGCCACATTCTTTGTGAGTGCCCCATATACAGTGAAGAAAGACAGTGTCTATGCCGTGCGCTGGAGCGTCTAGATGGACGCCCACTGACTGAAATTAAGATCTGGCCACGGCAATTGTCAGCGGTGAAGGATTCCCAGGCACTGCTCCGCTTTATGAAAAGCACAGGACTGATCGAAAGGTTATTTTTTCTGATATGACTGTGAAGTGATGGGATGTGACATGTCTGTGATGTGACTGTACTGACTTCACCATTCCCTCTCTTACCCACAACTTTTATATCCACTCACCTCTTTTCCCCAGTGCAGGGTAGCAAACCGGTTTCTTTTACTGGTTAACCTCCTTGCCTTTCATCTTCATCTTCCTCCTCCTCCTCCCTACATAGCTGATACTGAACTAGCCAAAACGAAGTTATAAAAAGTAGAGCGTATTTGGTAGAGTATCGTTTGTGGAACGACGCAGCACACCGAAAAATTACTTTTTTCGTATACATTAATAAGTGTTCACGGAAAGTTATGTGCAAAGAAGGTGGTCAGCATTTGATCTGCCTGTCGTGGTACGTGATAACATGTCCCGCTTTCTCCTACTGACAGATGAGGTGCTCTCAACGCCCTGGAAGTTACGTTGACCACGCGGGCATCGGACGAGGAGTCCTTAGCGTGGGCACTCTCGCATAGTGAAGGTAGAGGAGTATTTGCCTAGAGTTATACAACTTTCACTTTTTCGCCCAGAAGCAGAGCAATGCGGAAGTTCTCTATCCACTCACCCGTACGTACAGTTCGTACTCCGTGTCCCGCCATATCAGAGGCCGAATGGACGGCTGGAGTGTGACGTCTTCCGCAGATCGGAAACGCGGTGGCTCGTTCTTGATGGCCATACTCGCTTTAAGCTGTCCGGCAAATGCGTTAGTGAGTACCAGTACTGTCAACCACCATATGGAGAATAGCAGCCGGCCAGCATGGCTTTTCGTCGGCGCCGGGTGCCCTGTGAGACACGGAAAAAGCCAAGGCAAACTCCTTCTGAATTCGAGACGAGTTGTCGTCGAAGATCAATTCCAGCAACACGGCAGCGTGGGTTGCTGGGTTCCCATGTAATGCTCTAGATTTTATTTGCCCTGACATGCTGCAAGAACGGCCACGAAATGTAAGTGAGCGCTTTAAATAATAATTGACGTGGTTTATTTAGGACGTGCAAGTGTATTAAACCTGATAATATGGCAGGTTTGTCTGTTCACCTTTGAAAACCGCCAGACCGGACACAAACAAAGAAGATGAAGCAGGCACTGACTCTAATATGTACATATTTAGAAATTACAACTGATGTACACTGAAAAAGACTTGACAGGGAGATACGATGCCGGGTTTTCATTTAAAAAAGATGCTCTAGGCAATTTGTCTCGAAGTTCACAGCGTTGTTGTCGATCCCATCAGTAGGAAAAAATGGTTCGTACAAACTTAAGTATGTGGAACTGTACGCAATGCATTATGCAACGCTAACGCAGTATATAAATGCCGTTTGTATGCAGCTGTTCTTAGAAAGGAAATAAAAGCTGCTACTTGAACGGGCCTTGTTCGAATAGGCTAATTCCAGGAAGCCCCATTCGCCCCGACAACTGACACTTGTCACTCTCACAACTGTTCGCCCTTCTTTTGAAGCACCACAATTTGTTTTCTTTTTTAAAGCACGGAGAGATCAACTCCGGAGACAGTAGAAGCCTACTCAACATTAAAATTCAAAAGTTGTGAACAAGCCACTAACCTGTTGTAAAGGCTCATCTGAAGATTTCTCCCAAGGTCAATTAAAAAGTGCCCCTTTTTTCATAACCTTTCTTACTTTTACTTTAATCTTCATACGTATCTCTAAATGAAAATTTGGCACCGGCCATCGCGTGTGACGGATAGGTACAACACTGATATTTTTATTGTTCGGCGGCTCTTGTGCTTAAAATAGCGCTGTGAGGAAAATGTAGTCGTTAAAGCGACACCAATAACAGCGCCTCGGCTTTTTATATATAGTTACTGTAGTTGATCTAACAAGCCAAAGAAATAATTTTGCCATTTCCTGGTTACAAACAGCTGTCCGTTCTTTTTTCACAGGAAAAAATTCCAAACTAGAAGCGAAGATCTGTATTTTGTCGTAAAGCTAGCCAATTTCGACAGTGCGTTGTGTCGGGATGTAGCATGCTATGAATGAGCTAGTTCGGTTGTTTGCGCGGTTTATATTAATTGCACTTTTGGCTCTACTCGTGAAACGTCTTGTAAAAAACGTTTCAAGCCACCAATGCCTGGATTTATTAAGTCCGTATTTTTTTACAGCGAAAGTTCAACTTCTCCCATGCCACACCTAAAGGTCATGTCCTTTCGAGAAGACCTAAGGTGCGGCACGAGGAACCGACGCCGCGCTTCTTCCTCGCACATGCGGCGCGCGGAGCCCGCGGCGTTCGCTGCTGCTTCTGCTCTTTCGCTTCTTCTCCTTCTTCACACACGTGGGAAACTTTATCCGTATCCGTAATATATCTTCACAAATATACAACTCTGTCTGACACCACACAGCTTTCCACTCCCCGGCCTACCCATTTGCTCCACCGCAACTGCTGTCCATCTGCCTTCGCCTTCTAGGACCTCCTCCTTCAACATTCCCGCGACACCTGCGTGTCGACTAGACCAGTTTGTGGTGTCCTTGCGGTTCGCAGATAACCATGGAGGAGTCGCGGGCTAGAACCCGTTCCTTACAAAAATGGTGGTCGACAGTCTTTAGAATCTGTATGAGCCTCTTATTGACCCTGTCAAAGTTGCATTTACTTTAAATCTCTATGAGCATGTTCCAATACGAAGATAATAGAACCTTGCTGTTTTGTATATACCTTAGTTAATAAAAGACAGCACATAAAGAGTCGACAGGTAGATTTACTTTTTTTGTATGTACTCCCGTCAGTGTACAGCAACTATAAAATCTGGAAGCAATTTGACGTCTTAGAAAAAATTATCCAAATTCAATGTGGTTCAATTGTTGACACTACTTTTTTCGCGTAAAAGCAATGACCTCTTAAGTGATTAAGTTCATGCTGAAATTCATAATTGACATTTGAGTGATGCTTTGAATACGAATAATTTCCGATTTTGTTTCATGAGAATAAATTGAAAATGTTAGACCATATATTCATGTCAGATAGATGTGTAATTAGGGTATGAGAAAAACTTTCTTAAAAGGATCAGAGGCGCTTTAGTTCACATTGGTTCAGAAGCTACGCATGCTTCGGCTCCGCTGCGTTGACGTTCACAGGCAGCCATGGAGGAATTCAATCCCAGCAAACCATGTCTGATCATGCATAACCCAGCTTCCGCTCTGTAACCTAGGTTCAGCCGGGTCGAACCGATGAAGTTTTGTTTACTTTGTAGAAGGGGTCACATCGGATCCAAGCAATAAATGTTCATTAAGAGGCTATCGTTCGAAGTACCGAAGTGCTTACGGTAAGCGGGAATGCGTACTTTAGGTTTACTCGATTTATGCTACTAAAAAAGTGTGTGTTCTGTCCAAATTAAACGTCGTTTTCAAAAAGAAATCAGCTGGACAGAAATCCCTGCTTTCCTAGGCACTATAAAATGTCGCACTCACCTTCGTAGGTGAAAGAGCGCAGAATGTCCCAGGTGTTTTCGTACGTTTCCCAAATGAGGCTGCCTCCATTTCGGGCTCTCCGCTTTTCCACGAATGCGAGAGCTGTTGCAACCACAGGAATGCAAACGACTAGGCCCAGCCACACCTGCAGTTCGTAGTTTTATGAAATAACGAGTCACGCTTAATGGCAGGTAATCAGGCAGATTTACACACTTCGTACGATAACAAGGGCTGGAAACAATAGTACCTTTTGAGGAGATAAAGAATTAACGCTATTTTTTAGTTATTTTTATATAGATAGTCAGCAGGCATGCGCACTAACGTTTATTTGCAGAATTGTACACCGTGAAGAGAAATTGTAAAAAGTTAAGGTCTAAAAATAAAGACCAATTCTCGAAATCATCGCCATTCTTTGAAAAAAAGAAAAAACAAAAAAGCCTCCGAAACTCGGTGCGACTCATGGAGATCTTTAGGAATGTGTCTAGAAATATATGACGGCCTTTCGTACTTGCGGTATCGGTTATTGTGGCCGTGTCAACCTGGGCGCTTTCAAAGCAAAAGTGCTTGAAGAAAATCTGCCCATTAACAATAATGACTAACTCGACAAGTGGCGAGTTGGGAGTCGATTTTCTACACACACTCTGGAAACTGCCCATACATGACCACAGGGTTCGGATTTGATGGTGGCGAGCTGAGTAACTTGTTTATTAATATGTAAGCATTGTATGGCTCTGTAGAATGGTTTCTCGTAGGCATGACCTTGTCTGCGCTGTAAAAGAGAAACTAATTATTATATATGAAAAAAAGAATGGTAAAATCGGACACCGCGTCAAGGAAAGGTCTGCAAGTGACATAATGGTTGATGTGGGTTAATTAGTTGAATAAATACAGAGAATTAAGTCAATAAGACGTCGAAATAGGCGGCAGGGGCAATGTCGACGTCCGAAGGAGTCAAATGGTACTCGACTTCCGATGACGTAAGCCTAACTTTCGGTGGCGGGAAATTTGCAATGTTTGAACGTAAACGAGCAGGGAAGGACATAATTTGCATGCATAAAGGGGTGGGAATGGTTAAAACATGTGTAAACAGAGGTAATCAACCAACTGCAGTCTGAAAATTTCGAGAGAACTGCAAAATCTTCGCTGCAGAAATGCGAACGCCTGAACGTTAACTGCTGCACACTTTACATCGTGCGCCCCTTTTCGAGCACAACCAGCGTTCTGTTTTGGCGCATCAAAGTTCACCGGCGTTATATAACTGGTTTACAGGAAAGGAAAGGCGCAGTATCTGTCACTCGTAGAATCCCATGACGCATCTCGCGAACAACACAGCAACGCTCAGGCTTAACGCATTTCTCCAGTGGAGATTCTGCAGTGATCTCAGAAATGTTTTTACGTGCCACGAATTTATTTCCTTGGCATAACGACATTCAGTTGCGTGAATGTTTCCCGTCGTTGTTTGTTCTTGCTAGGACGCTTTAGCGCATTGTACATAGATTTAAGTTTGGTTATTTCTCATAAACGAGCTCACTGCAGTTTTCAGAAATTAAAATCCCAAAAACTCTGAATTTATATGATGCTAGGAGGCGTGGATCGACGTTAACGCATGGCAGCGGAGAAAATGAAAAGTGCGTGGTAGCGGAGAAAGAGTAAGGCTTATCGCTGAGTTTGTGATTACTGTTTTTCCCGGTAAGGATGTTAGTTTTCTCAAAATTTTTGTGTTCGGTAACTTCTGCAGCTTGTGAGTTTGTCAAGAACATTGATCTGTCCTGCAGGTAAGCATTAGAGAAGTAACTTTTTCGTAATAGCGTTAAGAGTCTCGTTAGACGGAAAGTCTGGCATAACCGACGGTGGTATCCGTCAGAAATAATTATTAACACTTGTGAAATGAAGTCAGCAAATCAGGGAAGGGTCCAAATGAAGAGAGACTTGGTGAGGGGGCTCTTGTAATGGGCGTACTTAAGGAATTGGAAATAATTCTTTTAAATAAAGTGGCGGAAAATTAGATGAACCCCAAACACCACCTCGTACGAGCGCGTTAGAGGGAGACCTATAATGAATGCGTTGTCGTGTGTGTGACGTAGTAGCATATGGTTGGTTCTTTTCTGGCTAAGTATGTCGTGTAGTGCAATTCGTGGATGTGTACTGCAGTGTCGTAGCATGTTGTGTAGCGTAGTTCGTGTATTGCTAGTAAAGTAGTGTAGTATGTCGTGTAGTGCAATTCATGGATGTGTACTGCAGTGTCGTAGCATGTTGTGTAGCGTAGTTCGTGTATTGCTAGTAAAGTAGTGTAGTATGTCGTGTAGTGCAATTCATGGATGTGTACTGCAGTGTCGTAGCATGTTGTGTAGCGTAGTTCGTGTATTGCTAGTAAAGTAGTGTAGTATGTCGTGTAGTGCAATTCGTGGATGTGTACTGCAGTGTCGTAGCATGTTGTGTAGCGTAGTTCATGTATTGCTAGTAAAGTAGTGTAGTATGTCGTGTAGTGCAATTCGTGAATGTGTACTGCAGTGTCGTAGCATGTTGTGTAGCGTAGTTCGTGTATTGCTAGTAAAGTAGTGTAGTATGTCGTGTAGTGCAATTCGTGAATGTGTACTGCAGTGTCGTAGCATGTTGTGTAGCGTAGTTCGTGTATTGCTAGTAAAGTAGTGTAGTATGTCGTGTAGTGCAATTCGTGGATGTGTACTGCAGTGTCGTAGCATGTTGTGTAGCGTAGTTCGTGTATTGCTAGTAAAGTAGTGTAGTATGTCGTGTAGTGCAATTCGTGGATGTGTACTGCAGTGTCGTAGCATGTTGTGTAGCGTAGTTCGTGTATTGCTAGTAAAGTAGTGTAGTATGCCGGGTAGTGTAAATCGTGAACTGCAGTGACGTAGTTTGTCGCCTAGCGTAATTTGCGGATGATTAGAGAGCGGCGTAGTACGAGACGTAGAGTAATTCGCGTTTGAACACTGCAATTCAGCAATGTATGTCGGGTAGCATAATTCTTGTATTGGTACTGCAGTGTAATTCATGTATGAATTCTTCGGCGGTGGTGTATATCCGTGCTGTATAGCCTGGTGGCGTAAATGACGATTGAAGGATATCAAAAAACAAAACAGGAGAATGCGCTATCGCGTTTCACTCAAAGGCCACTCGGACGTTTTTTTAGACCTCCTCTAATGTCACTGGAAATTTCACTGCAGGTTCTTATCGCTATGTTGGTCATTTGGGCCCAACGTCGCAGCAGTTGGATTCTTTGTTGCAGGGAAATTAATTTTAACAGTTCCCATCTTATCTCCTTAATCGGGGAGATTTTAACGGGCAGTCTTCAGGACGTGATGTCACTGAATACACTGACATCTGTATTCGCTCTGCGTTTGCTGTAGGACAAAACTTTGAGCTGGGCTTTGTGGTCATCTGAGAGAAATATTCACTCCAGCTATAACTGGAGTCGCCAGTGCAGCTGATCAATGCGCACGACAGGATTCGTGGCCATATCTAGGACGTCATATATTGGTCGGTCGTGACGTCACGTTTTGGCCAAAATGTATTTTCGGTTCCGGTTTCCGGTTTCCGTTCTTAATATTTCTAAAAACAATCCTTTTGTACTAGGAACAGGCGACTCTAAATAATTTTATATGATTATAACTCAAAATTCTTAAAAAAGAAACCGTGAAATTTCCAATTAAGGCCACCCTTAAACGACCTCTATATTTTTTTCCTAGTGACAGGTGCTTGCGCCCCTGCCGTTCGGATGCTGTGCGGCGGATTCTGACCGCAAACACTGCCTACGAAAACCACTGCTTGCTTTAAAATTTCTTTGCCTTCAGGGTTTGCTGAAATCCGCAAAAAAGCCTGTTCACGCTTGCGCATGCGCTCTACAACGTGTTTCTCTTGTAATGTTCTGTCACACCGTTGCTGCTGTAAGGTTGGCAGGGCCAGACGAGGCGTTATAACGCATTTTGCTTTTCCTGCCAAACTATAAAAGAATTCTAAAATAGATCATAAAATAGACCAGCAACAAAAAAAAACTTCAACACTTTTGAGGATTCAGAGCACCTGACGGAGGTCCAAACATGATGTGACCTTTGGAAAATAGCAGGTGCCGTGTAAAGGAAAACTCCAATGTGGATACGCTTCAAGACTGGAAGCCAAGCATTGCTCGCCCTTTTTGAGGGAACAGAGAATAACTGGGTGATGCTACTGCATGAAAATAATAATAGGTAGGTCGAGTTGAGCACTTGCCTCCCACTCAAAGACGAATATATAGCTGAAGGCATTCACCAAGGGTTCGCCAGCCACGGCGATGATTGCGCAGTGGCTGGTGTAAAGTGTTGGCATGTAGGTCAGCACCTCCGTGCGGTCCCGTCGAACAAGCAGCGGAGCAGCAATGATGTCGGCCAGCTTAGAAGGAGGGTGAAACAAAATGTCATAGATGGACTTTGTTAGAGGAACACGAGCTCACATTTTATTACAGCAAGTGCAAGTCAGAGTTTAAAAAATACATGCATCCAATTCACGCAGTAGAACCGTAAGCTGGATTAGCTAATACATTTAGTGGCAACAACACTGCCGCATGGAACCAATAACGCATCATATTTAGACCTGCGCATACCGTCATATTGCGCTACTTCCTTTTTTTTTGTTTTTTTTTTGTACTTGGTAAAATGAAAAACCTTTGAGTTAGACCTAGCTTGCGCAGAATATAGCAGTTTGGATAGGCCGCTCGTGAATTGCACTAATGGCCGCATGCTATTCCAGTGACGGTTTGGTTTTTGTATACTCTCCATCTTGCATTTCCGGAGTAGAACTTCTCTGCTTCACAACAAAACACTGGCAAGGACAGACTACACTTGTGGCGCGTGTTTGCAGTATCAATGTGATATGTTCAATTTTCACTCTTAATCCACGTTGTGGTCATATTTCCACATGGTGGTTATCGTGCTGAAAACAAAAACCGAGCATACTGGCGTGGCACAGAAATGCGCTTTTTATTGGGCTGACTGCGCGCACAGAAAAACTAAACGACTCGGCGACAGTGGTACAGCAAGCGTGCATAGTAGTCCTAGAACTACAAAATGCCGGCCGCTGTCGACTGCACTCAACTTAAGTATGGCAAGGAAACATCACGTAAACGGCCAAATCCAGCCACGACAATCTGGTATAGTGTGGAAGCAGCTCCGTGTGTCTGGCATCACTGGAGATAAATCTTGATGTATATTGCGTTACAAAGAAGGGTTATAAAGCTGGGTACCGGCCTCAATGAGCGTGAAAGAACAAACAGTACGAAGCTTCGCGACAATACTTCCCGCTTAAAGAAATATCGACTCGATACTACAACCCAGAAGTAGGCGTCTAAAACACAAACTTTCTACATACAAAAAATGCAATGAAAGGAAACACAAAGCCTTCTTCAGTGCGCGCAAAGGACAACCTGGACAGCCTGTGCACTCAAATAGAGAAAGGTACAACATGGAGAGCGTTTGATCATGAGCGGTGCCGCTGGCAGGCTATCGTTCCACCCAGGATGGCACCATAAGTCCTGTTCGTCCCGTCGATGAAAGACCTTGTGCCATCCGAAATAGAACCGTAAAAGGTTTTCACCCAATTAGCACCGGGTAATGGGTGAGGCTCACGCCCTCCGACTAGTGAACCTGTTTTGCTCAGTTGTAAAATAAATGTCGTTCGATGTTCAGAAAATACTTTCCGCCTGTCATTAGAGAACAAACATTCTGTATGAGTGCGCTAAGCGACTAGTGGCTATCTGCGCTGCTTTACTTTGTGCGAACATTGGTGGTCCAGGCGACATTTCACAATGCCGTAGACCAAGTGTTTCCGTTGACTGTGCATTTGATGATCTTGGGGCCTCATTACTACGGGGACAGGGACACTTAATCGCGTCGTGATGCTCATTTCCCCAAAGACATCTAGAACAACGTTATGCTTCAGAGTTGATGAGCTTCGATCGAAGGTCGATGATTGCTCGGTGTTATCTCAGAAAGTCTATATGCCAAGGCACGTCGCGAGAGTACTGCTGCAAGACCATGGCCGGGTAAGTATAAGGTGAACATCAGCTGTGCAGATTAGCAAGCTGTACCAAGTGGTGATTACTTTCTTGAGCTGAGCAATTAATGGTATACAGTCGTGCCTCGTTAGTGTACACTTTGGTTCTCGGCTAAAACTGTCAATAAAGCGAGTCGTCCGTAATAACGAATCGCGAAGAAAAAATATTTAAAACAAACAGGCTATAATTATGGTCCGCTTTCGTGCATACCGGAGGCAGAGAAGCTGAAATCAGTCGTAATTTGGCGAACTACAAGCCCAATATCCCAATCACCATTATGTTTAAAATAATGAAGTTCAACCCGATGCGTCTTACGGTGTAGATACGCTTAATTACGTCTCATTTAAAAATGACGTAACTTCAATTACAACTGTTCACAATCCACAAAGTTTGCACAAGCTGCAGAGAGTGTTTTCTTCGCAGCCATTCATGCAATACGGTTAAGGTTAAGTGCATTAACTAGGAAGCTTCACAATGGAAAACAAAAAACCACGGAATAAAAGTGAGCATTACTTAGCCATTTGCACTTCCTAATTGTGTTCCTCTGATGGCATGCACTAGACGTGCAGGAAATGAAACGCTTGGTTGAAACCGAAGAGATTTTGTTCCCATTTCTGTCCATATTAATGCGGCAAAAATACATGGGCCCCAACAGGCTTTGGCATTTTTCCCTTGTCTATTGTCCGGACAGCGAGTTTTCATATAAATGAGGTTTAAATGCTTTGAAAATGTTTGATGCCCAGAAAAAAAATGTTTGATGCCCAGAAATACTGTCCATAATACGAGTCGTCCATATTACCGGGGGTCATATTAACGAGGCACGACTGTACTTATGACTGAGTAGTAGCAACCGTCTCCGCCAAGGCAATAACCGCGCGACTATCGATAGCCACTTCGCGTCTTCGCATTGCACCCTGGCCTCGGAATCCTATCTCAGCTATGTCGCGTGCAAAGTTCGCGGCTGGGCCATGCCATTGTTATTTCGCTCGGCGGCAGCGTCACCTTGAGCTTTGTCGTCGAGGTGTTCTTTGCTTGCGGCGCCGATGCAATAGCTGTTATTCTTCATATGTTGTCGTTGTTGGATCATCGTCTTTCCGCTAATGATGAACCTCACCTCCAAATGTCGCGGTCTTCAGTTTTACGGAGGCTAAGGGAGATTCCTCGCGCAGCGGCAACGTAGCTGCCGCCCAACGATGCAAGAGGCGTGAGCTTGATTGCGATGGAGAAGGGGACCGACCCCCTGCTTAGGTAGCCGTCGATTTCCTGCGGTCGCTGGCTGGTCAGCGGTCACGGGGCTTCGGTGGCAAAACGGCACTGGCTGATTCGTCTTTGCGGTGTACGTGGTGGATTGCTTCCCTCCGCAATGAACCCCAGTGTGAGGCTGTTTCAAATTCTCCAGATGTCGCACAAGCATTGCTCGTAGGATGGGCGCGTAAATGGGGCGTACCAGGCGACGTTATATGGTACAACTAGTTCACGCGGAAGAGGATATGGAGGATGCTCAATTAGAGGCGCCGATGGCGGGGAGACACGAGCATGCTGCATTTTTTCGCTGGCGATTTCCGCGTAGGTCTATGCGTGAGTTTTGCTGAAATATGGAAGGAGCAGACGCAGCTCTTCTTGAACAACGCGTTGGATTACAACTCTCAGTCTCCGCTGTCACTGATTTCTCTGCTGTCCAACTGGTCGACCGAAGCAACTTCTAGAAGTCGTGCACACTGGAGCACTCGTGCATTCACAGTTGCCTCTCTAATGCAATCAGTGCAGGTATTGTGTGGATTGCTTATCAGCAGTGCTTAAATTTCTTGCTTAACCCCTCGAATCAAATGCACGACCTCCTCCATCGCTATGTTAGAAAAAGTACGCCGCAGAAGACTCTTGATTCTTCTTACAATATAGGACAGATAACTGCGAAAACAGCTTTACTTTTTCTTTCCTGATTAGGCTTCTAAACGTCCTAAGGATATCCCATCTGACCACTTCTGCTGCTTCAACGTGGAAGCTTCGCGGTTTTTGTACCATAACCTGCCAGAATCCTCTAGAGCAGATGAAACTTGCCTCATTTTTCTCAGTTTACCACATCTACTAATAATAACCACAGGTTTCACATTTTCAAGCCATTCTTTTGGCTTATGGTTCTATGAACCATTTAACATAGATGGAAATTGTGGCTGCTTCAAAAAATGGAGGCTGCTAAGGCAGTCATGCTCGACGTCGATAGTGAGGCGGCCCTCGGCAGCCGGGTGCATTTCGGTATGGATCCGTTATCAGGTGGCAGTCTATAGAGACTGCAGGTGCTTGGCGGTTCATTTCTGGTCGGACAGGCTTCAATAGCTTACCCGGTGCCAATCTTATCGTGGCGGCTCAGGCTGTTTCGGCGGCGCCATGTATAGTTGAGAGCTACAGGAACATCTTACGAAAGCATGTTCACCGTATGTGAAGTGGTATGGACAGTAGCGTAATCAACAAACCAGGAGATTGACATGCACTAAATAAGCTTTATGTGACTGACTGGAGCGCACAAAGGACTAAGCGAATTTACAGCGGTGATAAAAAAGGAACTCTGGGTGGTCTTCAAATAACAGGATGCCTGTAGCTCTCACTCACACTCAACTGAAATTTTCTTCCGAAACTTTGAGATAAGACGCCAAAAGAAGCTACAGTAATCATGGAACAATTTTGAAGCCTTTGTTCGTTACCGAGGTGATGCGAGGCAACTCTGGGCCTAAGCCGAATCAGAATTAAAGTGATAACCTGACGAGACGGCACATTTAGGATTCAAAAATTATAAATGCGAACCTTCGCGGCAATATGACAGTAATCACACGAGCATGTCGCTTGCTTCTCTGCTTCTCAAATAACTGGTCTTGTTTCGCCCACAGGGCGATACTGGTTCACTCTGCTTTTATAGTTCGACCTTAAAAACCCAATGACCTAAAGTCTAATGTTGGTTTCCCTCGTTTCGCTCGGATTGACGTAATGTATGTCTAACTATTCCGGGCCCGTGGCATCTTTATATTAATGTCACATATAGAGACTTTTCACTGAACGTCGGTGACATCGGCGATCGCATTACTAGTGATTTTGCATCACTTCGCGTAAAGCCGCGAAAAATGCACGTGATAATGAAACAGCTACGACTGTGTAAACCGAAAAAAGCGGTGATCTCTATTTACGTGAGACCTTATTTATGATGCGATAGCAGTGCAGTGATATCGTCCCGCCATAGATGATAGCTCCACCGCCATGAAAGAAGAAATTCCCTGACTGGTAAGGAATGATGACATCAAGAGGCCACGTGACCACGAAGAACAAATAACAGAGCGCCAACAAATAAGTCCCATTGAAAATCGCCCCTGGACCCACCCAAACAATTTGTGGCCCTGGCTCAACCACTGATGAGTGTCGGGAGAGGTGCTGACAAATTCAGTAACCAAACTGTCCAAAATACGCAACAAAATTCCAAGTTACCTCTAATGGTGTAGCGCTTCCTCTTAAAGAGTCTTAAGTGACTTTTTTGTTCTTAGGACGTGGCTGGATATAGCTCAATTTACTCTAAATTGAAACATCCAAGATGGAGTCTAACCGGCTTTGATGTTGCAGTGTGAGAAGGAGCTATGGCCAACCCATTCAGCGGTTGTCAGTCAAAAAGAGTAAGTCGAAATGCTTGGAAGTCAAAATCTGGTGCTAGATACCAGGCGGTTAGAGCGTTGTATTTTGATTACGCAAACTGATTCAATACATAAGAAAGATAAGCTCGTCTTTACTTGTATTTCTTATGTTCCAGCTGAC
The DNA here is from genome assembly GCF_055883805.1 of Amblyomma maculatum. Taxonomy (NCBI): domain Eukaryota; kingdom Metazoa; phylum Arthropoda; class Arachnida; order Ixodida; family Ixodidae; genus Amblyomma; species Amblyomma maculatum. The sequence continues at coordinate 100,529,438 of NC_139347.1, read as the reverse complement.
ACCGATCGCTTCTGTTGTGTCACACTATACTTTTCGCAGGGTAATTTGCTGAAGAGTTTTTGTCAGCACGGGCAGTCACATTAGCGGAAATGTATATCCGTTTGTTTCGCATCAAGCACATGGATGCGAAATGGTTTTGGCGTACGTGCCCCGTGGGAGCACCACAGCACTTGCTGCACTGCTACCACAGACGAGCAAGCAGTGGAACACCCTTAAATATAGATCGATGTTTCTTAAGCTAAAACGGCGCACTTACTCCGTTCTGCAGGAGCCCTATGACGCCTGTGTAAGTCCCGTTCGCCAGGCGCACACCAAAGGGCCTCCGACCGTCGTAAACGACGTCGTAGCTGCAAAGCGGTAAAAAAATTTCATTCATATTTTCTTTAAGTACGTTGCGACGTCTAGAAACCGTAGAGCATCCAAAATTACACAGGGTTTGCGTGTTCTTACACGGAGCTGAACCTTTACACAATATGAATCCCGTCGCCGAAGTTAAAACATAAAAAGGTGAAATACGTACTTCCGAGCTTACATACGTACTAGGATACCGGACAATGTGCCAAATTCGCTTTCTTGAGCGCACTGACGCGTAGATATCTTAGAAATATTTTCTACAACGGACTTTCCGTCCAACAGTGTCTGCGGCAGTGGCTTTTCAGATTTGGTGGATTTCAGATTTGGTGGTTCATATTCGCATGAATTAAGCACGGCCGTACAATATGCATAAAACACTTAACCATTACGAGAATGGTGTGTTTCTATACCACACACTGCTATCTTAAGAATGTATCCTGAGCATTTGAAAAAGTGTGCGTGTTCTCTTTGTTTCTTGATTGCTTGAGCTTGTAGGTTGGCAATTCGGTACTGTTCTGTTAAGAACCCCTGACCCCGCATTATTACAGCGTAGGTTTCGTATTTTTCTGGCGGTCCGTATTCACGCACTTGGGCATTTTATTCGTCGGTACTAACGCTTGGTCACTGAGTTAACACAGAGAACACTGGTCCCCTTCCATTCTGTAAAGTTCCACATCCGTATTCGTTTTATTATGTAAGCTGATTACTTGCAATTAATTCAGATTGTGTCACCTAGACAGAAATCAGAGCTGTATGATGAATTAACAGGTTGTCTAACGTAAGCTGCGCAAAAAATATAGTGCCGACGAGAAAGTATAAAGCCGGCTAGAGAAATAATAGACGAGCGCTTCTGAGCAGTTAACCGCGCAAACCTACTTGCTTGGAGTGCATTAACACCGCTTCTTGGGCTGGTTGGGGCATACCTAAATTGGTGAAAAAATTGGGCCGAACCATGCACACCAGAAGAAAGAAGACGAGACACAGGCGCTGCGTCTCGTCTTCCCACAGCGCCACACAGCACCTGTGTCTTGTCTTCTTTCTTGCTGTGTGCATGGCTCGGCACAATTTTTTCACCAGTTCAAATTGCTTGGCGTGGCTCACCTGAAAGGCACGAAATCCGCCATTGCCTGCAGGATGTGCCCTACAATACCGTTCACGTGGAGTTTGCCATTTAAAAATTGAGCCCACACGAAAGGAGGCGCCTGAAAACAAAAAGAAAAGCGCATTCTGGTAACACAACCGTACCAGACGTCGTCCTGCCTCATTGTGCACCGCCGAAAAACGGGCCATAAGACAGGTCTTTCACTTCTGTGGGCTGCTAAGCGCTTAAGCAATGAACGCTTACAACGAAAACACAGTAACTTAGGTTCCAAGACCTCGTCTCCAGTGCCTGCGTCGATGTTCGCAGAGGAAGGTTGAGGGGTGAATAAGAAAGAGAAACAGGGTACCCGCTGGAAATCAATTAGCACCACGGACCTGCCATATCGTGAGCCGCTTCGTGTCTGTCTCAGCCAGCGCTCATAGCAACACTCTTTGTTAGCCGCCTGGCGGCGACATCGGATATCAGGGCCTTCCGCAATAGTGTAATAGATACTAGGAAGTGCATCGGGTGCGGCGCGGAGCAGGGTAGTGAGGTGGTCTCTTCAGCAAAGCAAAGCCTAGAGATCGCTGTCAGTCATATATAGGAGTGTTTCCGGCAATGCTCGCGGCAAGGCGGGAACACGCGCGGAGCCTGCATCTGTACCCCTTTTTATGTGCTGTTTATTGGCAAATAGCGTTGTTTTAAGGTTTGGTTTGGTTTGGTTCGTGGGGTTTAACGTCCCAAAGCGACTCAGGCTATGAGAGACGCCGTAGTGGAGGACTCCGGAAATTTCGACCACCTGGGGTTCTTTAACGTGCACTGACATCGCACAGCACACGGGCACCTTGCTTTTCGCCACCATCGAAAAGCGGCCGCCGAGGCCGGTATTCGATCCCGCGTCCTTGGGAACAGTAGTCGAGTGCCGTAACCACTGCGCCACCCCGGCGGGGCGTTGTTTTAAGGCTGCGTTGCGGTGAAATGTCTACGAAAATAATTTTGGGGACTGGACGGTTCGAAGACATGCACATGCTGTGTAGCTGGCCGCATTAGCGGTCGCAGCTCGTGCAAGCACGCGAAGTGCGAGGGTCTCGCATTGGGTTTCGCTATGAGGCAATCAACTTGAAACGCGGCCGCGGAATGCTAATAATTAATGAAGGTCAATGATTTCTTCCGGTATCGTGAGAAACTTTACTGTCGATAAAGATCCTCGCACATGGCTCCGTTTCAGTTATATTCGTGCTAAACATTATGAATGTGAAATATCACAAAACAGTTTAACACTCAAGTTTGGCTTTATAATGTTGCTGCATTTTAATTGTGTACTTTTCAGAGCATAGATACAATACGTTGGTTTCGATGCTCATGGCAAAGAAAGATAACTTTCTCGAATGCACCCGACGTCAGATAGGCAAGGAAGCGCTGCTTTCCTTTCCCAGGGAACTGATAGCGATGCGGCGAGCGCTGACAGATTCTTCCAGCGTCAAAACGCTTGAACATTCAGAGAGAGATATAGTTCGCGTTTAGTGAGCTCGTTACGCGCTTGTGCTCCTAGCTTTTCGCCGAATAGTGTTGTTTTTCCTGCGTGACAGGATGCATTGGCGACAGCGTAAGATAGGCGAGGCATGCTTTGGAACGCGCTGCAAAAGCGGTGGCCGTCCTTGCGAAGATATCTCGATCATTATTCGCGGTGTAACCTATAGGAGATCGACAACGTTTTCGGTAACGCGGGGCAATTTATTGGTAATAACTATTCTCCCATACTTCCCCATTTCTTAGCTCCAACTGAGACCTCGATAGCATTTAATTTGTTTGCAATCTTGTCTAAAGTTTGACAGCTGTGTTCTTGCACGCTCGTATTGACTTCAGATAAGATGTTTTTCTCGGAGTGCCATGCGTTGTATGGTCATCTTTTTCTTTGTTGTCTCATTGGACATGCAGCGCCCGCTTTATTACTGTTTTTTATTCTACTTCCTTTTTCAACTGCTATTTTCACAGCTCGAATGTATACCCCTAGTATACCCGGACTGCAAAGCCAGAACGGCACGCTCCATTTTATTAACGCGCGATAAATTAAATCAACAAAGTACTCTGATAAAATTGTATGGCGGGCGCAGTATACTACTAGGTATGTAGAAAATGCCGGCGTCGTTGTGTGAAGCCTGAGACTGTGAAGCCTCTACCCATCGCAAGCTCCATCCACACTTTCTTCCCTTTCCTTGCCTCTTCACTCTAAACACAGTAACCTATAATGTAACTTTTAGACGTCAGTAACCCATGTTGCTAAGGTTACGTAGCCGGATTTTATCTTTTGGTCATGTTATATTTATTTTTGCAAAGACTAAAGGTTACAACGGCCAATATCCAAGCGTTTCAAAGGTTACCGTCAAATTATTGCCAAGTAACTTTTGCACAGTAGCCTATAAGCAACTTGGTAACATATGTACCGACGAGACAGGAGATGGGCGCATTGAAACACACATGCGCACATGCGCGGCACGTGACCTACTTTTTGAAAGGCGGCGCATTTGCCGAACGGTTGGCTACGTTGCACGCAGTGGTCTGGACGGCGGTAAAGCCCGAACGTTACAGCGCTGCGGCGACTGCGCTGTTAGCGCCTTCCGAGTGATTCAAAGTTGTCATGAATTACATCGTTTGCTGGTGGCGTTTCTTGTGTGCATTATTTGGGGTGATATATAAGTCTTTGGGCCTGTGTACGTGCTGCAAAATCGCCAATTCCGATGAGCAGGAAGAGACTTGTGAGATGTGCATCATGGCAGCTGCAACAAACCTTTATCTGGCTGTCGGAGGTACGTCATTTCTCGTCAGACGGCTTCGCAGCTAGCACGATTAGTTTTTGACTCCTGCAGCAACTGTTCAATCGTTCACACCAGAATAATGGATTTAGGTGAGTGGCTTCTTTGCATCGAAAACACAGTACCGACTGACGTAGTCTTCGTTTTTCGTTGCTTATCAAACCGTGTATTTCAGTAACTGCACTTCGAACCCAAATCAGGTTCAATAGTGTTCTACCAGTATATGACTGGCTTATCACGCGAGAATTTGTGTTGATGAATCTATCTATCTATGATATTGGTTCAAGTGGGTGGCTCGGGTCGTTAGGTGCAATTCAAAAGGCATTCGACCACTAGAAGCCCACAAGACATGGAGAGAACGCCAGCTACTCTCCAGGTGCTTTAGCCGCGCGCCCAGCCAACCTCCATCTCGAAGGCGCCTCCCACATGCCTACCGTTATCCTCGGCCCACCTCAACCTTCAAGGAAAATGTTTTCGCACGTAAGAAGCCTCGCCTTAGAGTAGATTATTGTTTAGATTTAATGTAGTAATCATCTAGAGAACAGCTGCTCTCTTATCAGGTTTCATCTGTTAGTTTTTCTCTCACCACTATTTTTCAGGTCGGTTTTTCGCCCAGAACGTCATGAAGGTATACCTTCAGACATGAACAAATTTCTGCCCTTCCTGTTGTCTGAAGCGCCACCACAAACGCCGAGCTGGTCCTCTAGACTTAGGGGTTCTTGATGCGGAAGCCACCTATATTCATTTAGGGTGAGGACACAAAATTCGTCCCCACACCACATCTCCGCGCAGTCTACAGACCTGCAGTCTTCGAATGTAGAGCTCTGGTTCATGGGTCTTCACATTCTTATTCCTGATACGGGGCAAGCACGTTGAAATGTACCTCATTCCGTCACAATTTGTCTTAATATATCTAACCTGATGTTGAGATGACACATAGCGCACTCGGAGCTCCTCGGCAGCATTAAACTTCACATCGGCAATTAAACATGGCTGCTTGCGCCGTCTTTAAAGAAATTCGTTGACAAATGAATAGGAAAAAAATTAAATGAAAACCACCCTGCCAGCCAGTGGGAAAGAACCCGGTGTCATAGGCGCAGACTAATATCCGGCGTGTTAAACTACAAAACTACAAAGCCGGATGTTGCCGTCTTGACCATCCTCCATCCGTGTCATAGTGAATCAAAATTCAGGAGCCAGTTTTTCGTACGAGCCAAGATTTGAACGCTCAAAAAAGAAAGAAGAAACGTGCTCAAGCGTCATTTGACGAACATGCCGCGAAGGACGTAATATGTGAGAGATTTTAACCACATCCTTCACTATTTTAAACAATATTTACTACCTCAGGGCACCAGAGGAGTATGTGATGAAGGATGAAGGAATAATCAAATTAATGAAAAAAAAAAAAAAAAGGTTTGCGGTTTTCATGAAGTCTAAGAGTGAGCGATGATGGAGTCTCTGCGTCCCGGCAATATATGAAATAGTATTTCTACTAGACCCGCTACTATCAGGTACCGGAGACTTCTAGGTTTCAGTTTTGGGCAGCCCCAACGCAAGTGGTGAATGTCGGCTTCAATATCCTCCCATTTGCACATAGGACACCCTTGGCTGGTATAAAAAATGTCAGAAATGAGGCAACGTCCGAATAACGGCAGGATTGAGGGCAACCCGAACCCGAATTTCTCGAAGTGCAATCTCCTCTGCACGGGTGAGACCGCAGAGGAATGTTGCCGCACAGTGAAGGATAAGGACACGTGTACATTCGTGCCAATGAAATCAGTTAAAAAGTTTAGCGCCCTGGCATAGTAAACGGGTAATGGTAATTAAACCACCTCCAAATGTTTTAAATATTTAATGCATTCACAGCGTACGCAAGCACTATAAGTTCCCAGTGCTGTGCATCGGCAACTTTGTTCTTGTGAGCAACATTTCAGCCATTTACACCTGTTAATGTTGCAGTACCATTTAAGAAAGAAGGAAAAGGAAGGAAGATTGGAACCCGCTGTTCGTTTCTGTAAGGAAAGTAAGCGTTTTTTTTTTTTCGTTTTTTTTTTTCTGTGGTGCCAGAGAAAACGACCGCATACTCACGTGGGAGAAAGTAACTCTGAGATGCGTGTTATTCAAAGCCATGTTGAAGTCTAACTGAGAGTTCAAGCTGCGCAGCACAAACTGGCAGCCTCGGCTATCCCGACTGCACCCGTCACCGCCGCTGAGCTGACTGCCGTCTTGGTATCGGTTGCCAATCCTATTGCGAGGAATATACACCGAAATTGTTTTCTGCATCGATACCGGATGGGAACCGGCGCACTATTGGTGCGCGCTCAGAGCAGGCTTTTTCCTACGCCGTAAATCTTTCCTCGATACCGCAACCATATGAAAATGTGTCAGCGCCAACAAACGGCAGTCATCGACCGAAAATTTGATGCATGATGTCGGCATAATCACCTCCATGTATTTCAACTAAGCACAGGTCAAGCATGAAAAATGACTTTTTGCTAGAAGGAGACATAAAAAAATAATGAAGATTACTTCAGCCAGTCTCATTTCCATTATGCGATTGTGCATTTCTGTAAAGGGCACAGGTACGTTGAAATTGAAAAAACAAGAAATTAGTCATTTTGCTTTCTGCTGAGGTTTGATGTAGTTGATTTCGAGACCCTAATTTTTAACCATATATTGTTGAGTGACTAGCAAGGTTTCTGTACACTTCACCAAAGCAACGTTAGCCCGTTTTTAGAAAATGAGGTCTCAACTGTGACAGACCGATTTCTTCTGAGCCTGTTCCGACTTGTATTTCCGCTGTAAAATAAAATGTACGTCGAAAGAAAAACCGGAAGTTTTTCGAAGTTCACCTTTTTCTGTAGCAGCAGTAAGGCAAGGCGATAAGACAAATGGTACATTTTATTACTCCTTGGCAAATCTGCGCTTTTGAAGCGATATGTAAAGCCAAGGTCACCGTGTGCTTCCGATGACCTTCAAACAGCTTCGAGGTCAAGTTGAAACTTAAGCCACCACCTTGGGTAGCTATATATGCTCCCACCAAAGGTCAAGGTTAAAATCATGGCCAAGGTCAAACGTCAACTGACGTGGGAAGTAGCTTGACACGTGAACAGCTGCATGGCCGGAGCTATCGCTTTACATTAGATTTAACCGAAGCTAAACCACAGCCAATTTTCTTGCATAATACAAGATTTCACGCAATTTCTTCGCTCTTCTGTTATCCTTTAAAAGCTTCTTTCGTTTGGCAGCAGACAGCAAAGCATGTGCAAGGCCCTTTAGGCCACGCAATCTTACATATTGGCTAGCAATAGGGACACCGCCTTTCAAACTCTGCAGAGAGAACGGTCGCGTCACAATTTTCATAAGAAAGAGGGTAAATTCGGTACCATATGGAGGTGTATTAGGGATGGTTCTACATAGTAGAGTCCGAGGGCAATACCAATCATCACGACATGGTCATAGATGGCATCAAGGGTGGCACTGCATCGCCGATGCTCGTTTCAGATGGTGTCGTGGTCGAGGCGTTGACACCCTTGCACGGCGTCCAGCATGAAATCTTCCATGACAACCCGTGAAAGTTCAAGGGTGGCGTGGCTCGAGATGCACAACCCGGTACCCCAATTTACGACCATCAACGGTCATTGGGTGATACTGGAGCACCAGGGGGTGCAACGGGCAGGCTGAATGACAGTAACTATCAGGCCCCTTGTATTCTTCCCGCTGGCGTTGCCCGACAATCTCGTGCTCGCTGAATGGTAAGCAACCATACTTGGCGTGGCGTTCTCTTCGGGCGGCGCTTCTTCGCACACCTGGTAGAAGGTTGTCAGGGTTGCGCAACAACAGGTTGATGCCGTCTGTGCATCTCCTTTGCCACTAAGACAAAGGGCTTACTTCATTAATATGTGCTCTAGCAAACTTTTGTTTCTGGCGCGCATAAAATTTCTACCAATCTCTGTCGTCTGACACTGAACACCCTGATTTTTGGCTATTTTTGGGAGTGCAGGACAGAACTTGTGGCTAGTATCCATTCACCACACGAAAGCAGAGGGTTGGAACATGTCATGCATTGTCATCTTCTGTCAGGTGCACTGCGCTAAATGGTCATCTTCTATCGCGTGCACTGCGCAAAATGGGTCGTGTGTGTGTGTGTGTATGCAAGTATTTTATTCTCTGTCCCGTTTCTATAGTGTGATATTTTCGTTTAATTACTTGTGGAGGCCACTCTTTCTGTACTGGCTGTGAAGCAGGCAACGCATACTTGTTCCATGCATTCTCGGCAACAGCATACCAACGACATCACTCCCTTCTACGTCGTTTCATTTTTCTTCTACGAATAGTTGGAAGAGATGTTTGCCGAAAGAGTATAGCAAATTATACCCGCATCAAGACCATATATTGTGTATAGCCTCACTTCCGCCTAATATCCTCCGAATGTATGAGCCCGACCGCAAGTGGGGGGACGCCCATTGCCCAGATTTTCCAGATGCAGTGAAGTATTTTCTATGGCGTACCCAGGGAGGGGTGCTGCTGACACCTACCGGCGCCACCACTGGGGCGTTGTTCCGAACGAGCTCTGCGTGAACTGCGAACAAACTGAGAAGCAGACTTTTCCGAGGTTTGGTTGGTTGGTTGGTTGGTTGGTTGGTTCATAGGAAGGGAAAGGCGCAGTATCTGTCACACTTGCTCTGTGGACACCTGAACCGCGCCGTAAGGGAAGGGATGAAGGTGGGAGTGAAAGTGGATAGAGAGAAAGGGGAGCCGTAGTGGAGGGCTACGGAGTAATTTCGACCACCTGGGGATCTTTAACGTGCGCTGACATCGCACAGCACACGGACGCCACTTCGTTTCGCCTCCATCGAAACGCAGCCGCCGTGGTCGGGTTCGAACCCGGGAACTCCGGCACAGTAGTCGGGCGTCTTACCACTGCACCACCCCGGCGGGGCCCGAGGTTTTGCGCCATTTAGCTTCACGCGTTTCTGTGTCACATTGTCATTACGGCTGAGACTACAGAATGCATTTCTGCGATCTGCGACGTTCACTTCGGTCTATCACCCTGTTCTGCGGTAAAACCGGAACGAGGCGGTTTAGACACGGTGACCATGTCGAAACATTTTCCCGCTGATAATACGTCTCTGCGTGTTTTGCGGATTTCCTAGAGAGTCAGCTGTTCATCAGCGAATGGTATTCCTACAGGGGTAGTCAACACGCCACATTCACATTTCGAAGGTTGGCATGCTTTTTATTTTTTTTTATTTACTTTTTTTGCTGGCCGGTTGTAAACTAACCCTTCTTGTCCCCCCGTCTCCTTGCTCCCTTTCCCCCTCAATCTGACATCTCCTATACTAGAAGTTTCGTGTTCCGGATTTTTTTATTCATCGTTTTATTTTTGTTCGCAATGTGATTACTTTGCTGTTCGCCTGCAAAGGTTTCACGCGTGACCCCTACCGATCACCGACCTACCAGTGTAGATGTGCTGAGGTGGCCAGAGATCCCGAAGGGCATTGCGCAGCGCGTACTAGCCCGTCGTCCGGAAGCAGGTGACCGTCTGAGTCTCTCTGTTTCTTTTTTGTTTGCAAATAACCTGTGCAATGCTGTTTTAAGAGTCAAGCGTTTCAAATAATAAGTAATACCAACGTTGCACTTCGTACTGCCCACATTTCATACCCTATTTCATTGTTATATGTCCCCAATTTTTTTGTTTCGAATTGGATGTACTTGCCGGCGTCCCACTAGCCGGTTCGATCGCGAATGAGACGATGGTACCTGTCATATGCTATGTTACTTATGTTACGGTGACGTCATGCGGTCACGTGGTCACGTGCGTTTTGTGCAGCTTGCTGCTGCCCACCCCACGCATGAGCCAAAGAATACTATTGCCTTGAAATAATTTTTAAATGCTCGTTTTTATATTGCTTCCCTAGACACAACTCATATTAAAGGACTCATAAGATGCTATTTGCGGCAAAATTCGAAAGCAAAAAATCCATAGAGGTAATTTTCGTTTGCATTCGAGTCGAATTTGAAATATTTGCGTGTAGCTGATATTTTCCAAATAATTTTTTTTTAATTACTCCTGGATCAGCTCAGAATTGATTGGGGCGACACATCCCCGTGGCCAAACCTCCCTCCCCATTGACGTCAGTGGGACGCTGGCCACGCCCGCTTATTGGACGTTCCGAAGCTAGGCAGGCGGGACGGAGCGTTTTGGGACGCCACAGCGATTTGTTTTAATTTTTTCTTGTCAGTGAGTTGAGATGAGGACGGAGAGGAGAGGAGAAGCTTCGTTTCCTATCGCCCATATTTTCTATGATAATGAATCTAACTTAATGTTTTTGTGCCTTGCGGAAAGGATTTATGGAATACATATTGCTCGTTCACGTTTTATAATTTTAGTAAATAGCTTTCATGAGCCCTTTAAGGCATGGTAGCATAATTCGAGTTGACATCGTCTGAAATTTGCAGTCATATGTTAAGGAATTTATCAAATATGCTGGCAGGGATGTCGGACGCATATATAGTGACTAGTAGCTATTAAATAAACGTTTCTGTGTATGCTGCTTTTGGCATGTCTTTTTCTTTCCTCAGAATAATCTTAAAATTATGTTTTTTTTACATTTGACCCATTATTCAAAGAAAGAGGAAAGGTAAACGCCTACTGTATTTCCACCTCTCTCTATCAGAGATGCAAAGTCCTGGCCTACATTTGCGCATATCAGCGGCAAAATTAAAAAATTTCTGAAATCCATAATTCTATTAGTTCAAACGAAATAACCTTTGAATTAAAATAAAACAAACTCCAATCAGCTGTGGTTTGTTGTTGCTTAGAAAATGCGTCCTAAATATTCCTCAAAGTTTCCAGCAAATGATAGGACCTACCTTGTGCTTAATCACACGGCAAGTCTAAACTGCGACGCATTGACATCACCAAAGACTTCACAGCAATCATATATTTACCACACTCAGTCTCCTTTCTACTCGGTTTTTGAACAAACTGTGGGACCGGAAGTTTTATTCTTGGATTACGGCAATTATCGACCAAAGTGGGACATCTCAGTACACAAGGCAGAGAACGGTTATCAGGAAGCCAGCGAAGAAGCATTGCCTGCGAAGAGACGCAAAGCTGATATTCATATTATCGTTGAATGTAAACCGGTAATACAACTTTGCGGCAGAGGTTCGTTCGATGGATTTAAGCTCTATTTTGCATAATGGCCCCTCCAAGCTGCTCGTATTTCTTTTTAGTCCACTCCTGGTCGTGTCTGAACCAAGTCTTTTCATACCGCCGAGGCTAATACTCTAAGAAAAGCATTTTGTAGGCGTCATTTATGAAGTGAAGCCTGTTAAGCTTGCCCATTGGATTCCCCGAGCATAGCCACCACCCTGTCAGGCGCCACAGGCGTTTCCGGTCGAACGTTAAAATGCACGGTTCATTTGTAGTAATAATGGTATCGACAAGCTTCTGCATTGTACAAGGATTGAAGTGTGCATATAGGGCGAACAGCTGGAGGCAAATGTGATTTCTACGACTATAGGTTGGTGTCCAATCTCTATACATAAATTTAGAAGACACGATCCGATTAGAACACAGCTCCTCTGAAAAGAAAAAAAAAAAAACATTGATCCGTAAGAGCTCCAACTCTGCGACTGGAAGTCGCATTATTAATGTACTGTTGGCTACAGTAACGCGATGTTATCGATATAAAAAACAAAAATCTCCCCCCCCCCCCTCTCGCTCCGCTTTGTTCCACTGTCATACGATCTGCACGATTCTGAGAAAAAGTAAGGCACGAAGCCTTACTGATGTCGATACCTGCACAGTGTGCCACCTGAAAAAGTACTTCTACCTCAACGTCAGAAATGTCAGAGATGGCTGCCGCATGCAGTTCGTCATGATCCCGAGTGCGCTGACAAGCGCCTCTTACTTTCGCCCACGACAGTGCACGTGGACATGTGCTCTATATGTGATAATCGCCAATAATTCGTAAAACAGCATCGGCTGGTCGCTTATTAATATTTTACGCTTTGTTGCACGTGCTCTCTTGTTGCAGTAAACAGCCATTCAACTATCCGAAAATTGTATTTCTTTTTTTCTGGAAGATCACCATCGCTGTAAGCATTAGTTTTTTTCGAACAATATTCATCTAAATAACACCTAATGGGTCAGTAGGTTTATCGTCTGGGATAAAACAAAAACAGCAGGAGAACTCAACAGGCAAACAAAGCAGACATAGTCACTGACTGTCAACTCTTGTTAGCGACTGTTCCTCGTCTTGACTTTCTTCGTTAGTTATGGTTCTGCAGTATTTTCGACCCATATATGCTCCTGCTGAAAGTAAAATCCCTTTAATTTAACTGCATCACCAAGTTCGATTCAGTCGCACTGATCTCATTCCCAAACTTTCTCTCGAGGAAATCTTAAATTGTCGACGCTTGCTCTAAAAAAGCAATACTTATGTTTCTACCGATTGTAGGGTATACGTTTGTTGTGGGTGGGACAACCAGTAAAGAATATTAACTGACCAAATCCAAATTGTACAAAATAGATTGCAAGCTTCGTTCTATAGTAGTACAAGCGAGGGAGAAGTAGCACTAAAAGGAAAAGTGATCTGCGATGTTAGCCGCTCTCCTCAGGCCGAAAAAGAGTGCGTTTGCAATTGCTGTTTCAGGTATGTAACAAACCCCACCAGAGTTAACGAAAACGCTTATTTCGAATAACCGCACTAAATGTCTAAACTAACTGAGCGTGACTTTAAAATACGAGAATATCGTCCTAAAGAATGGTCTAGAATTCTTTTTTTTTTTTTGTGGCAAATGTAAAAGGGTAGAATCGTCTGCCTTTAAACTAAATGTGATGCAATAACAAAGGACTTTATTTTTTTTTTCATTCCGTACCCCCCCCCCCCCCCCCGACCTCGGTTTGAACGCCCTCGCTCAAAGGGGGTATCGCTTAAAAAAGATACAAAATATACAGAGATTGCCCCTAGCTAAGCTCACTGAGGTACTGGCCCGTCAATAATAGCTGGTATTGGTTCAGGTAATCTGCATGGTTCCGAATTTTCACAATTTTCACGAAAGTACATATGAAAGCAGGTCCATGCTGAAATGCAACGATGTGTAGTAAAGCAGTTTCGTCATGCAGGTACATAATTGCGCTGATTTGTTTATGTCTTGCTGCTCATGAAGCAGAAGTGTGCCTCTAACTTTGAGTGCTCTTGGTTCTGTTTTTATGGCTGATCAATATGCAAGAGGGACAGATAGATTTTTAGCATATCTATTACACGTAGTTCAATAACGGCATCTGCATTCCTCATATTTCCTCGCAGCGCACGGCATGAAAGTAAAGAACAGAAACCGCTGGCCTCCCGATTTTCCTTTACTTAGACTTTCCTCTCCAAGCATAGCAATGGAACCAGAAAAGATTGTGGACGACAGGCTGTGGCACCCTGTGCTTTCTTTGCGAGCTCATTTCTTTCCCGTTATCACTAAACGACATGGACTCATGATGGATGGCAAGAGAAAAGCGCAACCTAAATATCGCAGTTATTTGCCGTTGCACATTGAAAACCACCAGAAACTTTGTTCACTTTCTTTTTTTAATAACCTGAGTTGTCAAGCGTGGAAAAGTTATACCGAGTACTGTCCTTCGCATTCACTTTCCTCCAGTTATTATCGTCGGACAGATAACTAATACCGAGGCAGTATGTCAGCTCGGAGGGGTCGCCACAGATGCAAACCGGAAAACCGGGGCTCCCTTTAACAACTTTAAAGTTCATTTAAGCTGCGACATGACATTGAATAACACGCAACTCAGGGCATCTTTTAACATAATAGCGTTAAAGGCGCTTCTCTCACACAGTTGACTCGAACTGCAGTACGCAGTCATCGGAATGTACCCTCTGCCGCTCCAAATACCCTTCTTTATTTCAGAAATGAGGTAGAAAACTGTATTGAAATATAGCAGTAAAAAAAGTAAAACAGTCGAGGAGGTATATTTTGATAAACACTTTAACGATTTATTTTCCTAACGGAAACAAATTACACAGTCGCACCACCATGCGCAGCTCTGAAGACAAAGAAGAAAGGAACCCAGGCAGCTCGCGCAGTGGCGAGGCTTGCAAGCGTCTATGACTCCCTTGCGCTGCAGATTACCGAAACTAAATCTGTATTTATGTCGTTCGGGTCCATCCATTACTAACCTCTGTGAGTCTTGCAAAGAAATTGAATCCAAAGATCATTTTTTCCTCTTCTGCCGGCGGTTCGCATCTCTCGATAAAATTTACTTAGCGACTCCCCTTTTAAGATTAGGCCTTCCTCTAACCATTCCAGTTCTCCTCTCCTTCGGGGCAAGCGTCACGGGCTATGCCTTAAAACCAGTGTGCGATACTATTCATGATTACACAATTTCATCAGACAGATTCCTGTGTTAGGTGAGACTTCATTGCTTTTTCTTTTCCTTTTTATTTATTTTTTCATATTCCAGTTAAGCACCCATATTTCGCTGAGTACACGAGTCCTTGGCCATATATTTTAGAATCTACAATGTACCCTGACCAATCCCCCGCCGTTGGTATGTGCCATTGAGACTGAGGTCATCATCATCATCATCATCATCAAGAACCCTGGCCAGTCCCCCTTCGTAGCTATGTGCCATTTACCAAGGTAGAAGAAGAATGCTGCAAAACTGACTGCAAGGATGCAGTTGCCCTGTCTACGGAAGCTTTCCAAGATCGACCTGGTAACCAGCGACTGCTTCGACTGCGGTGACCTGTTCGGCTACGGTAACTTCCAGCGCTGGCTGTTCGTTCTCACTATGGTGTGCATGTGTGCGATGCAGTGCCATACACTTGTCTTCCGTATCATCGCGGGTGATGTCGACCACTGGTGCAAGCAGCCGCGCGGCGAAGAGATGATGTCAGCTGCCTCCTGGAAGAACGTGGCGATCCCTCTGGAAGCCGACGGAAGTTTCAGTCACTGCACCGTCTACGCACAGCCGGGTGACCCTAACGACACTCGGATTCTGGACTGCGATGAGTGGGACTACGACCCGGAACAGGAGCGAAGGACCATCGTGAGCCACTGGAACCTGGTGTGCCACAGAAGGCCGCTCCTTGCCGTGTTGCAGGCTGTCTACGTCGCCGGCTCACTGCTCTTCATGAGTTTCATCGGACTCATAGCCGACCGCGTCGGTAGACTTCCCGTGCTTCTCTCGACGGTGGTGGTTCTGCAGCTGGTCACACTGGCCGGATGCTTCAGTGTCACGTACCACGTGTACGTCTTCTCGAGATTTCTCATCTCTGGCTGCGTCGCGACGGTCATGGTGCTCTCCTCCACGATGTTCTTTGAGGCATCGGCTCACGGACACAGGAGTTCGCACCTGTGCGCCGCCATTGCCATGGGCCTGCTGGTGGCCGAAGTGTGGTTTGCCATCGCACGGCTGCTGCAACATCTCGACTGGATTATTATGCAGAGTCTCGTACTCTCACCAACGGTCCTGACGGTATACGCGTTCAGCGTCGCACAGGAGTCTCCGCGATGGCACGTTGCCAACAAGGACATGGCCAGCGCCGAAATGGCCATACTCAGCGCGGCTAAGCAGAACCACTTCCCTCTGGGCACCACAATGTGCATGCTTGAGAGGCTCAAAGACGAGGTTTTAAGGGTCGAACACCAGCTTAGAATCAAGGGAGAAGACGTCGCTGCAGTTCAAGAAGTGCTGCACCGCACGTCCGTAATGTGCGTCTCAAGTTTCGCCGTTTCGTTCATGTTCTTCACGATGCTGTTCCTCGACGCCTACGTACTGGCGGAAAGAAAAGCCTGGTTCCAGTGGGTATCCAGCTGCGCTACCCTCGCGGGATTCGCTATTCTTTACTTTGCAACCAGGAAAGCTGCCTCACCGCACGCGCTGGCTGCAATCCTAGGCGCGCTTGGTGGCATTTCTGGCTTAATGTTTTTCACATTCGCGGGCAAATACGGCTTCTTAAACAGCTTATTGTTCCTCTTGACCAAGCCGTTTGTGTATGTTTGCAACGTCCTTATATTCACGACTACCATGAGTGTGGGCGCCACTCCCATTCGCTGTGCTACCATTTGCTGGCTCTTCGGCATCGGTCGTTTGGGAGGGTTGTGTGCCACCCTTATGTTCGCGCTTCTGGACGTGGGTCATGGCTACATGCTCTTCGCCATTACAGGAGTGGCCCTATTCGTGACCATGCTCGCTCAGCTTGTCCTCCCACCAAAACACGAGGTCCTGATATTGACCAGCATTGTTCCCGTCGTCGAAAATAAAGGTGGCGTGGACTACATGAAGCAAACTCTAGATACAACTCTCCTAAGTCGTAAGAAGCAACGTCACCGCAAGTCCCGTTCAAGTGCTGCGTCGTTGAGACGACCCGGATCGGAGATAAAGCAAACAGAATGAGATCGTTTCCGGACCTATATATGCGCTTGATTGGACCACTGTGCACTGCTTTGTTTATAACTTTTGCAGAATTCACTTTACCGCATCGTACGAACATTTCTTCTTCTCTTAGAGCCTCACTTTATTGCTCTTTAATGTCCAGTGCAAGCCTGAAATGAACGGTTCGACCATCGCTCAAAATAATTTTTTTTTTGTAATATCGCAATCTTCTTAACCCGTGATAATAATCTAGCTGTATATACGATAACGTCTCAGATGCATATACTATGTTGATAACAAGGGCAGCTTGCTTCGAGACTTCTATATACATTTTGAAGCGAAACACCTACGCACAAATGCAGCAAAATGAAATTACGTAGACCGTCAGCTAAAAATAACATATACTGACCCAGGCAGCACATTTCATCGGCCCAATAATGGGGATTGATTGGGGATTACTGGCCCACAAGTGGCCTAATGGTGCCATTGAGCTACCAATAATGTGCAGCCACGCTATACCATAATCATTATTGGCCCAGTGAACTTCACCCATATCCGTTATTGGCATTCAACCGGCTAAGAGCGGTCAATAATGCCCATTCATATTGAACAGTTTGCCATTATTGTATACACAATGAGGCAGCCTGGTCATTATTGGCCAACCAGCTGCAATTGTTTGCCAATATCTTCCACACCATGGTATAACCTGGTAAATATTGTCCGGTCAATAACAACGGCTTCTCAGTATTGAATATATCTAGGCATACAGTGGTCAATATTGTCCAACCAACTTTGGCGGCTTCCTAACATTGTAATATCTTGGTTTCTAGTGGTCGATATTGTCTAATGAGCCTTGATGGCTGACCAGCATTGCACATATCATGGCATAGCTTGGCTAATATTGTCCGGCCATTATGGTTGCCTCGTCAACATTGAATATATCTTGGCATACATTGGTCAATATTGCCCCAACAGCTTTGGTGGAATCCTAACATTGTATATATCTTGGATTATAGCGGTCAATATTGCCTAATGAGGTCTGATGGCTGGCCAGCATTGCACATATAATGGCATAAATAGGTTAATATTGTCCGGCCATTATGGTTGTCTTGTCAGCAATAAATAAATCATGGCATATATTGGTCTATAGTGACCCGCCTGTCATGGCGGCCCTCCAACAATGTATACATATGCATTATATTGTTCAATATTGTTCGATGGACTGTGATGGCTAGCCAGCATTGCACCCTAATGGCATAGGTTGGGCAATAATGTTCTGCCAATATGATTGGCTTGTCAACATTGCATATATCTTGACATAGATTGGTCAATATTGTCCCATCAGCTTTGATGGCATCCCAACATTGTATATATCATGGTTTCTAGTGGTCGATATTGTCTAACGAGCTTTGATGGCTGGCCACCTTTGCACATTTCAGGCTGCGGCGGCGCTAAAAAAACTGTAGAAGCAGCTCTGACCGACAGAGACATTTCTAATGCTTGCATCTCAATATGACAGTGTGTTGGGGCTAATTTCGTCGCAACTAAATTTTTCGCTGGCCCGGACGTCAGTTTACGTTCAACTGTAAAAAATATTCCTATGCCATACGTAATTTGGGCCACCATATATATAATATTTATTGGGATTAATGTATAGATTGTCCTAAAATTGTTTGACTGAGCTGACCAGACAAAATGAACAGAAGTGCCCATCACGGAAAATGTGGAATATATTTTTCGGGATACATTTTTGCGATTCGCTAATTGTTGTGGATGACCTGCGATTATACTTGACAATTTTGGTAGAGAACTCTTTTATTTACGACTTTAGGCACGATTAATTGTTATGTAAAATTCTGCATATAATATCTTCGAGACAATTCCTGCAGACTAGAGGCCCGGATGTCGATCACGCGTGTACGTAGCTAATACAGATAGTGTTCCAAACTTTAGCCAAGTGTTGAAAAAATTCTGACAGCACGTGGAATCTACACTGCAGAAATTAGCGAAGGCGAGATTAATGTTACTGCACACGGTGCATCACGTATGATTATCGTTATCAACTAAACGCAGCGTCATTACCATTGATTTTGTCATCATTGTCATTACCACTAATTGCGGCGTCATTCTCGTTGCTATCCTCACGGTAGACAATGAGAATTATATATGGTGCTAGTTTCGAGATCCAGGGTTTAGCGCAGTTGGTTAAAGCGTTAACTAGGCTAGGAATTCGATTCCCGGTGGAGACGATTTGTTTTTCTGATCTCGTCAAATCAGGATGATTGAAAGTGATTGACACATCAATGCACAGATCCGATGCACAGATATATCCATGCACAGATCTCGAACACATCTCGCGCACAACTCTCGCGCACGGGATTTCGTTCCATGGGCCTATTTATACGCATACGAGTACAAGCATACGCGCACGCTCGAGCACACATCTGATCTGACAAGCAGATGTTTAATAGATGCGTGTCCGCGAAAAAAATCCTGCGCAGTCAAAAAACGCAAGGTACTCTAATGCAAAGAACGCAACAGAACGTGTGAGTCGCTTGAACAAACACGTTTGGATTGTAAACGCAGAAACGATCGAATATATCCGCTGAATCCACATCATGATTGGAAACACGCACGCGTAGCATCATTATTTCCGCCTTTTTTTTACGTGATGGAAAGAAACCCAACATGTTCAAGCTAAGCAGAGGTGGGAGAGATCGATCGCGCTAGCCAATCAAACACGCACTGAATGATTCGCCATTACCTTAGCTGTTTCCGGCATTCAGCATAAGCGCCGACTATACCACGCCTCAGTACTAGCTGTTCTTATAGACAGATATGTTGGGCTGCTTTCAGGGCCTTCGAGTTCTAATATCTACTAAACACAAATTTGTACTGCACTCTTTTGCGCTCTGCTGTGGGCTTCAGCAACAGACAAAGACTGAACGACTTTGGCCATCGGTGCAGCAGCGCATAAAATATTTCAGCTCAAAGAAAAAATACAAGCAACATATATTCTACGTTATGTCTAGCTAATTCACTTGACAAGAAAACAAATCTGAACTGTCCTGGAATGGTTCGTATTGTAATGCGAGGTAAATCGCACACTGCCAAAAAATAGTGTACATGTAAAAGATAATAAAAAAAAATCAACAGCACTGCATGGGGCAAGGCAAAGGAAAAAAAATAAAAATTTAAAACAATTACCTACAGTGTAATGAATGCGCGCACATGTGTCGCCAGCATATATGGTAACAAAATTGAAATTGCATAATAACGATGTTCTTTACGGCAGTAATTTTTGTTCGAAAGCTGTAATATATGGCTCATAATGATGCATTTGACCACAGCGTTTGACAGCGCTCTCCTAAACATTGTTCAGAAACTATTCTTCAAACATTCATTGCCTTATTATCCAACCATATAATCACCGCACCGAAGGCGTTTCCCTTCAGAGAACTAAATAATTCTATCCCATCATGTCAACCAGGCAGCTAATTGCAATTCATATATATTAAAAGTAATGCGAGTGCGTTACTTCAGCAGTTTTGAGGCATTTTTAGAGAACACCACTCTCGAAGAATTTAACACGATTGAGAATTAGGGTTCCTTTGTGAAATATTCTGCCGCTTTCACAAGCGCTGCTTCCGCGGGCTGAAAGATGATTCTACCGCGCTTCTTTCTGAGGACAACCTTGTCCCATGTTCGTAGATATAGTTTCAATGTTGACCCTTGCTTTCTTTCTATTTTTCTTTACTGCAAATTTAGTTCTTCAGATCTTAGCTCGTCGAGTATTTTGTATTTCTTGATATGCCCACGCTTAGTTCTACGCGGATTTTTTCTTGTTCTAAATGTCCACCTGATATAAAAAAAAAATTAAAAGAATAACATGGGAATTTTTAACCTTGAAGTACTCGTAGTTATGGTCGTTTTCGCTTTTCTTTTCCTTAATAGGAATACAGCAAGTATACGGGCTGTTCCATCGCTCAGTTGCGCGTGATGACGTTTCAAGAGCACTCCGTCATGAACAGCGACCTGTGTGCCATCTCTAATGAAAGAAAATATGTCCATTTGTTCGAACCGAGGACGATTCCGTGAAAACTGAAGATTGTTTTACGTATGTGATTATTATTTGAAACTATGAGGTGAAAAGTATTTTGCATTAACAAAAAAAAATATAGCGAAATTATCATTCCACTGAAAATGTTACCGAGCCAACAGTCGAGGCAACCAAAGAGCTCCGAACGCACTCCTCGTTGTTTTAGCGAAGCCAAGGGCAAAACTCTGCGCATTCCTCCTCACAAGCTTGGCGCAAAGAACATATGGTTTCCATTCACTCGTCCTTTTGTCGCCTCTCCGCCCGAGGGCCTTGACTAAAGCAATTCTCCAAACCACTTTCAACTTCCCGTCTTGTAGCCTTTTCTCCCCGTAAAGCAGTCATCGCGGAAGGGCAGCGACCTTCACTGCCCTCTCTTTCCTCCCGGCTAGGCAGGCGTTGCTCACAATGTCCCCCACTCTACTCCCCCTCACTCTTCCCTTCCTTCCCGCCAACTTTCCTGGCCGGCAGCCTTCTGGGCTCACGTGGTCCTGCGGGACCTCTTTAATTTCTCTCACCCCCTTTCGAGCTTTATGTCTACTCTTTCGACAGATCTCAAGCAGAAAAAAAAAAAAGAGGGAGGGAAAACACAACCATCCTTCTGCCCCCTTCCAACCGTGCCTCACAACTCGACACAAACCGCTGATTCAGAGGCGTCTGGTCGGCCACACAATCCCCACCGGCTCGAGCTGCTCGAGCTCCCGCAGCTTTGGACAGCAGAACCGAAAAACCAAGCCTTCTGAAAGTTCCCATTCGTTTTAATGGCCATGCCTGAAAGAGGATATTTGTGAGTACCACCAGCATTTTAAGTTGTTTGTTCATAACTGAGCTCTCTGAGATTATTTTTTGCTTTGTCTCCTTGTAAGATCGCTACTTTTTCTTACCAGGTGTATAAAGCATCAGATCCCTGGGATGTACTTTGCGTGGCAGCATTCATTTTGGATTGTTGCAACTGAGGTCTGCAAATCTGCGCTAGCCGTATGGTAAGATACTTTTTTTTTGCATTATTTGGTGCAGTATGTTGTCAGCTTTGATCATCATGTCAATAACCGATATGCTTGCGAGAACGGAAAGTCATTTATTTCGACTGCACCACGCCAGTCAGTTCTGAACTGTATCTTCAGCGCACTATTTTGTATGCATAAACTCTGGTCATAATGACAATATTTACGGCGCAGAGGTGGCCAATTTGTATTGCAAAAAAAAAAAACGTGGTCCTGTAAAACATGACGCGTGTTTTGTGTGATTTTCAGGTTACAACTTCATCGCGCGTGTGTTGTGTGTCTGAAGTGGTCAGTTTCTTTTACAAACTATATTCAAAACTCAGAGTTAAGTCTAGCTTTCTGGGACATGATTTTTAGTTGCGAGCGAATATTTAATATTGTAATTTGCCGTTATGAATGCGCTATTGGAATGGTCTAAACGACGCGTAGCTTATTCACGTGTTTGATCTTTCTCTTGCGCTAATTCCGAGTAGTAGAAGTGTCATAAAAAAGCCGCTTAAAATAGGTTATTTACAGTTGCTACCATAGTTCGTATACTTTACCACACGTACAAACTTGTTCCCACAACAAACGTGATGCTAAGTTACGGATTTCTTTATTTTTTTCAGTTCGTGTGTAGCATACAAACCCCAAAGCATCTGTGTCGTACGTTGTTTTGGCTGCAGCTTTGACAACTTTTAAAACGTTCTGTTTGCAGTAATGATGCGGTGCACACTAAATTTAGCGGCCGCGGTCGGAGTGCGACTACCATTTTTTGTGTCTGTTTTTTTCCTTTGTAGTTTCTTTTTAGTTCTTGCGGCAATCTATTCAAAGGAAAGCTATTGATTAGAAGCTTCCAGTTATGACGACGTCTTTCTTCTACAGGTGTTCGATCACAAAGGCAATACAAGTATAAGGGGGCAAGCACTGACTACCGTTTAACGAATAGATAACGGCAAATATCATTTTGTTTTATTTTTCCAGCGTCAACAACACATCCACATGGGAAGCCGTGCACTGCCAGATGTCGCAACCAATGTAACCAAGTTGATATGGCCGGCCTCACTGAGCATGCAGCTTATTTCAACCTGAGTAAATCAGACAAGAAAGTTGCCTGAGGGCCAACAGGTAGTGCTTTATTTTGCATTTTTACTCCACGGTCTAGCTGCACTTCCACTTTCCAAAAGTTTTCTGTCTTAATGGGATTTATGAATGTTGCATTTGTTTCCAGGTGACATCTGCGAAAGGAAATACATTGTTATGGATGCTGCTCAAGTCCATATCTTTAAAGGCTGCAGGGAGCTGCTGCCCCTACAACCGACCACAAAAGAAGCTGCGATGAACGCAGCGCCTTCCTCCAACCTGGGACCTGAGAACACCTTGCCAAGGGACGCAAAGACAGGAAAAGCACTGAATTCTAAGAGTTCTGCCTAAATGTTTCCATGCCCTGTAACACGTGCACGCCTAATAAATCACCATGCAGTGAACCTTTCAGCTTTATTATTTTTTGTGCATGGATATCCTCAGCATGCTTTATTTAAATAAAAAGCTGCATGAAAAATATCTGCACTGCATAAGTAGGGGATGGCTTTGCAGGTGCCTATTAGTCATAGCACGAAAAAGCAACTAGCCGGATTGCCAATTGCTCTGGCTGGATGCCAATAATGCAAAACCACTGGGCAAGATTGGATTGAAAATATTGGGTACCCGATAAATCTGGCTGGATGCCAGTTGTGAATATCCAGTGAATAAGCATGGATACAAGATATTGGATGGCCAGTGAGCTTGGCGGGATGGCCGTGATATAACAACCAGTGAGTGAGCTTGGGTGGAAGATATTGATTAGCCATTGAGTGCCGTTGAATGCCAGTAAACAAGGTAGTATGCCAATACTGGTTTTGATAGGAAAACCGATCAAATTGGTTGGCATATATCTTGGCTCTTTGTGCGCCCCAATCAGACGCCAATATTGACCAATATTGGGACCAATATATCCCAATATTGGACCATTGGCGGTCCATTGACGGCGTGCTGCTTGGGGATTGTCATTATATCTCAGCTAATGTCAAAATCATTTAGAGTGCGACAGGCTTTGCGTGGACATGTTTTTTTTTTTTGCAAGTTTTCAAGTTTTGCAAGTTGCAAGAAATGCAAGTTTTTGAATTCACATAATATAAGAGCATATTATTCTGAGCAAGGAAAAAAGTCCTTGACATCCAGCTCCCAAATGGTAAAAGGTTACCTTGTTCGTGCAATTTTATTGCTTTCGCATGTGACTCGACTGGTATTGGAAATGCGTGTTATCTTGAGCTACGTTCCTTAACTATCTTGTTACAGGCTTCGAGAGTTTGCATCTAAAGCTGAATTTTATAAACAGCTATCTGAACACAGCCTCACATTTTGTAGTGCTTCCAGTGTAATATTGCTAGCTGCGATAAAACAAGAGTTCTTGGTTCGGTATCTTGGTTACAGCGCAAATCCGCACAGCGCGTTCACGAGCTGCGGACTTCAAGGTCGCCCAGTGCTCCTGTTTTTCGTGACTAGGCTCAAGCAGATATTGAACAACCGTGAAATTATCTGTATTAACCAGTACCAAATGAGGCTTGTTTGGATCATTAGCTGCGATTGTAGTTCGTCGAAATAGAAGCTTGTTGACAAAGCGAAGTTGGTCACCTAAGGTCTGAAGTGCATATTTGATCCGAGAAAAAACACAGCAAGGTAGAAGTTTTCAAGCTATATAGGGCACAGAAAGATCGTAGATACTTCGGAGCCTTTTGGAACCATTCCGACTGTGAGCGAGAAAGGGCGGAGTTTTAGGATGGAGCATAAGCTCAAGTGAGTGATAAAATTTACTGAAGCTCAAGTGAGAAATTCAAAGTCGACAATGAAGCGTCGATGCTTTAGGCATAGAGTGGAGAACTGCATCTTGATCTATGCTGACAAGTCGAATCATAGCAATTGGACACGATGACTACGTGACGTCACAACACATTTGGGTGTGGCGGATGTTGCGGACGAGACTGACGGGCTACAGTCATGAGCTTCCGATAGAGAGGGGAATGATGTCTTCGTCGCTAAATATTAGTGAGGGCCAAATCTCCCTCCCCCCCCCCCCCCCCCCCCCCCGGGGTGGTGCAGAGGTAAGACGCCCGACTACTGTGCCAGAGTTCCCTGGTTCGAACCCAACCACGGCGGCTGCGTTTCGATGGAGGCGAAACGAAGCGGCGTCCGTGTGCTGTGCGATGTTGTTGTTGTTGTGGCTATAGGAAGAAGAAAAAGAAAATGCACGGGCCTGCTACTGGCTCTGTAGCTGAGCCACCTCCGCTGCCTCGTGCAGACAGAAGAGAAAAAAGAGAAGAAAGCAATGGAAGAGAGAAAGAAAGACGCGCGCCGCAACAACAGCCGTCGTCCATCCCCGAAACGGTGGCGGGTGCAATGACGGCCTCAACAGAAAAATTCGGTGGCAGGCTAGCCCCCGCCGCAAGCGGCGGTCCCAGCCCCATCAGGGAAGATTATCTGTGCGGTGTCAGCGCGCGTTATCCCCAGGTGGTCGAAATTACTCCGAAGCCCTCCACTACGACTCCCCTTTCTCTCCCTCCACCTTCACTTCCACCTTCCTCTCTTCCCTTACGGCGCGGTTCAGGTGTCCACAGCTACAAGCGCCGCCGGGGTGGTGCAGTGGTAAGACGCCCGACTACTGTGCCGGAGTACCCGGGTTCGAACCCGACCTCGGCGGCTGCGTTTCGATGGAGGCGAAACATCTGTGTGCTGTGCGATGTCAGCGCAGGTTAATCCCCAGGTGGTCGAAATTACTCAATAGCCCTCCACTACGGCTCCTCTTTCCACTTTCACACCAACCTTCCTCCCTTCCCTTACGCAACACCACCTCGTCTAGGTGGTGTTGCCTTACGGCGCGGTTGCGGTGTCCACAGAGAACAGGTGAGACAGTTACCGCGCCTTTCCCTTCCTATAAATAAATCAGTTTTTTTTTTTCCACAGCTACAAGTGAAACTGGTGCTGCGCCTTTCCCTTCCTGTGAACCAATTATTACCAAACGTACTAGCGGAGAAGCTTAATGGCAATCTTCTCGGCGGCCTTTTTTCTGCTTAAAATTATCACGTCGTATTTATGCGGCTCTGCCGGCAACGGTTTTATGGCTGCATGAAAGGCCTCAGCACCACGTGCGCTCAAGCACGCGACTGATTAATGAGCGAAAGAAGGAAGCATGAAGTCTATAGTAAGCATATGGTAAGCGTTCGGTATATGTGCATGTAAACACGGCAAAGAGTGTTGCCTTTATATCGTTTATTTTTACTCTTTAGAGCATGGCCAAACAACTTGTCCCGCCACGTAACCTATGTTTCTGCCGCTAGTTTTTCAATCTGCGTCAAGTGGTGATTCTTTTTATTCCATACCAAATTCTATTTTTGCAAAATAATAATCGGTTAAGAGGAAAGGAAAGGTGCAGTATTTGTCACGCTTGTTCTGTGGACACCTGAACCGCGCCGTAAAAGAAGGTAGGAAGATTGGTGTGAAAGCAAAATATTCCGATTTCTCGGATACTTAGCTGGTATTTTCAAGTGAGATGTGTATATTTCTATGTCCAACTTTATGGGCATCTAACATGCAAGTAAACCGCATCATTGGATTCCAGGCCACGTCCTTCGTTTATTAAAACTGTGATCCCAAAAAGCACGTCTCTTTGTCCGAATTTACCTTCTATTCAGCTGCTGCGCCAAAACCGAGAGCCGTAGATTGATCCTTTCGCTAATGATGACTAGTGAAATGCAGATTAGGTTAGGATAGGTTAGGTTAGGTTAGGTTAGGTTAGGTTAGGTTAGGTTAGGTTACTTAACCTTACACAGTACACACTTGCGGCGCATATTGTGCTTGTAAAGACTGAGTATTTTGCAATGCCTAAAGCCCGGTCTACTGATTGATTGATTGATTTATAGGAAGGGAAAGGCGCGGTAACTGTCTCACTTGTTTTCTGTGGACACTTCAACCACGCCGTAAGGGAAGGGAGGAAGGTGGGAGCGAAAGTGGAAAGAGAGAAAGAGGAGCCGTAGTGGAGGGCTGCGGAGTAATTTCGACAACCTGGAGACTTTTAACGTGCGCTGACAGCGCACAGCACACGGACGCCTCTTCGTTTCGCCTCCATGGAAACGCAGCCGCTGAGGTCGGATTCGAACCCGGGTGCTCCGGCACAATAGTTGGGCGTCTTACCACTGCACGACCCCGGTGGGAGCCCGGTGTACGGCGCTTACGGGCTTCGTCTGCTCCCTGTGATTGAGCGCTATCGTTTTCCGTGCTTGCAGATGAATTCACATCCAGCTTTGTGAATATCCTTCCTGGTTTGCCAGGAAGGCTGACTGCTGCTTTTTTTTTATTGCGCTAACTTGCCGTAAGGCATAGAAAGTCATGTAACTGGTTTTCTGTCAGAAACTCGAGAAGGCTATTGCTTTTATTGTTGCCTGTTTTCCACTTGGCGAAATCCTCCTCCGTTGTCACCGACAGTCCCACTTCCTTGAGAATCCGAGTCCTTGACGCCTCCGCCACTGCACAAGTCCACAGCAGGTGGAGAACATCAACCTTCGCAGCTGGCGTCGAACATTTGGGCAGGTAGCCGGTCCTATGTCTTGGGTGTCCCATCGACACTTGACCGACGGGGTAAGGGCCGCCCCAGACCTTATCCTTCTAAGAGATACCTCCTGCAGTCTACGTAAGTTATTAGGGAAGGGGTAATTACACGGAGGGATGAGTGCATGTGTACTTTTCCGCAAGCAGAATGCCAGGATGGGGACAACGGAGCGGGCATCAAAAGGTAGCTTGGTGGGGGTGCATTAGGGTTTGGAACTTGGTGTGTGAGGTTGTCAACTTTTTCTTTGCTCAGAGTTCTCAGTATAAACCTGTGCTGAGAACCCTGAGCAGACTAGTTTTATTTATGCACATATTTCATGCTGATTCTCCCCAATCGGCAGCGCCTAATGCTTTCGTAAGCGTACATTGTGCGTATATAGTGTCTACATAGCTTTGTGTACTGAAAATACTCATTCATATATAGTGACCTCGTGCAACAGGCCCAATACAAAATTAGAGGGCGTCAAACAGAACACAAAAAAATTATTAGGTTATCTTTTCTTGACTACGTGTTGTTTTCCATTTATTCCTGCGACTTCATCTTATTACCTAATCCCTGCAGCAGCGGCCGCTTTTTGGTGGAGGCGAAAAGCAAAGCGCTCGTGTTCAGTGCGATGTCAATGTACGCTAAAGAACCCTAGGTGGTCGAAATTTCCGAAACCCTCCACTACGGCGCCTCTGATATAGCCTCAGTAGCTTTGGGTCGTTAAAGCCCACAAAACCAAACTAATCATCTTATTACCTTTCATTTGTTTTTATTCTGACGTACGCTGAGTTTCTAGCAATTGAGGCTGCTCGGGACGCTAATGCAGTCTAGCACTGACGTCCGAATTAGGAAGAGAGACTGGCAGGGCATACGAGGTAGTGGCTGCTGCTAGTCTTCAATTTATTTTAAATAAAAAAGCTCAAAATTTGTGACAGCGGTGGGATTCGAACCCACGCCCCCGAAGAGACTGGTGCCTTAAACCAGCGCCTTAGACCGCTCGGCCACGCTACCTTTTCTTTTTCTTTTTTTTTTACACAGAATGACGCAGTATGGCACTGACGTCCGAATTAGGAAGGCTAGTCTTGAATTTATTTTAAACCAAAAAGCTTAAAAGTTTGTGGCAGCGGTGGGATTCCAACCCACGCCCCCGAAGAGACTGGTGCCTTAAACCAGCTCCTTAGACCGCTCGGCCACGCTACTTTTTTTTTTTTTTTTACACAGAATGACGCAGTCTGGCACTGACGTCCAAATTAGGAAGGCTAGTCTTGAATTTATTTTAAACCAAAAAGCTTAAAAGTTTGTGGCAGCGGTGGGATTCGAACCCACGCCCCCGAAGAGACTGGTGCCTTAAACCAGCGCCTTAGACCGCTCGGCCACGCTACCCACGGTATGACGCTCTCTGGGGCTGACATTCGAATTAGGAAGGCTAGTCTTGAATTTATTTTAAATAAAAAAGCTTAAAAGCGTGTGGCAGCGGTGGGATTCGAACCCACGCCCCCGAAGAGACTGGTGCCTTAAACCAGCGCCTTAGACCGCTCGGCCACGCTACCTTTTTTTTTTTTTTTTTTTTCTCTTTATTGCCTGGCTTTGACACAAATACACCGCACTGGAACTCAAAACAACATGAAAAAAAAAGGAATAATATATGTACACAAAGCTAGTTCGCGTTGCCTATCCCCCACTGAGGGGCAGGCATTGTCATTTTAAAATTCCTTGAGCACCGTCAAAGGTTCCAGCTTTGACAGCCACTCAGGAGCACATGGTTGCAATTTAAGCACGTCGAGCCATCGCTGCGCTGGCCGTGCATCTGGATCGCAGTGATAACCAGCCATTCGTGCGCGCCATATACTGTGGAGGCACATTAACATAACCTGGTCTAACGGCATATCATCGTGGTTATCCAATGGCAAATACCTAATGCCATGGGAATCAAGTGGCAACTGTTTTTTAATTGTCCTTTGCAGAACATCCCACAAATATACCCCCTCCCAGCAATGCAAAAACACGTGATCTATTGTCTCTGGCTGTTTGCAGATGAGACATTGGGCCCCCCACGGTAGGAAAATACCCTTTTCCTCCATAAATGATTTTACACTCAAAGTACCGGTATGTAGCATAAAGAAAAAAGTTTTAGCTCCTGTAGCAACTTGCATTTTCTTTACGCGTTTTAATACATTACTTCCTGTGCCTCCATAGTATAAAGCTCGGTACAAGGGCACCGGGAACACCACTTCACAAACATCCTTGTATAATGTTCTCCTGTTAACATTACTTAAATACTCTTTCGAAAAACGTGCGCTTAAGAATTTCACGCTCAAAACAATTTCCCTAAAGAATCCAAAAAGAGATCCCGGCATACATTGCGTATAAACTACGAAATCAGGCAACGCTCGACCAAGTCTTTGTTGACACACTGTACGCAGGAATGGATCACTGGCATCCCTAAAAAACATAAACCGGTTGACAATCTGTCGCACAAACAAATGACCCAGACCAAGCCCTCCATGCTTCACCTGCCGGAACAAATTTGTCCGACTGCACCTCTCCCAACTCGAGGCCCAAACAAACACCGCAAAAACTCGATGCAATTTTTGCACATTTACACGGGAGCAATGCAACACTTGCATTACATACCATAACTTACTAATTAAAAACAGGTTGCAAACTGCGGCTCTTGCAAATATTGATAATTGAGCGCTTTTCCATTTATCCGCTTTTTCACGGGTTTCTCTGACCTGCTCTAGCCAGTAAGGCTCGCTTTCCTTGTAAAATTCCAAGGGCACACCCAAGTACTTTGCAGGCGTTGTAACCCACGACACATTAGCGAAAGTGTCGGGGGTCAGCTGCCAGTCTCCGTGCCAAAATCCCAGGCACTTACCCCAGTTAACTTTACTCCCTGTGACTTTGCTAAAATGTTTTACCACCTCCACTGTCCTCTTTATACTCTCCTTATTCACACAAAAAACCGCAACGTCGTCTGCGTAAGCCAGCAATTTGACTTCTGACTCCTGCAGTCGAAAACCATCAATGTCATTGTTTTGTAGGATGCTTAAACACAATCTTTCTATATAAATGCCGAACAAAAGAGGGCTGAGGGGGCAACCTTGGTGCACCGAACGTCGTACGTTGATGGGGGCCCCCAGTGACTTATTGACAATTAATCTCGTAGTGCAGTTACGGTACGCCAAGGCCACTCCCTCTCGAATAACAGAGCCGACATTAACATGGTCTAATATACTGAACAGAATAGCATGCGCCACACAATAAAAAGCTTTCTCCAAGTCCAACTGCAGTAAAGCAACACACGCATGAGTTGCATCGCAGCATTCGAGCACACTTCTCGCTTTGTGAATGTTCTGAAAGATGGATCGCCCTTTGATACCGCACGTTTGGTGAGGGCCCACTAGTTCGCATATAACCGTTTGTAGTCTGCCAGCAAGCACTTTCATATAAATCTTGTAATCAACGTTTGTCAGAGCAATGGGCCTTGTCGTGACGCTGGGGCTATGGCGACCCGGCCTTCACTTGGTAGCGTGCAGAGACTCCGGGTTGAAGAAGGACTGAATCTTCGAAGTTGGTAAAATATGTACAAGCAGGTTTACTGGCACTTTGAGAAAACGTATTTACAAGAATATTTACATGAAGAAGAAGGGTACATCAGCAAAATGACAAGCGTTAAGAGTTCATAGCGAGAAGCGACTGGATGAGCCGTTTACCCAGGGCCCAGAGCGACATTTCGTGCTCTGCAGCGTCCTTAAAAACCCCCTATGTCCAGCCCCTCTCTGAAGATGCTGACCAACCAAATCCAGGGCACGCCCCTCAGGTATCGGCATCCAATCGAACACATCACTGCACTGATGGTCTGAAGCACTGACTGGTCCGGCATTCATTCGTTGGGCGTGATCACTTGTTGGCGGGAAAAGCTTGGGAACGGCGAGGAGAGGAGGTACATTTCTATTCTTCAGCAAAGAAACCACAGGCTGGTTCTGACAAGGGGTTTTACTTCTCAGAAACCCGAGTGCACGTGGCGCCGCATAGGGCTCCCAACATGGTCCCTTTTCGACAATTGCAAATCTTTCCTGCATTCCCGGGAAATCACTTAATGGCCGTATGAGTCATGCTCCTTTCTTGTCCTGCACGTCAGCGGACATGTCACTCTGTCGTCTCCTTTGGATAGGAGGCATTCATCACTGGAGGATAGCACTTCTCGACTGGAAGGGTGAACAAAAGAAAGAAAGCACTTCCTGCTATTTCCCTCAGGGGGACGTTTCTTTGTGTTTTTCCAGACGTTCTCTTGACAGGGTCAATTTGGCATTTGCAGGTTGTCCACAAAGCAAAACATGCTTACAAAACAGGATTCCTGGAAACAGGCTCACTTAGAGCCATTGGACCATCACCACATATTCACAAAACTTATCCATGCCCACAGGCGAACAATAGAGCGCGCAAATGCGGATGCTTGGTCGTAACAGCCTCCTCCCCCGCCAGAAGAGTCTCGGAGGGCAGCAGTCCCAGCTGCTGCATGAAGAGACGACTTAATGGCCTGCACGTGAACGCTTGAAGCTCGCTGTTGCTTGTCGCGTTGTCTTGATTGTTGTAGGCCAAATTGCTCGAGCTGTCTGAAACTCAACCACATGTCTAAACAAGCACTCGGCTCCCGTCTGAAGAGACCAGGTCAAAAGAAAACTGCCATTGTTGTTCGAGAAAAGCCCACTCTCAAGACGTTCAGGACCCACGTATTCCTAGAAAACCAAACGTGCTGCTTTACATAGTCACACATATACAAGCGCACGGAAAAAAAAAAAAACCTGATTATCAATTTCGATACATGGTGAGGAACATCTCGGACCGCTTAGAAAGAGCGGCTAAGCGCGTCCGCATTCCCATTTAACTTCCCCTTTTTGTATCTTATTTCAAAATTGTACTGCTGTAAAATCAAGCTCCACCTAAGAAGGCGACTGTTCTTCGATGTCGCAGTTTGCAGCCAAGCCAGGGGACAATGGTCCGTCTCTACGGTGAATTTGGCCCCTCCAAGATAGCACTGCAATTTTTGAATGGCCCATACAATGCAAGCGCACTCTTTCTCTGACGCGCAATAAGCCCTCTCTCTAGAACTCAGTTTTCTGCTCAGGTAGAGCACAGGGTGCTCATTACCGTCGTCATCTCTCTGGCAGAGAACAGCACCTAGCCCTCGATCACTGGCATCACACTGGACCGTGAATTCTCGGCCATAGTCTGGAGCTCGCAATACCGGACGGCTAATCAGCACAGCCTTCAGGTTTACGAAGGAGGCTTCCTTTTGTTCGTCCCAGACTACATTTGTCGGTTCTGTCTTGCGGAGAGCGTCGGTCAGAGGGCTAGCCAAAACTGAATAGTTAGGGATGTAGTGATTGTAGTACCCAGTCAGACCTAGGAATGCTCGAATTTCCGCCTTCGTGCTCGGCCGCGGATAGTCTGCTACCGCAGAAATCTTAATCTCGCTGGGTTTCCTGAAACCCTGACCTACATTGTGACCCAAGTAGTCCACGGTCGCCCTTGCCAGGCAACATTTCTCGGCCTTTACGGTTAGTCCAGCTTGACGCAAAAGGCTCAGTACAGCTCTTAGATGTACCATATGGTCCGCCCATGAGTCGGAAAAAACCGCAATGTCGTCTAAATAAGGCACTGCGAATGTTTCACACCCCTTTAAAACCCTATCCATGAGTCGGGAAAAACAAAACGGAGCATTTTTGAGCCCGAAACTCATCATTGTTGGCTGGTAGCTGCCCGTCGGAGTGACGAAAGCCGCGTATCTGCTGGCGCGTTCAGTGAGCGGTACTTGCCAGTATCCTCGAGTAAGGTCCAGCGTAGTCACATATGCCGCTCTACTGACCTGTTCTACTCTCTCCTCAATATTCGGAATAGGATACACTTGATCCCTGGTGAGAGAATTTAGCTTTCGGTAGTCTACCACAGGCCTAGGGTCTTTGCCTGGAGCTTCTACTAAGATCATAGGCGAAGCATAATCGCTTTCCGAGGGTTTTATTACTCCCAATTCCAGCATGCGAGTTACTTCCCTATCCAGAATTTCTCTTTGCCTTGGAGAGAATCGGTAGCACCTTGATCGTACTGGCACGTCTGAAGTCAGCTCAATATCGTGCTCAGTCAAATCAGTCCTGCCTGGCCTGTCCACGAAGCAGGCCTCAAACTCTGTTATTATTTCGCCCAGATCGGACAGCTGGGATTTCTTTAGTTCTCCTCTCTGCTCTGTCTTTCTGAGAAGCTCCTGAGCGTTGCTTCCTTTTCCGCTGAGGCAAATCAAGTTATCCCCCATCTCCTCGGGAAGGTTTAACGTTAGATTTACCACGGTTTGCTCCATAGCTAAGTCCTCTCGGTTTTCACTTAAAAGTCTCGTTAGATTACTAGACGCTGGCGGCAAGAGGTTACTCCCAAGGACGTCCTCATTCCGCGTCTCATCAAGCTCACTTTCAAGATGACTTATTTGAGATGCCTTGCTCTCAAAGTTTTCTGACCCACTGTCTTCCGCATCGACCACTGTTTTAGCTGTCGTTTCCTCCGCGGTGGATTTTTCTGGAATTAGCAGTGTAGCTAGTTCTCGCGCCTTTGAACGTGTTAAGGCTGGCACAACTCTGTCTCCGAAAAGGATGCCCCTCTTTCGCAGTAGCATATCCGATTTGTTGGAGAACAAATACGGATAGCACTTAGGAAGCTTTCCTGAAACGGCAGCCTCGGTTGTCAACTTGCCGAAAGGGCCCTCGATGACCACGTTCGCGATTGGCAAGCACACACTCTGTTCCTCCACTACCTGGCGGATCCACGCACACTGTCCTGTATAGTCGGAAGGCGACACATACACCGGATGGACAACATCCATCGTTGCGGCCGAATCGCGCAGTACCTTGCAAGGCTTCCCGTTGACTACTAGGTCATGCATGTAAGGTTCCAAAAGCTGCATATTTTCATCGCAGTCACTGACATACGAGAAAACAAACTTTTCTTTCCGGCAGTTGACGGCAATGTGACCCTGCTCATTACACCTAAAGCATGTGAGCGGCTTCCTAGCCCCAAGCTTGTTGTTTGTGTTCTGCGCGTTGGTCACTTCCCCACTTTTCTCACTGCCGTCCTTTCTAGGGCGTTTGCCTGAAGAAGCCTTCCTTTCTTCGTTTGCAAATCTAGCAAAGTGCCTTTTCTGACGGTTATTTACACTCAACTTGGGATTGCGGAGCCTATCCACTGCTGGGTTGCTGAATTGTCGGCGCGAAGCGTACTCCTCAATGACTTCGGCAGCTTCAGTTGCCGACTTAATGTCGCCTCGGTCCTGTAACCAATTTCTTTCTTTTTCTGGGAGGCAGCTATAAAACTGCTCCAAAAGAATTCGCTCGACTACAGCGTCCCTATCACTGTAGGAATCAGTGCTCTTTAGCCACTCGCCCAAATTAACTCTTAAATTGTATAGGAATTCAGGGTAACTCTCGTCTCTGGACTTAGTAGCGTTCCGAAAACGTTGTCTGAACGCCTCGGCGCTAAGCCTATACTTTCTCAGAAGGCAAGCTTTGACCTTCTCGTAGTTGTCCGCGTCCTCCTTGCTTAGCCGCGCGACAACCTCCGCTGCCTCGCAGGGCAGAACCGTCAATAATCTCTGAGACCAAGTGTCTCGCTGGAAGGACAGTTTTTCGCAGGTTCGCTCAAAGTTAGCCAGATACAGACCGATATCCCCTGTTATCACATATGGCTGCATGTACTTTGACATCTTGAAATCTGCCTCCTTGTTGAGAAGAGGTACCGCTAGCTGGGGACAATTGCCCGACCTCTTGCTCAACTCTAGTTCTAATTTCCGGAGCTCAATTTCTTGGTCCAGCTTTTTTGCTTCTCTTTCACGCTTCTTTTCCTCTTTTTCCCACTCACGTTCGCGCTCCCTTTCCTCTTTTTCCCTCTCAAGTTCACGCTCACGCCTCTTTTCCTCTTTTTCCCGCTCTTTCTGCTGTCTGAGCTGCTCCTTTTTTTGACCGATGAGGTTCCATGCTTCACTGAGCTCCTCATCATCGGTTCCCAGATCAGTGATTGCCTTTATAATCAAGGGTTTTCGTGCCAAACCACTTGTATCAATTCCCAATTCCTCACACAATTGCAACAGTTCCGGTTTCTGCAGCTTTTGTAGGTCCATGATCGCTCCGAGTGTCGGCTACTTCCAAAACAACTGTGCAAACTACCAAACCTAAAGGCGTTTCCACACTCTCTTTACCAGTTCTAAAATCTAACCCTGTTCTAGAACCTGGTCCACATCAGAAGAAAAGCCAAGCACTCACCCACACATGCGATCGATGTTCCGAGCTGCCCTCTTGTTGGCCGATTGTTGCGCCTGCTTGTTGCTTGAGATGCCACCTCCGATCACAAGATGTGGCTTGTAGATTCTGATCCACCTCGAATCACCAGATGTTGTAGCTTGTAGATCCAGATCCCACCTCCAGTCATCAGATGTTGTGGCTTGTAGATTCAGATCCCAACGCTGGTCACCAGTCGTTGTGCTTGTAGATTCAGATCCCACCGCTGATCACCAGTTGTTGTGGCTTGTAGATTCAGATCCCAACGCTGGTCACCAGTTGTCGTGCTTGTAGATTCAGATCCCACCGCTGCCACCAGTTGTCGTGACGCTGGGGCTATGGCGACCCGGCCTTCACTTGGTAGCGTGCAGAGACTCCGGGTTGAAGAAGGACTGAATCTTCGAAGTTGATAAAATATGTACAAGCAGGTTTACTGGCACTTTGAGAAAACGTATTTACAAGAATATTTACATGAAGAAGAAGGGTACATCAGCAAAATGACAAGCGTTAAGAGTTCATAGCGAGAAGCGACTGGATGAGCCGTTTACCCAGGGCCCAGAGCGACATTTCGTGCTCTGCAGCGTCCTTAAAAACCCCCTATGTCCAGCCCCTCTCTGAAGATGCTGACCAACCAAATCCAGGGCACGCCCCTCAGGTATCAGCATCCAATCGAACACATCACTGCACTGATGGTCTGAAGCACTGACTGGTCCGGCATTCATTCGTTGGGCGTGATCACTTGTTGGCGGGAAAAGCTTGGGAACGACGAGGAGAGGAGGTACATTTCTATTCTTCAGCAAAGAAACCACAGGCTGGTTCTGACAAGGGGTTTTACTTCTCAGAAACCCGAGTGCACGTGGCGCCGCATAGGGCTCCCAACATGGTCCCTTTTCGACAATTGCAAATCTTTCCTGCATTCCCGGGAAATCACTTAATGGCCGTATGAGTCATGCTCCTTTCTTGTCCTGCACGTCAGCGGACATGTCACTCTGTCGTCTCCTTTGGATAGGAGGCATTCATCACTGGAGGATAGCACTTCTCGACTGGAAGGGTGAACAAAAGAAAGAAAGCACTTCCTGCTATTTCCCTCAGGGGGACGTTTCTTTGTGTTTTTCCAGACGTTCTCTTGACAGGGTCAATTTAGCATTTGCAGGTTGTCCACAAAGCAAAACATGCTTACAAAACAGGATTCCTGGAAACAGGCTCACTTAGAGCCATTGGACCATCACCACATATTCACAAAACTTATCCATGCCCACAGGCGAACAATAGAGCGCGCAAATGCGGATGCTTGGTCGTAACAGCCTGTAAGACGACAACTGCCTAAGCTTATCTGGTTGGTCAGTTTTCGGAATAAGTACTGTGTGCGACGATCCGAAAGACGCAGGCAGTGCCTTCAGCTCATACGCTTCATTAAATAAGGCACACAACAAAGGAGATAGCTGTTGCTTGAACGCTTTATAAAAAGCCGCACTCAGGCCATCAGGCCCGGGTGATTTCCCAGGGTTTAAATTTTCTATTGCCTGCTGCACTTCTTTTTCGCTTATTGGCCGCTCCAGTCTTTTTGTTCGTCATCAATTTTTGGCATCGCGTCAAGAAAGGATTCTTTAAAACGGTCCAAATTAACCTCTCGGGACGAAAATAGCTCTTCATAATACTCCCGGAAAGCTTCCGCGATTCCTTCGTTATCGGTTTCTGTGCGTCCTGCCCAATCTACTTCTGCCACGTGATTTCGCCTTGCATTTGCTTTTTCTATTCCCAACGATCTTTTTGTCGGCGTCTCATCCATGGCCAATTTTTCCGCTCTCGCACGCACCAGTGCTCCGCGATAACGGTCTTCGTCATTCAGTTGAAGTATTTGTTTTATTTTTCTAACGTCGTCCATGTATAACCCTGGCGTGTTACACTCCAGGGCTAACAATTTATCTAGCAAAGATCTTAAATGCATTTCATTTTGTTTTTCTTGAAACCGTATGCAGCTGGCCTTTTCTATAGCTTTGATTTTAATTTGTTGCTTACACAGTTCCCATTCTTGACCCAGTTCGTGGGTGTCCTCCTGACAAATATTACCAATTTCTTCTTCTACTAGTCTGGTGAATTGCTCGTCATTCAGCAGTTTATTATTTAACTTCCACAATTCCCAATTAAAACCGCTACCTCCCTTTCTTGGTCCAATTGTACACTGAACCATGCAGTGATCTGAGTACGTTACCGCCAAAACATAATAATCCTGGCATTTTGGAGCCAGTTCTGCGGCCACATAAATTCTGTCAAGGCGGGCGTGGCTAGCACCCTGAAAATGCGTATACTGAACCCGTCGCTCGCTCGTGAGACACTCTGCAACGTCTTCCAGTGCAAACTCGTCAATCAAGCGCGAAAGCACCTCTGTGCTACGATCCCTAAATGTACTAAGGCTAGTTTTGTCACCGGAGCTCAGTACACAATTGAAATCCCCCAGAAAGACAAGTTGCTTATCCGTGTTTAAATACCCTTCAACAAAATCAAACAAAGCAGCCCTCTCATCAACTACCGTAGGTGCATATATACAAACAGCACGCCACTCAGCCGAGCAAAAACTAAAATCGAGGACCACACCCCGACCCGACGGAAAAGAAGCATGCGACTGCACTACAAGACCCGGCAACTTCTTCACAAGCAGGACGCATCCAGCAGAAGTACCGACTGCATGGCTGACAACTGCGTAAAACCGCGACGTGAAACGTTGCACCATGCTCTCGGTCTCTTGTTCACCCTCGACTTTTGTCTCTTGAACTCCAAGTATATCGATGTCATTTTCATTTAAAAGGCGCAGGACCTGGCTCTGCTTCCTTTTTGCTGCTAGACCTCTCACGTTAAGGGTCGCAATCTTTAGTGACAGTACATAAGCCATTTTGTTAGAGTGAAAAGAGGCCAAGAGCATGGTGCTTACCTTTCACGTCTAGCATGGCGCTAGACGCTTTCGTTGTCGCCAGAGTCATGAGGTTGGACTGGCCGACCTAGTGACAGGGGCGGCTTTTCGGCAGCTCTCCTGTCCGTCGAGACATTCGGTCTTGGTTTGAAGGTCGCCCTCCTCCCTATTGGCGTTTTTATCGGCGGCTCGTCGTTGCTAGCTGCCTCTGCCTCATTCGTCTCACTGGCGCTCCCGTCGTGGGCACGCTTCGCAGGGCCCTGGACGTTGGTCGCTCGGCCGCTGCTCCCTTCGAGGGTCCCCCGTCTGCCCGCTGACTCCGGAAGTTCAATTTTTGAGCTCTCGGCATCGCTCACCGTTTCTTTCTCCGACGGTCCGTTGCTTGGCAGTGCCACTTCCCTGTCTGGTCCACCGAGCATCTCGTCGCCACCCCCCGAGGGCACTAACATGCCTGTCGTTGCTGCCATCCTCTCATCCTCTCCGACCCCTTTTGCGGCCTCCTCCGTCTCTGCGACGTCCATTCGGTGTTCCGTCATGTCCGCCCTCGCTGTTGGTGCAGTAGCCACTGCATACGTTCGTACGCAGTCTTCCTCCGAGTGGCCAAACCGCTTACACGTCGCACACCGCGGAATCTTACATTCCCGGCGCACATGACCGGTCCCGCGGCAGCGCAGGCACTGCATGGGCCGCCCAGGCACCACAACAAGGGCCAACTCCCCTGCTACTCTTATCTGGTGAGGCAGATCTTCTATCTTCATCCCAGGCTTCAACTTCAGAA
Organism: Amblyomma maculatum; assembly: GCF_055883805.1. Lineage (NCBI taxonomy): Eukaryota > Metazoa > Arthropoda > Arachnida > Ixodida > Ixodidae > Amblyomma > Amblyomma maculatum. The sequence goes on along the minus strand of NC_139347.1, from coordinate 100,490,081 downwards.
GCACGGTTCTCGTTGTTGAGCCCTTTTCGTGCACTCCCTGGACTCGCCACCGCTCACGGGTCACTTCCGTCACCTCACCGAACGCCGCAAAAGCTGTTCGGATATCCTCATCCGCCACGCCGTGTAACATCCAGTGGAGCCGTAGCTTCACCTGTTGGTCCTCGGGGTCAATGACGATACACCGTCGACCTTTCACTTGAAGCTCCTTGAATACTAGCAGCCGCTTGGTTGCTTCCGTGCTGTTCAAAGTCACCGCCCAGACATGGTTTATTTGGTACGCCCCCAAGGCCACCACGTCTGGGAGCGTATCAATCTTGGCCAGGGCGTCCCGGAATGCTTCAACCCTGAAGGGTCGCACTCGTACGTCACCGTGCAAAAAAACTGTGTTGAAAACAACACGTCCGGTGGGCAGATGCGGCAAAATAATCTGATATTCCTTGTCGTCGTTTTCCTCAAGCCTGTTACCGCGGCCAGCCTGGGCCGCAATCGCCGCTCCGCCGGAGCTCATCATTCTGCGTCCGTACACGCCGGTGGCTGGAAGTAGAATGCTCGGCCACGCTACCCACGGTATGACGCTCTCTGGGGCTGACATTCGAATTAGGAAGGCTAGTCTTGAATTTATTTTAAATAAAAAAGCTTAAAATTATGTGGCAGCGGTGGGATTCGAACCCACGCCCCCGAAGAGACTGGTGCCTTAAACCAGCGCCTTAGACCGCTCGGCCACGCTACCTTTTCTTTTTTTTTTTTTTTTTCTTTTTTTTTTTTTCTTTATTACCAGGCTTATGGCAAGTACAAAACACAAAATCAATGATAAAAGAGTCGCCAATCCTTCGGCTGACACATGTGATTTAAAATTGCTTGATGCCAACCAACTGGTCAAGTATATTCATCCATTCCGGTGGATCAGGCTCGCTTTTGTACACATCTCGGATATACGCCACGCTCTCCACGAAATTTTCTCTAACAGGTCGCGTATTGACGTCCGCATGACGCACTTGCATTCTAGTCTTCCATATACTATGGAGGCTAAGGAGCATTATCATATCGTATGGGGTTTCTTGATTTTCAACTGGCAGGAAGCGTATACCGTAGGGATCTATTGGGAGTTCTTTTTTTATTGTTCTTTGAAGAACATCCCAATGAAATATCGGGTCCCAGCAGTCTATAAAGACATGCTCAACTGTTTCGGGTTTCTTGCAGAGGAGGCAATTGGTTGTCCACGGGACAAATATTCCTTTTTTTTCCAGCCAAACTTTGACTGGAAGCGTCCCGGTATGTAATTTGAAGAAAAACGACTTTGTCGTAGGCTTAACTGGCATCCTCTTTACTCTCTTCAAGACGTCCTGTCCTGGGCCTCCATAGTATACAGAACGGTACACAGGCACAGGTAGCATAATGTCTATAAGGTCTGTATACAGTTTGCGCCTTGAAACTGAAGAAAGATATTCCATTGAAAATCGGACACTCAGCATTCTGAATGCAAGAACAACCTCACGTAAGTAACCAGAGACCGTGGTACAGGGATCTAAAAATGACGTGACAATGAATTGTGGTAGCATATTGCACATTCTTATTTGTAAAACAGTTCGCAAAAACGGGTCTTGCTGGTCTCGAAGATATAGAAACCGAGATACTATCTGGCGTAAAAACAAATGAACGAGACCAAGGCCTCCGTATCTAACAGGCCGAAACAAATTTGTGCGGCTCATTCTTTCCCATGTGGGGGACCAAATAAACACAGAAAAAATGCGATGTACTTTTTGTACATGGACCCGTGACATAGATAAGACATTCATTATATACCATATTTTGGAAAGCAAGAAAACATTACAGATGCTAGCCCGCGCGAACATAGATAAATCCCTTCCTTGCCATCCTTCCACTTTTTCCCGTATTCGGTTGGTTTCCTCTGCCCACTGTCGCTCAGTGTCACGATAACAGCAAAGCGGCGCGCCAAGGTACTTTGTAGGTAATTCCGCCCACTTCATGAAAGCGAAATACTCGGGTTTATTATCCCATTGTCCGTGCCAAAAGCCTGAGCTTTTTTCCCAATTAATTTGGCAGCCTGTCTGTTTGCAATATTTCCCCGTAATGGTAACAACTTTCCGAACGCTGTCTTTATCTGAACAGAAGACGGCAATATCATCCGCATAAGCTAGGACCTTAACATGAGCGTCGTAAAGCTTAAAACCGAACACCTTATTGCTGTGAAGCAAAGCTAAACACATTGGCTCGAGGTACATTCCAAATAGCAGGGGCGACAGCGGGCAGCCCTGTCTTACCGACGAGCGCACTGGCACGCTTTCAGTAAGAGTACCATTTACAATCACACGTGTCGTGCAACATGCGTATGACATCTTAACGCCTTCTAGTATGACTCGACCGACGTTGGTGTGCTCAAGAATACTAAGTAAAACCACGTGCGATACGCGGTCAAAAGCTTTTGCTAAATCGAGTTGCAGCATAGCAACACGGCCTTCACAAACATCGCAACATTCCAGAACATTACGGGCGACATGAATATTTGTAGCTATTGTGCGGCCTTTGATGCCACATGTTTGGTGTGGACCTACCAAAAGCTTTATTACAGTTTGTAGTCGGTTTGCTAAGACTTTAGTGTAGATTTTGTAGTCTGTGTTGGTAAGGCTAATTGGACGGTACGACCCCACCAACAACCGCTGCTCGGGATCATCAGTTTTGGGTATCAAAGTAATATGGGAAGCCCCAAAGGACAGTGGCACTCTTTGCTTTTCATGCGCTTCCGAGATCACACGGTGTAACAGAAGGGCCACTGGTGTTCTAAACACCTTGTAAAAATTTGCTGTTAACCCATCCGGTCCAGGGGCTTTACCAGATTGTAAGCCATCGATTGCACTTTCAATTTCGCTAATGGTAATTGGTTCTTCAAGTCGCGCTTTTGTCTCATCATCAAGCGATGGCATAAGCGGTAAAAACTCTTTTTCAAACCCGTCTTGGACATCTCTTTCACGGCCTAACAACTCGCTGAAATATTCAACAAAAGCTTGCTCTATGATTTTACTGTCTGAAATTACCTCGCCTTGGTATCGTATCTGTTTAATTTCTTTCCGGCACGCGTACCTTTTCTCGTCCGATAAGGCGCGTTTTGTTGGCGTTTCGCCTGCCCACAGCTTTTGAGCTCGCGCTCTTATCACCGCCGCTTTGTACTCGTTCGTGTCAATCTGTTGCAAGCGGCTCTTTACTTCTCTCATTTCCTTCGAACAGCTTCCTGGCTTGTCGCTTTCAATGGCCAAAAGAAATTCAAGACGTTCATGTAATTGCTTTTCTTCATTGTTGCGCTTGAACTTATTGATGCAGCTTCTCTCAATAGCTTTTATTTTTACGCGCTGCTTGAATTCATCCCATTCGGCAACAGCGTTTGCCGAATTAGCCTGAATAATATATTTTATTTGTTCATCTACGTAGTTAATAAATTCTTCGTCTTCTAAAAGCTTGTCATTCTGCTTCCATAGATCCCAGCTAAATTTCGGTTTTTCCTTCCTTGTTCCGACAGTTGCAATTACTAGGCAATGATCACTAAACTGTACAGGTACGACCTCATATTTGGTACACAGCGGCAAAAGCTCTAGAGAAACATATATTCTGTCAAGTCTTGCATGACTTTCATTCTGAAAATGCGTAAATAGTGGACGCATACCATCTGTTAGAGCTGCCCCCACATCTTCCAAATTGCATTCTTGTACAATCTGATTAAGCGCTAACGCACTCTTGTCCCTAAGAGGCAGCTTTTTTAAACGATCAGCAACGCTACAGACACAGTTAAAGTCTCCTAACAGGATTACTTTCTTGTCGCATGAAAGATACTGATAAAGATTATCAAAAAACACTGCGCGGTCAGCCTCAACGTTTGGCGCATAAACACAAACTGCTCGCCAGTTGCACGCATGGAAGAAAAAATCTACGACAAGAAAACGCCCATTTTCACAAATGACGACAGATTCAGGGACAACTGTTATGTCGTTGCGAATAAAAAGAACGCAACCCCCTGATGTACCAAGAGCATGGCAAACACATACGTTGTAGCGGGTCTGAAAGGGCGCCACCATACGATCTGTTTGCTCAACACTTTCGATCTTTGTTTCTTGGACAGCTATTAGGTCAAGTTCTTTTTCCAAGAGAAGTCTTTTAAGCTGGTACTGTTTTTTTCTTGCTCCCAGTCCTCTTACGTTTAATGTGGCAATACGTAGCACTATCTTATTGCTAGGATCCATGATTTAGTTTGAATATTTGAACGTATGGTGACGGCCTTTGCTGGTAAAAAACAAACAAACAAAAAAAGCTTACTGAACTTAGTTGCATATGCTCTTCATAATGCAGACACATAGTTGCACCAGACAGTAGCCAGAAACTGTCTTCACAAAGTCCCCTCAGCATCTTCCAACGCAGCCAGCAACAATGCACAGATTCACGATAGTTACGGTGGCGGTTTTCCCGCTGACCGTGTATCAGGCGGGATGTTGGGGCGCGGCTTAAAACTCGGCCGTCTGGTCGAAGCCGCTTTTGGTGGCGGTTCATCTCCAATGCTGCTTCCTGGCGTCCCCGATGCGTCGCTTGTTGCATCCCGTGGACGCTTTCCCGCTAGACTACCGGTTGCATCTTCCGCGACGTCCATGGTTTCACCTTGCTGATGCATCTCGTGTGATGAATCTTCAGCAAGTGGCCTGTCCTTTCCTTCTGTTGAAGTTGTTTTGTTGGCAGAAGCTACCGTCTGCTGAGTCTCGGTTGAATTGTCCACTTCAGGGGTCGTCTTCTGCTCAGATCCTGAAGCAGCTGACTGTGTTTCTTCCACATCAGTTACATTTTTTGCTGCCTCTTCAGATTCAACCTCGTCCATGAGCAGATCGGACGTATCCATTCTGCTCACGGGGCCTGCAGCGCTGGCATATGTGCGGGTGCATTGGGTCTCTTCATGTCCATACCTTCGGCACGCACCGCAACGTGGTACTTTACACTGCCGTCGGATGTGACCAGTAGAATGGCACCGGAGGCAGAGTGGCGGTCGTCCCGATACAACCACAAGTGTCAACTCGCCTGCAACAATAACTTGGTGTGGAAGGTCGTCAAGCTTTATCCCTGGCTTGAGCTTGAGGGACACCAACCTCGTAGTTGAGCCTTTATCGGCGACACCTTGAACGCGCCATCGCTCTCTCGTGACATCACTGACTGTTCCGTATGGCGCAAAAGCAAGCCTCACGTCTTCGTCAGTCACGCCATGAAGAAGCCAGTGCAATTTCATACGCACGCATTGGTTCACCGGGTCAATAACAAGGCACCGATGCTCTTTAACCTTCAGCTCGCCTGCATTCAAAATCTTCTTCACACCTTCCGCATCCTTGAAAGTTACCGCCCATACATGGCTCATTCGATACGCCCCCAGAGCGATAACGTCTGGGAGCAGCGACATTCCGGCTAGCGCATCGCGAAAGTCTTCCACCCTGTATGGGCGGGCCCTTATGTCAGCGTGCTGAAAAATAGAATTCAAAACTACTCGCCCGGTTGGCAGACTTGGCAGGATAACCTGGTATTCCTTGTCAGATGCAAAACCCTCGTTTCCGCGGCCTGACATGGCCGCTGAAGCCGCTCCTGAGGAGCCCTGCATCCTGCGTCCGTTCACTGGCGTGGCCGGAAGCAGAATCCTACCTTTTCTTTTTCTTTTTTTTACACAGAATGACGCAGTATGGCACTGACGTCCGAATTAGGAAGGCTAGTCTTGAATTTATTTTAAACCAAAAAGCTTAAAAGTTTGTGGCAGCGGTGGGATTCCAACCCACGCCCCCGAAGAGACTGGTGCCTTAAACCAGCTCCTTAGACCGCTCGGCCACGCTACTTTTTTTTTTTACACAGAATGACGCAGTCTGGCACTGACGTCCAAATTAGGAAGGCTAGTCTTGAATTTATTTTAAACCAAAAAGCTTAAAAGTTTGTGGCAGCGGTGGGATTCGAACCCACGCCCCCGAAGAGACTGGTGCCTTAAACCAGTGCCTTAGACCGCTCGGCCACGCTACCCACGGTATGACGCTCTCTGGGGCTGACATTCGAATTAGGAAGGCTAGTCTTGAATTTATTTTAAATAAAAAACCTTAAAATTATGTGGCAGCGGTGGGATTCGAACCCACGCCCCCGAAGAGACTGGTGCCTTAAACCAGCGCCTTAGACCGCTCGGCCACGCTACTTTTTTTTTTTTTACACAGAATGACGCAGTCTGGCACTGACGTCCAAATTAGGAAGGCTAGTCTTGAATTTATTTTAAACTAAAAAGCTTAAAGGTTTGTGGCAGCGGTGGGATTCGAACCCACGCGCCCGAAGAGACTGGTGCCTTAAACCAGCGCCTTAGACCGCTCGGCCACGCTACCCACGGTATGACACTCTCTGGGGCTGACATTCGAATTAGGAAGGCTAGTCTTGAATTTATTTTAAATAAGAAAGCTTAAAATTATGTGGCAGCGGTGGGATTCGAACCCACGCCCCCGAAGAGACTGGTGCCTTAAACCAGCGCCTTAGACCGCTCGGCCACGCTTTTTTTTTTTCTTTATTGCCTGTCTTTGACACAAATACACCGCACTGGAACTCAGAACAACATGAACAAAGGAATAATATATGTACACAAAACTAGTTCGCGTTGCCTAACCCCCACTGAGGGGCAGGCATTGTCATGTTAAAATTCCTTGAGCGCCGTCAAAGGTTACAGCTTTGACAGCCACTCAGGAGCACATGGTTGCAATTTAAGCACTTCGAGCCATCGCCGCACACTTTCGCGGAAATACATGCGGGCTGGCCGTGCATCTGGATCGCAGTGATAACCAGCCATTCGTGCGCGCCATATACTGTGGAGGCACATTAACATAACCTGGTCTAACGGCATATCATCATGTTTATCCAATGGTAAATACCTAATGCCATGGGAACCAAGTGGCAACTGCTTTTTTATTGTCCTTTGCAGAACATCCCACAAATATACCCCCTCCCAGCAATGCAAAAATACGTGATCTATTGTCTCTGGCTGTTTGCAGATGAGACATTGGGCCCCCCACGGTAGGAACATACCCTTTTCCTCCATAAATGATTTTACACACAAAGTACCGGTATGTAGCATAAAGAAAAACGTTTTAGCTCCCGTAGCAACTTGCATTTTCTTTACGCGTTTTAATACATTACTTCCTGTGCCTCCATAGTATAAAGCTCGGTACAAGGGCACCGGGAACACCATTTCACAGACATCCTTGTATAACGTTCTCCTGTTAACATTACTTAAATACTCTTTCGAAAAACGTGCGCTTACGAATTTCACGCTCACAACAATTTCCCTAAAGAATCCAAAAACAGAGCCCGGCATACATTGAGTATAAACTACGAAATCAGCCAACGCTCGACCAAGTCTTTGTTGACACACTGTGCGCAGGAATGGATCACTGGCATCCCTAAAAAACATAAACCGGTTGACAATCTGTCGCACAAACAAATGACCCAGACCAAGCCCCCCATGCTTCACCTGCCGGAACAAATTTGTCCGACTGCACCTCTCCCAACTCGAGGCCCAAACAAACACCGCAAAAACTCGATGCAATTTTTGCACATTTACACGGGAGCAATGCAACACTTGCATTACATACCATAACTTACTAATTAAAAACAGGTTGCAAACTGCGGCTCTTGCAAATATTGATAATTGAGCGCTTTTCCATTTCTCCGCTTTTTCACGGGTTTCTCTGACCTGCTCTAGCCAGTATGGCTCGCTTTCCTTGTAGAATTCCAAGGGCACACCCAAGTACTTTGCAGGCGTTGTAACCCACGACACATTAGCGAAAGTGTCGGGGGTCAGCTGCCATTCTCCGTGCCAAAATCCCAGGCACTTACCCCAGTTAACTTTACTCCCTGTGACTTTGCTAAAATGTTTTACCACATCCACTGCCCTCTTTATACTCTGCTTATTCACACAAAAAACCGCAACGTCGTCTGCGTAAGCCAGCAATTTGACTTCTGACTCCTGCAGTCGAAAACCATCAATGTCATTGTTTTGTAGGATGCTTAAACACAATGTTTCAATATAAAGGCCGAACAAAAGAGGGCTGAGGGGGCAACCTTGGCGCACCGAACGTCGTACGTTGATGGGGGCCCCCAGTGACTTATTGACAATTAATCTCGTAGTGCAGTCACGGTACGCCAAGGCCACTCCCTCTCGAATAACAGAGCCGACATTAACATAGTCTAATATACTGAACAGAATAGTATGTGCCACACAATCAAAAGCTTTCTCCAAGTCCAACTGCAGTAACGCAACACGTGCATGAGTTGCATCGCAGCATTCAAGCACACTTCGAGCTTTGTGAATGTTCTGAAAGATAGATCGCCCTTTGATACCGCACGTTTGGTGAGGGCCCACTAGTTCGCATATAACCGTTTGTAATCTGCCAGCAAGTACCTTCATATAAATCTTGTAATCAACGTTTGTCAGAGCTATGGGCCTGTAAGACGACAACTGCCTAAGCTTATCTGGTTGGTCAGTTTTCGGAATAAGTACTGTGTGCGACGATCCGAAAGACGCAGGCAGTGCCTTCAGTTCATACGCATCATTAAATAAGGCACACAACAAAGGAGATAGCTGTCCCTTGAACGCTTTATAAAAAGCCGCACTCAGGCCATCAGGCCCGGGTGATTTCCCTGGGTTTAAATTTTCTATTGCCTGCTGCACTTCTTGCTCGCTTATTGGCCGCTCCAGTCTTTCTTTTTGTTCTTCATCAATTTTTGGCATCGCGTCAAGAAAGGATTCTTTAAAACGGTCCAAATTAACCTCTCGGGACGAAAATAGCTCTTCATAATACTCCCGGAAAGCTTTCGCGATTCCTTCGTTATCGGTTTCTGTGCGTCCTGCCCAATCTACCTCTGCCACGTGATGTCGCCTTGCATTTGCTTTTTCTATTCCCAACGATCTTTTTGTCGGCGTCTCATCCATGGCCAATTTTTCCGCTCTCGCACGCACCACTGCTCCGCGATAACGGTCTTCGTCATTCAGTTGAAGTCTTTGCTTTATTTTTCTAACGTCGTCCATGTATAACCCTGGCGTGTTACACTCCAGGGCTAACAATTTATCTAGCAAAGATCTTAAATGCATTTCATTTTGTTTTTCTTGAAACCGTATGCAGCTGGCTTTTTCTATAGCTTTGATTTTAATTTGTTGCTTACAGAGTTCCCATTCTTGACCCAGTTCGTGGGTGTCCTCCTGACAAATCTTACCAATTTCTTCTTCTACTAGTCTCGTGAATTGCTCGTCATTCAGCAGTTTATTATTTAACTTCCACAATTCCCAATTAAAACCGCTACCTCCCTTTCTTGTTCCAATTGTAAACTGAACCATGCAGTGATCTGAGTACGTTACCGCCAAAACATAATACTCCTGGCATTTTGGGGCCAGTTCTGCGGACACATAAATCCTGTCAAGGCGGGCGTGGCTAGCACCCTGAAAATGAGTATACTGAACCCGTCGCTCGCTCGTGAGACACTCTGCAACGTCTTCCAGTGCAAACTCGTCAATCAAGCGCGAAAGTACCTCTGTGCTACGATCCCTAAATGTACGATGGCTAGTTTTGTCACCGGAGCTCAGTACACAATTGAAATCTCCCAGAAAGACAAGTTGCTTATCCGTGTTTAAATACCCTTCAACAAAATCAAACAAAGCAGCCCTCTCCTCAACTACCGTAGGTGCATATATACAAACAGCACGCCACTCAGCCGAGCAAAAACTAAAATCGAGGACCACACCCCGACCCGACTGAAAAGAAGCATGCGACTGCACTACAAGACCCGGCAACTTCTTCACAAACAAGACGCATCCAGCAGAAGTACCGACTGCATGGCTGACAACTGCGTAAAACCGCGACGTGAAACGTTGCACCATGCCCTCGGTCTCTTGTTCACCCTCGACTTTTGTCTCTTGAACTCCAAGTATATCGATGTCATTTTCATTTAAAAGGCGCAGGACTTGGCTCTGCTTCCTTTTCGCTGCTAGACCTCTCACGTTAAGGGTCGCAATCTTTAGTGACAGTTCATAAGCCATTTTCTTAGAGTGAAAAGAGGCCAAGAGCATGGTGCTTACCTCTCACGTCTAGCATGGCGCTAGACGCTTTCGTTGACACTAGAGCCATGAGGTTGGACTGGCAGACCTTGTGACAGGGGCGGCTTTTCGGCAGCTCTCCTGTCCGTCGAGACATTTGGTCTTGGTTTGAAGGTCGCCCTCCTCCCTATTGGTGTTTTTATCGGCGGCTCGTCGTTGCTAGCTGCCTCTGCCTTGCTTAACTCACTTGTGCTCTCGTCGTGGGCACGCTTCGCAGGGCCTTGGACGTTGGTCGCTCGGCCGCTGCTCTTTTCAAGGGTTTCCTGTCGGCCCGCAGACTCCGGAAGTTCAGTTTTTGAGCTCTCGGCATCGCTCACCCTTTCTTCCTCTGACGGTCCGTTGTTCGGTAGCGTGACTTCCTTGTCTGGCCTACTGATTATCTCGTCACCGCCCCCCGGGGGCACTAACATGCCTGTAGTTGCTGTTAGCTTTTCAGCTTCTCCGACCCCCTTTGCGGCCTCTTCTGTCTCTGCGACATCCATTTGGAGCTCCGTCATGTCCGCCCTCGCTGTCGGTGCAGTGGCCACTGCATACGTCCGTACGCAATCTTCCTCGGAGTGGCCAAAACGCTTACATGTCGAACACCGCGGAATTTTACATTCCCGGCGCACATGACCGGTCCCGCGGCAGCGCAGGCACTGCATTGGCCGCCCAGGCACCACAACAGGGGCCAACTCCCCTGCTACTCTTATCTGGTGAGGCAGATCTTCTATCTTCATCCCAGGCTTCAACTTCAGAAGCACGGTTCTCGTTGTTGAGCCCTTTTCGTGCACTCCCTGGACTCGCCACCGCTCACGGGTCACTTCCGTCACCTCACCGAACGCCGCAAAAGCTGTTCGGATATCCTCATCCGCCACGCCGTGTAACATCCAGTGGAGCCGTAGCTTCACCTGTTGGTCCTCGGGGTCAATGACGATACACCGTCGACCTTTCACTTGAAGCTCCTTGAATGCTAGCAGCCGCTTGGTTGCTTCCGTGCTGTTCAAAGTCACCGCCCAGACATGGTTTATTTGGTACGCCCCCAAGGCCACCACGTCTGGGAGCGTATCAATCTTGGCCAGGGCGTCCCGGAAATCTTCAACCCTGAAGGGTCGCACTCGTACGTCACCGTGCAAAAAAACTGTGTTGAAAACAACACGTCCGGTGGGCAGATGCGGCAAAATAATCTGATATTCCTTGTCGTCGTTTTCCTCAAGCCTGTTACCGCGGCCAGCCTGGGCCGCAATCGCCGCTCCGCCGGAGCTCATCATTCTGCGTCCGTACACGCCGGTGGCCGGAAGTAGAATGCTCGGCCACGCTACCCACGGTATGACGCTCTCTGGGGCTGACATTCGAATTAGGAAGGCTAGTCTTGAATTTATTTTAAATAAAAAAGCTTAAAATTATGTGGCAGCGGTGGGATTCGAACCCACGCCCCCGAAGAGACTGGTGCCTTAAACCAGCGCCTTAGACCGCTCGGCCACGCTACCTTTTCTTTTTCTTTTTTTTATACAGAATGACGCAGTATGGCACTGACGTCCGAATTAGGAAGGCTAGTCTTGAATTTATTTTAAACCAAAAAGCTTAAAAGTTTGTGGCAGCGGTGGGATTCCAACCCACGCCCCCGAAGAGACTGGTGCCTTAAACCAGCTCCTTAGACCGCTCGGCCACGCTACTTTTTTTTTTTTACACAGAATGACGCAGTCTGGCACTGACGTCCAAATTAGGAAGGCTAGTCTTGAATTTATTTTAAACCAAAAAGCTTAAAAGTTTGTGGCAGCGGTGGGATTCGAACCCACGCCCCCGAAGAGACTGGTGCCTTAAACCAGCGCCTTAGACCGCTCGGCCACGCTACCCACGGTATGACGCTCTCTGGGGCTGACATTCGAATTAGGAAGGCTAGTCTTGAATTTATTTTAAATAAAAAACCTTAAAATTATGTGGCAGCGGTGGGATTCGAACCCACGCCCCCGAAGAGACTGGTGCCTTAAACCGGCGCCTTAGACCGCTCGGCCACGCTACTTTTTTTTTTTTTTTTACACAGAATGACGCAGTCTGGCACTGACGACCAAATTAGGAAGGCTAGTCTTGAATTTATTTTAAACCAAAAAGCTTAAAAGTTTGTGGCAGCGGTGGGATTCGAACCCACGCCCCCGAAGAGACTGGTACCTTAAACCAGCGCCTTAGACCGCTCGGCCACGCTACTTTTTTTTTTTTTCTTTATTGCCGTGAAACACAAAACAAAAATACACATGATAAAAAACGTCAACTACACTTGAGCTAACGCGTAAGTGGCTAAAATCTTTTCAAGTTCACTAACTCATCAAAGAGACAATGCCATTGTGGCGGATCCTGCTGCCTCATGAAAGTTTCACGTATATAAACAGCACTTTCAATAAAGTTTTCACGCGAAGATCGTGTATCTATATCTGCATGACGCACCTGCATTCGTGTTTTCCACAAACTATGGAGGCCAAGAAGCATAATTAAATCATAAGGTGCATCATCGTTCTGCACTGGTAGAAATCTTATACCGTAAGGAGTTAATGGAAGCTCCTTTTTAATTGTCCTTTGGAGGACGTCCCATAGAAAGACAGCATCCCAACACTGTAAGAAAACGTGTTCAATTGTTTCCGGTTTTTTGCACAACAGGCAATTTGTTGTCCATGGGACGAAGATACCTTTTTCATTCAGCCAGGTTTTAACAGGGAGCGTATTAGAGTGAAGTTTGAAAAGGAATGTTTTAGCTGATGGCCTCACGGGCATCTTCTTAACTCTTTTCAAAACGTCCTGCCCTGGGCCTCCACAGTGTAATGCCCGATAAAAAGGCACCGGCAGCATCACGTCAATGAGATCTTTATACAGTTTTTTTCTAGGAATGTTGTAAAGGTAATCAAAAGAAAACCGCACTTCAAGCAACTTGCACGAAAAAACAACCTCGCGCAGGTAGCCAGTCACAGTACCAGGCATGTTTTCACATGACACAATCCATTCAGGGAGCAGCCTCTGTAATCGCACTTGCATCACGGTTCTTAAAAAGGTATCTTTTTGATCACGGAGGAATATAAATCGCGAAACCACCTGACGCAAGAACAGATGTGCAAGGCCAAGCCCGCCCCTTTTAACAGAAATAAACAAATTCGTCCGGGCGGTTTTTTCCCATGTGGATGCCCAAATAAAAACAGCAAAAACGCGGTGCATTTTCTGAATTGAGGTTCGTGATACACACAACACATTCATGAGGTACCACAGCCTCGAAATAAGAAAAACATTGCAAATAGAAGCGCGCGAAAATATTGAGAGTTGCCTTCCTTGCCAGGCATCCGCTTTTTCTTTCGCTCTGGATGTTTCTTCCATCCAGTGCACGTTGGGATCTTGATAACATTCTAAAGGCACGCCTAGATATCGTGTTGGGAGAGCAGACCATCGCAGCTTACAGAAGAAATCAGGTGTCACGTCCCAATCACCGTGCCAAAACCCAGAGCTTTTCTCCCAATTGATCTTACATCCCGTTTGATCACAAAATGTTTGGACGACACTCGTGGCTTCACAAATGCTCTTTCTAGTTGCACAAAACACTGCTATGTCATCGGCATATGCTAGCATTTTCACGTGTGCTGATTGCAGCTTGAACCCTAAAATGCGATCGCTATCAATGATAGCCAAGCAAAGTGGCTCTAAATACAGTGCAAACAGCAGGGGTGAGAGTGGGCAGCCCTGCCTTACCGATGAACGTACTGCGATGCTGTCAGTCAGTTCACCATTCACTATAATACGGGTCGTGCAGTTCGCATACGCCATTTTAACACCCTCCACTATGACGTCACCAAGGTTAGAATGTTCCAAAATGGAAAACAGAATTTCGTGAGAAACACGGTCAAAGGCTTTCGCCAAATCTAACTGCATCATGGCTATCTGACCACCGAGTGCATCAACACATTCTAGTACGGTTCTTGCGACATGTATATTCGTGGCAATGGATCGACCCTTGATGCCGCACGTTTGATGAGACCCAACCAATTTCTTTATTACGCTTTGCAGTCGTTTTGCTAAAACCTTCATGTACACCTTGTAGTCAACATTGGTGAGGCTAATCGGTCGATATGACCCCACCAACAGACGTTTCTCCGGATCATCTGTCTTGGGTATTAGAACAATGTGCGATGTAGAGAAAGACAATGGGACAGTATTACGTTCATAAGCTTCAGTGATTACACAGAGCAAAAACTGAGCCGCATACTGCTGAAACGTTTTAAAGAAGGCAGCGCTTAGGCCATCCGGCCCAGGGGCCTTCCCAGTTGTCAGGTCATCTATTGCAGATACTATCTCCTGCAACGTTATCGGTGTTTCTAGGCGCGCTTTACTTTCGTCATCCAGTGCAGGCATCAGTCTCAGAAAATCTGTTTGAAAGCCGCCTACAGTCTGAGGCTTAGCGCTAAGCAGTTCTTCGAAGTGCTCTGCTACCGCACGCTGAATATCTTTAGCATCTTCTGTGATATGGCCGGCATACCTTATACTCCTTATTTCTTTCTGGCAGGCGTATCTTTTCTCGTCTGCTAGCGCTCGTTTTGTCGGAACTTCTCCAGCCCAAAGTTTTTCAGCCCTTGCACGTATGACAGCCGCTGTGTATCTTTCGCTGTCGATTGTTTCCAACTCACTTTTTATCTCTCGTATTTTACTGGCGAAATGCCCTGGCACTGAACTTTCCATGCTCAAAAAAAAACTGGAGTTGTTCATTCAGTTCTTTTTCTTTTTCTTTCTCTTTATGCCGCACCTTACTGCTCTTTTCTATGGATTTCAATTTGACCCACTCTTTGAAGCTGTCCCATTCCTCTGCAAAACTTACTGGTCGCATAGCAAGACGATTTTCAAACTCGGTCTTAACTTCCGTAAGGAACTCTTCATCGGCAAGAAGTTTGGCATTCATTTTCCATAGGTACCAGTTAAAGCGCGATTTCTTTCCTTTGCGACCAAACACTGCACTCACGAGACAATGATCGCTGAAAGACACAGGTTTGACCTCATATGCAGTACATAGGGAAACAAGATCTACCGAGGCATACACCCTGTCCAATCTAGCATGGCTGTCACGCTGAAAGTGCGTGAACTCTGGCTGGTTTCCAGTGGAGAACACACTACCAACAACCTCAAGGCCATACTCATGCACAAGTGCATTCAACAGCTCGGAGCTTCTGTCTCTTCGAGGTTTACACTTCGCCGCTCGGTCCACAGCTGCGCACACACAGTTGTAGTCACCAAGTACAAGCAAGATTTTGTCAGTCTTCAGCCACACCTCAATAGACTCAAAAAACAATTCACGCTCACATCCTGAATTGGGAGCATACACACACACAACACGCCAGCATAAATTAGAGTAGGTAAAATCGGTAACCAAAAGCCGACCGCTTGGACAGGCAAAAACGGACTCTACGCTTACTCCCAGCGTGTTGCGTATAAATAAAAGGCATCCACCCGATACACCAACAGAATGGCATACACACACATAAAAGTTTGTTTGAAAAGAAGCCACCATACGGTCAGTGCTTTCTTGGCTCTCAATCTTTGACTCTTGCACAGCTGCTATATCTATATCATTATCCAAAAGGAGGTGACTGAGTTGGCATTGTCGCCTTCTCGCTCCCAGTCCTCTGACATTCAAAGTAGCTACATGTAACGGCGAATTAAGCTTGAAAGTCATGTATTAGAGAGAGACGCCCGTACCCGCATGGTGCCTACCTTCATGGTTGCATGGCTTCTGCTTCTGACGAACAGCGGCGTATGTATGCATGTAATGTCCTCCCAGCAGAATGTCGGGATGCATTCAAACGAAGTCCAAGCACATTGTTTCATTTTTGCTCACCCACGCACCACTTGGTTGCAGAAGGTTCCTGACGCTGGTCGGTAGGCAGCCGACCCACAAATCGTTCAGGGCACCACAAAAACTACGGAGGCGGTTTCCCCGCCTGCCGCGTGTCGGCCGAGAAGTTCGGCTTCGGTCTTAACGTGGCTCTTCGGATGCCAGAAGTTTTCGGCGGCGGCTCACCACAAACACCGCCTGGCAGCTGAGTCTCCTCCACGCTTTCCTCATGCGGACGTTTCGCGGCAATTAAGGCTGCTGTCTCCGGCCCAACCTCCATGGCATCAGTAAAGGAAGGCTCAGTACTGAGATGGTCCTCAGCGTCGGAAAATTTGGCTACGTCTTCTGACACTTCCTTTGATGCGCTTTCATGGTCCTGGGATGGTTCGTTCAAGACATGCCGAGGTTCATTCTTTTCATTTGAGACCGTCACCTTATTCTTTGTTAAAACCGTCATGGAAGGCGCGTCCTGTTTCGTTGACTGGCCTCTAATGTCAGCAGCCTCCTCCGCATCCGCCTCATCCATAATTAACTCGGACGAGTCTTCGCTGGTCCCAGGTCCGGCAATGCTAGCGTAGGTTCGTGCACACTGGCTGTCTTCATGCCCAAACCGTCGACAGGTTCCGCAGCGAGGAACCCGGCACTCTTTGCGGATGTGACCCGTACCCCGGCAGCGTAGGCACAACGGGGGTCTGCCTGGCACAATGACGAGCGCGAGCTCACCGCTAACATTCAACTGATGCGGCAGGTCGTCGAGCTTCATGCCAGCTTTCAGCTTCAGCGTTACGAGTCTAGTTGTAGAGCCCTTTTCTAGCATACCTTTAACACGCCAACGCTCCCGGGAAACTTCCGACACCTTTCCGTAAGGCGCAAATGCAGCACGAACATCTTCATCTGGCACGTTGTGTAGTAGCCAGTGAAGCTTGAGTCGCACGTCCTGGTTCGCCGGGTCAATCACCAAACAGCGACCGTTTTTCACAGACAGCTCACCTACACTGACAATCTTGTTGACGGCTTCAGTATCCTTGAGAGTGACGGCCCAGACGTGGCTCATCCGATACGCCCCCATAGCGATAACATCGGGGATTAGCGAGTGTTGTGCTAAAGCATCCCGGAAATCTTCCACCCGGTACGGGCGGGCCCTGATATCGGCGTGCAAAAAAACGGTATTCAAAACAAACCGACCTGTTGGAAGTGCAGGCAAAACGACCTGGTAAGTGTTGTCCTGTTCAGCAGTCCTGTTACCGCGGCCTGACATGGCCGCTGAAGCCGCTCCTGAGGAGAAGAGCATGTTGCCGGGCTAGTTGGTGATCCATTGGGTAAAAAATTTTGCGCAAAAAACACAAAGGACAAAGAAGAACACATAAGACGTTTGACAAGCGCTTGTCAAACGTCTTATGTGTTCTTCTTTGTCCTTTGTGTTTTTTGCGCAAAATTTTTTGCTCCTGAGGAGCCCTGCATCCTGCGTCCGTTCACTGGCGTGGCCGGAAGCAGAATCCCTCGGCCACGCTACCCACGGTATGACGCTCTCTGGGGCTGACATTCGAATTAGGAAGGCTAGTCTTGAATTTATTTTAAATAAAAAAGCTTAAAATTATGTGGCAGCGGTGGGATTCGAACCCACGCCCCCGAAGAGACTGGTGCCTTAAACCAGCTCCTTAGACCGCTCGGCCACGCTACTTTTTTTTTTTTTTTTTACACAGAATGACGCAGTCTGGCACTGACGTCCAAATTAGGAAGGCTAGTCTTGAATTTATTTTAAACCAAAAAGCTTAAAAGTTTGTGGCAGCGGTGGGATTCGAACCCACGCCCCCGAAGAGACTGGTGCCTTAAGCCAGCGCCTTAGACCGCGCGGCCACGCTACCCACGGTATGACACTCTCTGGGGCTGACATTCGAATTAGGAAGGCTAGTCTTGAATTTATTTTAAATAAGAAAGCTTAAAATTATGTGGCAGCGCTGGGATTCGAACCCACGCCCCCGAAGAGACTGGTGCCTTAAACCAGCGCCTTAGACCGCTCGGCCACGCTACCCACGATATGACGCATGCAGTCTGGGACTGACGTTCGAATTAGGAAGGCTTGTCTTGAATTTATTTTAAATAAAAAAGCTTAAAATTATGTGGCAGCGGTGGGATTCGAACCCACGCCCCCGAAGAGACTGGTGCCTTAAATCAGCGCCTTAGACCGCTCGGCCACGCTACTTTTTTTTTCTTTATTTCCTGGCTTTGGTTCATACCATTTCACAAGAACACAACACGAATAACACAAAATAAAGTACATATTGGAAGGTCATCGTCAGCCAATGTCAGGCTGGCTTCGTCTCAGTACATTAAAACTCCCGCAACGACAGCAAAGGCTCTACCCTTGAGAGCCATTCGGGAGGTTCAGCAGCCACTTTCTGTATGGCAATAAACCAATTCACACTTTCTCGAAAGTATATTCTAGCGGGTCGAGCATCCCTGTCGCAGTGATAGCCCGCCATTCTGGAGCGCCATATAGAGTGGAGGCCCATGAGCATGATTAAATCATACGGAACGCCATCTTCATTATCAATGCTTAAATACCGGATGCCGTGGGAGTCTAGTGGAAATTCTTTCTTTATCGTACGTTGCAAAACATCCCAGAAATAAACCCCTTCCCAACAATGCAAAAAAACATGGTCTATTGTTTCCGGCTGCTTGCAGATTAAACAGTGCGGCCCCCACGGTAAAAAAAAATCCCTTTCCTCCAAAAACTTCTTTACTGATAATGTTCCGGTGTGTAATTTAAAGAAAAATGTCTTAGCTCCTGGCGACACCTGCATTTTCTTTACTCTCTTCAAGACATCTCTGCCCGGACCTCCACTGTATAAGGTTCTGTACAAGGGTTGTGGCAAAACAATGTCACATAAATCGCGATACAGCTTTTTTCGTTTTACAGTGGACAAATATTCATTAGAAAAACGCACTGAAAGAAATCTTACACTAGCGACGACCTCCCTGTAATAACCAAAAATCCCACCCGTAGCTTCTTCGGTGGAGACAACAAACTCCGGCAGTAGACGCCGTAGCCTAACTTGGCAGACGGTGCGTAAGAAAGGGTCCGAAGCATCCCGAAAAAACAAAAACCGGTTGACCACCTGCCGTAAAAACAGATGGCCGAGTCCCAAACCGCCGTCTTTTACCCGACGGAACAAATTCGTCCTGCTGCAGCGTTCCCATTTACCTGCCCAAACAAAAACGGCGAAAATCCTGTGTAACTTCTGTACGTTTACGCGCGAACAACTCAAAACTTGCATTGCGAACCAAAGTTTGCTGATAAAAAAAAGATTGCATACAGTAGCTCTGGCAAAATTCGACATGTTGGCGCCTTTCCACTTCTCGGCTCTCTCCCTTAGTTCGGTCATTTGCCCTTTCCAATAATGCTCGCTTTCGCGGTAGGCATCCAGCTCGACGCCCAAGTACTTGGTCGGTATGTCTGTCCACGTAACATTGGCAAAGCGATCTGGTTTCGACGGCCACTGTCCATGCCAGAGCCCAAGGCACTTGGCCCAGTTCACCCCGCTACCGGTAACTTGAGAGAACTCACGGATACATTTGACAGCCTCGGTGATACTCTCCTGGTCAACCGTAAAAATAACGATGTCGTCTGCATACGCGAGCAGTTTCACTTCGGCTGCTTGTAACCTAAACGCACTAATGTTGACATTATTCATAAGTTTCATGCACAATGTTTCAATATAAATGCAAAACAAAAGAGGGCTGAGGGGACAGCCCTGTCGCACCGAACGCTGCAGTCGAATGGGGGCTCCCAGACCCTTATTAATAATCACTCTCGTCGTGCAGTTACGGTACGCCAGGGCCACACCCTTACATATAACTGAACCAACATTCACATGTTCTAAAAGGGAAAACAAAATTTCGAGATCGACGCAGCCGAATGCTTTTTCGAGGTCGATCTGAAGCATGGCGACCCGACCATCCCAGTCATCACAACACTCAAGGACACTTCGCGCCTTTTGAATGTTGGTCACTATTGACCTCCCTTTTATCCCACACGTTTGGTGTGGTCCTACTATATCCTTAATAACCGTTTGCAACCTTCGGGCCAAAACCTTCATAAAAATTTTATATTCAACGTTTGTAAGTGCTATGGGTCTGTAAGATGTTACCACGCGTAATTTGTCTATTTCATCAGTTTTTGGAATGAGTACGGTGTGGGATGACCCATATGACGGAGGCAGGGCATTTACTGTGTAGGCATCGTTATAAATTGCGTTCAAAATAGGTGTGATTTCGTACTTAAATTCTTTGTAAAAACCCGCGCTGAACCCATCCGGTCCCGGCGATTTACCGGCATTTAAACTGTCAATAGCGTGCTCCACTTCTGTTTCAGTTATCTTTAGTTCTAATCTCTCTTTCACTTCATCGTCCAGACGCGGTATCGTCGCCAGAAACTTATTCTTAAAAGTGATAGCGTCTACCGTGTGGGATGCGAAGAGGGTTTGGTAATGGGCGTTGAACGCTGCTTTGACGTGATCGTTGTCCGCCGCCAAGATACCGCCCCAATCTATTTGGTCGATGTGGTTCCGTTGAGCGTTTGCTTTTTCGAACCCCAGCGCTCGTTTTGATGGCGCCTCCCCTGCAGCTGTGTCTTCTGCCCTTGCCCTCACTAACGCACCTCGATAACGATCTTCGTCTATCAATTCTAGTTTTTGCTTTGTTTTCCGTATATCTTCAATCCATTTCCCCGGCGCTCGAGCTTCCTGTTTAAGCAACGTACGGAGCAGTGTCCTTAACTCCGTCTCTTTCTGTTTTTCCTCAAACCGTATACAGGTTGCCCTCTCTATTGCTTTAATTTTTATAGTTTCTTTACACAGCTCCCACTGTTGCCAAATGTGCATATTTTTACTTGGGTTTATTTTTTCAATTTCTTCTTTTACTATGCGGGTAAAATGTTCATCCTGCAAGAGTTTATTATTGAATTTCCACATTTCCCACGAAAAAGAATTCCCTCTCTTTACCCATCCAAAAGAACATTTAACTAAACAATGGTCTGAAAACGATACCGGCTCTACTTCATAACTATTGCATTCAGGTAAGATGTCGAGGGATGCATAAATGCGGTCCAGCCTTGCATGGCTCGAACCCTGGAAGTGCGTGAGCTTTACGGTGCGGGCTCCCTCGAGACACTCTGCCACATCCTCGAGGTTACACTCCTCAACAATTCGCGATAGCACTTCAGTGCTTGCGTCTCGGTCACTCAGCCACGACTCAGCCACGAGTTCGATGCTTGAAAGCGGTACAAAAGCGCTTCTAGTGAATGCGGTGTTGCCTTAGAAACATGCCGTAGAACGTTATACTGCAGTGTATATCGGTAATTATGAGCATGTTACTTACAGAAGTCGCAGTTACACGAGTAGCGAAGTACGTTTCCGCTACATTTCTTCTGCGCACATGCAGAGCCATCTTGCGGCAAACACAGAAGAACCCCTCCTCGCAATGTGCGGCGCTGCCCCGACACGTGGCGCGCCACTCGCCCCTGACGTTTCGCCGTGCACCCTCACAGGTTGTAGAATCAAGCGTCTTTCCTTTCTTTAGATCACTATCTTCGCTCACCTGCTTCTCCCCTTCGGGCCGCGCGGGTACCGGTGCGAGGATGCCCCAATACCCTTGCGTTTAGTAAGTTTTCTCGACGAGGTGCAATAACGCTATCGCGTTCCACTCTTGAAGGCGAAGCTTAAGCGTCCTCCAAATTTTCTGTTTTCGTGTTGGGGTTTTCTTGTACACAGGCTGGGAAATGCTAGGGTTGTAACTTACGCTGTTGGGTTCCTTCAATTTTCAATTGTCAATAAAGTGACTACGGATGAAGGAGTGCGGCTTCGACTCCGAGACTCTCGTGCCGTCACTCCTGGGGAACAGAAGGCGCAAAGCATCCGGTCGCAAGCGGAATTTTAAAAATTCGGCACTTTCCATGACCACACTGTAACCAAATACGTAGATTCGTGCCTCTGCCTTTCAAAGAACCATGCTCACGTCACCTGCCACTCATTCTTGTGTGGAAACCCGTAGAAATGAATCGACTTAAAAGCGTCTGACGAATTTGTGTAGCTGCCAGTGCAGCCAACAACGCACCACGTTTCGCCAGCCTTGTTTGGCCAGACTTTGTTTCACTGAACATATTCACACAACTAGCCCAACTTTCTGCTCTCTTGAGGATAGATTCACACACAACGTCATATAAACCTTAGGATTTCCAATTTCCACACAAACCAACGACAAACAGCACGCTCCAATGCGCTGGCAATGCGCCGGCTTTGGCCGGCGCATGCCAGCATTGAGCGATGCGCCGAGAGGCGGCGCCACCCGTTCAGCTGTCCAGTCCCTACACAAACACCTCTTTTTGCGCCGGGGTTTATCTTGTCCCTACACATTTTACCTGACCAAAATATCAACTGGAGTTTAAACTACCTTATCTATAATATTGCCACCTGACGGTTCGAGGTAGCGCTTGAACGACAAAGAAGTTGGAGACTCTCGCGCGCTTCGGCTAGCTGGGACTGTGAACTCTTGAGCTTGTGTCTTCGTGCTACCGTTTTTCGGGAACCTCTCTCTTGACTGTGTGTATCTGCCCCTGTTGCCGATACCCATAAATCCCTGTCTTCGTGACAGTTTTGGTGGAGGTGCTGGGTAATTGTCCTCTCAATGTCGCACACCCCTCCGCGAACCAACGACACCGAGCTTTTGCCTGTGGACACGCCAGTTCATCGCGTCAGCCGGAGGAACCTGGGCCTTCCTCCCGAACACGGGCCCTTGGAGTCCACTTCAACAACGAGCCTCCGGCCAGCCACGCAAAGCACTGCGACAGTCATGCAAGGTACTCCTGTTTACGTTCAAAACCCCCGAGTGCCGAAATCGTTCCATGGCACTGCGCATGAAGACGTTGAGGATTGGCTAACTCAGTTCGAACGAGTCGCATCCTTTAATCAGTGGGACGACAACTTAAAGCTACGGAACGCCATTTTCTGCCTGGAAGACCATGCTTTGACATGGTATGAGGACCAAGAAGGCACAATAACATCATGGCCTCAGTTCCGCCGTCTTATCGTAGAGGCGTATATCAGCCTGGATAAGCGCGAACGAGCAGAACGTGCTCTACAATCTCGAAAACAGATGCCAAACGAGTCCGTCATGATGTATGTTGAGGACATGACGAAACTATTTCGACGTGCGGATCCCAACATGTCTGAAGAGAGAAAGCTGCGCCACCTCATGCATGGGGTTAAAGAACAGCTTTTTGCTGGTCTTGTACGTAGCCCAGCAACTACAGTTACCTCATTTTAACAGAGGCGGTCACCATGGAAAATATCCTACACCAGCGCCGCTCGGCGGTCTACGACAGCCCAATCCTCGCTACGACTGCTGCCGAGCCTCTTACAGCTGCTGTAAGCAATACTGAACAGCTCCGAGATCTTATTCGTGCGATTGTACGCGAGGAACTGCAGAAGGTTTGTGGCACGTTCCAACCCAGGGGTGATTCTCTCGCACATATGATCCGCGAAGAGATTCAGCAAGTCACGCAGCCATCTCTGCATGTTGCTGAAGCTCAAAGTACCCCTGTTCCTGATTATCCTCGTCCGACTTACGCTGACATTCTCCGACGCCCAGTTCCCGTCCAAGCTCCGTTGTCTATGTTACCACCAACCCAGTGCATGCCCGTCCAGCAGCCAACGCAATACATTCCTGTACAGCAGCCAACGCGGTACGTGCGGCCACCGCGATCAAACTTTCGACGAACGGACGTCTGGCAGGCCCCTCGGAGCCGCCGCCTTTGCTACCACTGTGGGGAACCTGGTCACATTTTCCGGTGGTGCCCTTATCGGGAACTCGGACCGGACGGTTTTTACACCAACGCACCTAGACGCACGTTCGGACAACTACCTCGTGACATTGGAGACAACCTCGCACAAGAGAGCCTCCGGATGGCGCGCCGACAATCCAGGTCTCCATCCCCACGTCGGCAAACCGCTTCAACAACTGATAACTTCCCGCGAGCACCGCCTGGTCGCTCGCCAAGCCCCCACCGGGAAAACTGAGTAGAGCGACCTCCGGGGGCGGGGCCGCTAAATGTCAGCACAAAGAAGTCCCCCCAATGAGAACAGATATGGATTTTGGAGCAGAAACGACAGCATTTGGTTCACGAGACCGGCTATCGCTGGACATCCCTGTGTGCATCGATGGTCATAATGTCAGCGCTTTAGTGGATACCGGAGCAGACTTTTCGATTTTGAGTGGAAAACTGGCAGCGACCCTTAGGAAGGTTATGACACCCTGGTGTAGCACGCAAATACGCACGGCTGGGGGCATGTAATTACTCCTATTGGACAGTGCACGGCTAGAATCCAGATTCGTACGTCAACGTTCGTTGTCAGCTGCGTCGTTCTCCGGGAATGTTCTCGTGATTTGATTCTCGGTGTGGATTTCCTGCGGGAATATGGCGCCATCATCGATCTCCGACAGCGAACGAACGGTCTCGTTCTCAACGGAGAAAGCGGCTGCCAGCCCCAACGATGGCCAACATACGTGCGCCCTACGGGTTTCAGCCGAGTGTGTTTCAGTGCCTCCCCGCTCCAGCGTGTTTGTGAGTGTTGTGTGCGACGGGCTTTGTGACGGGCCGATAATAGCTGAAAGCAACCGTTCTCTTTTATTTTCTCATGGCATCTGTGCAGCTCGAAGCTTAATTATTCTCAGCAATGGTCACTCTGAGCTTCTCGTCACGAACTTCACGAATGAATCTCGCCACCTCTATCGCTCTACTGCCATCGCTTTCGGCGAACTGTTAAAGGAAGTTTCTGAGTGTCTTGCGTTTGACGTTATTGATACTCCCAGTGTTCTAGACCGCATCGATGTTAGCAGTGACCTTTCTTTCTGTCAACAACGCGCCCTGTGTGCCTTACTGCTGGAGTACGCCCCATGCTATGCCTCATCATCGAAAGTCCGGCAAACTTCTATCGCCAAGCATCGCATCTTAACGTCTGACGATACCCGACCTATTCGACAGCAGCCGTACCGTATTTCGGCCAAAGAACGTGAGGCAATTCGGACACAAGTCCAGGAAATGCTTAATGATGATGTTATTCAGCCGTCTAAAAGTCCGTGGTCGTCGCCCGTCGTGTTGGTTAAGAAAAAGGATGGCACGCTGCGTTTTTGCGTTGATTACAGGAAACTGAATGACATCACAAAAAAGATGTATATCCGTTGCCCCGTATCGACGATTCACTCGATCGACTTCGCAACGCCAAGTTCTTTTCCTCCATTGATTTAAAAAGTGGTTATTGGCAGATAGAAGTGGATGAGCGCGATCGAGAAAAGACTGTCTTTGTGACACCCGATGGCTTATATGAATTTAAAGTATTGCCTTTCGGTCTGTGTTCAGCGCCAGCGACATTCCAGAGAATGATGGACACCGTACTTGCTGGTCTTAAATGGCAAACCTGTTTGGTTTATTTGGACGACGTCATCGTGTTTTCAGAAACGTTTGACACACATCTTAAGCGGCTGCGAACGGTATTGGACGCTCTTCGCTCGGCCGATTTGACACTCAAACCGGAAAAATGTCACTTTGGATATCAGCCGCTAAAATTTCTCGGTCATGTGGTTAGCGCTGACGGTGTCCGGCCTGACCCTGATAAAACAGCCGCTGTAGCCAATTTTCCCATCCCTACCACGAAGAAAGCAGTCCGACGTTTCTCGGGCCTGTGCGCGTACTATCGCCGTTTCATTGCCGATTTTGCCAAGATTGCAGAACCTTTGACGCGCCTGACACGTGCTGACGTCCCGTATGTCTGGTCTTCCGAGCAGCAGGAGGCATTCACCGAGCTGCGCCAACGGCTGCACAACCCTCCCGTTCTTGCACACTTCGATGAGGACGCTGCCACCGAAATTCACACCGACGCCAGCAATGTCGGTCTGGGTGCTGTTCTGGTCCAGCACCAGCAAGGCGAGGAAAAAGTGATCGCTTATGCCAGCCGCACCCTTTCTCGGGCAGAATCAAACTATTCAACTTCTGAAAAGGAGTGTCTCGCCGTCGTTTGGGCCACAATGAAATTCCGACCTTACCTCTACGGCCGTAAATTTAAAGTTGTGACAGACCATCATGCTTTGTGTTGGCTAGCTAGTCTCCGAGATCCATCAGGACGTCTTGCACGGTGGAGCCTTCGTATGCAGGAGTTTGATTACTCTATCGTTTATAAATCCGGACGTAAACATGAAGATGCTGACACACTGTCTCGATCACCCGTGGAGTTGGCCCATGACTGTACGGATGAAGACGCCCATTTTCTTGGCATTATCAGTTCCTCTGATTTAAAGGCCCGGCAACGGGCTGACCCAGACCTCAAAACTGTGATCGATCATCTGGAGGGTTTCGATTCTACAGTATCTCGACTATTTGCTAAGAACTTGTCATCCTTCTGTACGCGCGACGGAATCCTCTACAAGAAAAGCGCCGGGAACAGTGACCGAGCCTATCTTCTAGTCATCCCTGCAGATCTCCGCGATGAAATCCTTCATGCTTGCCATGATGAACCCACCGCTGGACACTTGGGCTTTGCACGCACTCTTACCAGAGTGCGCCAGGCCTACTACTGGCCCAAACTTACCGCCACCGTTCATCGATATGTTAGAGGTTGCCGCGAGTGCCAGCGACGTAAGACACCGCCATTGAAGCCAGCGGCTTTCCTGCAGCCTATTCCCCCACCGCTAGTACCATTCGACCAAATTGGTATGAACTTTCTTGGCCCTTTTCCTCTATCGTCAGCTGGCAATAAGTGGATTATTGTGGCTACAGATTATCTGACACGTTAAGCGGAAACTATGGCGGTGCCACGTGCAACATCCTCCGAAGTGGCACAATTTTTCATGACGCAGATTGTCTTCCGCCATGACGCCCCTTCATACGTCATTACTGATCGTGGCAAGGCATTTACAGCGCGCCTTCTTGAAGAAGTTTTCCAACTAAGCCAGACACATCACTGAAAGACTACTGCTTACCATCCTTACTGAGCGACTAAACAAAACAATAGCGGACATGCTCGCCATGTATGTCGATGTCCGGCATAAAACATGGGACGAGATATTGCCTTATGTCACATTTGCATATAACACCGCCGTCCAAGAAACAACTCGATTCACTCCGTTTCGCCTAGTATACGGACGCGATGTACAGACCATGCTCGACGCTATGCTGCCATGTGCGGCTGACGACCAGCTGCTTACCGCTGACGCAGAAGAATTCACCAACTACGCTGAGGAAGCTCGCCAACTCGCCCGTAATCACATTACAAAACAGCAAGCAACAGATGCACGCCGATATAACGACCGCCATCGCTATGTCGTGTTCCAGCCTGGTGACAAAGTCTGGGTGTGGACACCTGTCCGGCGCCCAGGCCTCTCAGAAAAACTTCTCAATCGTTACTTCGGACCCTACAGAGTGTTGCGTCGCCTCTCAGAAGTTACGTACGAGGTTATTCGAGACGGAACTGTACCGAGTTCTAGTCGTCAGTGCTTGTCTGACCTGGTGCATGTGCTTCGCATGAAGCCGTATTTTACCCACTGAAAGTCATATTTGCCATCCGGAGCAGTTTTTTTTTTTCTGTGAGCTTGCGGTTTTTTTTTTTTTGAGGGGTGGGGGGGGGGGGGGGGAATATTGCCACCTGACGGTTCGAGGTAGCGCTTGAACGACAAAGAAGTTGGAGACTCTCGAACGCTTCGGCTAGCTGGGACTGTGAACTCTTGAGCTTGTGTCTTCGTGTTACCGTTTCTCGGGAACCTCTCTCTTGACTGTGTGTATCTGCCCCCGTTGCCGATACCCATAAATCCCTGTCTTCGTGACGATATGAATGTTCATGTTCTGGTACCATCACTGTATGAAGAAGCGTTCTGAGCGTGCAACAGGAGCTCTCGCAGATTTGTAGTATTTTGGTGCGCGAGGTGCAAAATCCATGCATATGACCACTAATCACCCAACCCACTTCCCCTTCTTATATCGATCATCTAAAAGCCACTATTTTTCTGTCATGTTCCGACCACTTCCTACTACACCCAACAGCCCCCCGAACAGAAACTGAGGTACGGCGATGGCTTTTTGGCCGAACCCACTTTATACGCTTCGCGCAAGAAATCCTTTTCCAGACAATTTTCCAGCAAATCTACGACGTCTGTCGAAGGCATGTAATCCGAACGGCATGCCAGCTGCATACGTATCTAGCCAGCTAGAAACCAAGCTATAACCTGCTGCCGGTGGCCGTATACCTACATGTCAGGGGCAAAGTGCATGCGGACTACATTAAATGATTTATAAAGGTGTCCGTAAAGGCTGAGACCTTTTCGAACGTCTCGGCGAGTCAGACAGTCCTGCACCCGCTGCTTTTTCGAATTAAACTATAGAGAACAAAGCCTTTGAGCTACAACTGTGCAAAGTTTATTTTTCAAAAGCGAACGAATATGGGCAAACAAATTGCAGCATATACACGTCTGCAGCATATTTGTGCACATGCAATGGTAACTACTGTTTATCAAAATAAAATATCTTGCCTGTCCCACTTAGCAATGACTCTTCAGTATAATGTGCCCATGCATCCTCAAAACTACAGCATCTAAAAAGATAGGAGCGGCATGTCACGCACCATCCTTGTGAACGAGAACCATCTCTGCACTACGGTACGATTTAAATGAGTACAATTCGCTTACACCTCTACGTAGCAGCGTGCCAGCTATACCTAATGTTTTCTACGGCCGTTGTCTTAATCTCTTTCAGCCATGTTCCTAGTCTCGCGAGCAGTACAGCTTCAGGACGCAAAGTACTATCCTCTAATTAGTGCACGTCCCAGCTTTTCAAGCGCCGTAGCAACCTCGGTGTTACTTCTCATGACTAGGCCGCAACGAGACCTGTGCCGCCTGCATTCCTACGAGGCGCCTGTTCCACCTGGGCTTAATTCGACCGAGTCTGTAGCCGCGCCATGAGGCCTTCCCGTAGAGACACATCTCTAGCAGGAAGACGAACAGAGCGAATGCCGCCATGATGGCCCAAAGGGCGAAGATGGCTGCTACATCTTCGTAGCGAAGTACTTTGAAAGACAGCTCGCCGCTCTTGGAGGACAGCTCCTCTTGCATGGCTTGGCAGAGGTACCACTCTCGCATACCGTCGTCGTACCACTTGAGGTTCAGCCCCGACTCTATGATGGCCGTCATCCTGTCGTGAATGGGCAGCAGGGAAAGGTACGAGTAGGGCCCAAATGAGAAAGGTAAACAACATAATAGCGAAGTACACAAACTTGTCGCTTGCTGCAAAGTGAAACTGGTTATTCGGAACAAAGCAGTTTATGTGATGGGCCGGGTCGGTTTCGGAAATGGGTCGACTCTATTTTCAAATCGACCAAATTCATCTTTTGGAGGGTCAGGGTTCGGGCTAGTGGGTAATCTACATGAGGTTCCACAGCTCATAACGCTCACTGCACTCGTGTTGTTTCCCTTATGCGTCGGGCGCTATGGAACCTTATGCCGTTTTAGGGATGGCAAACCCAATTTTTTAGGTGGAGCCAAATTCATTTTGTGAGTGGGCCCAGTCGGTTTTTAACATAGATCGACTCAATTCTTGAATTGGGCAAAATCAGTATTCCGTGTGGGCCACCCAAACCATGGGAGCCGGGGTCACTTCGACTTTGGACGGGGGTCAACTCGATTCTTGAATCACCCAAACTCAGTTTCGGGGGTGGGTGAAGGGGCATGGCTAGGGCATGTGGCAGTTGTCTGTAACGTGGCCACGCAGTTTCATCCTCAGGTTGTGTGACGTCACGTGACCACGTGACATGAACCAGTTGACTTGCTCTACCTACTTTGGCTTGTCTTTGAGATGGAAAGGTGAGATCCGATTGGATCCCGCATTAGGCACTCTGTGCGCTTCAAGGCCACGCACACCTCTTTGAATATGCGGCTCGGTTAAAACGGGGCGTTCATTTATGTCGAATAGTCTTTCATATAATATGGTGTCCCACGACTGTATCTTGTCAGTGTGAGATAATAGAATATGAAATAAAAGCAAAAACAAATAGTGATCACGGGACAATCAAGAGGGGCCACCGAATGGGAGCCAATAACTTTGTCACGTCACACCTTTCAGGACGGAGCTTAAGTGTCCGTCCTAGTTCTTCCATTGTCTCATTATGTCATCGCCCATTGCTTACCGATCCCGATAACGTAGAGCTTGTCGAGGCTAGAAACACATTCGTGATATCTTGTACAGTATGCGGCATACATAGAGGGAAAACGGCAACGCGTGGTCGATGCCTTTCGCGAAGCGCTGCCGCCGACTGTGGAAGACAATTGGCGGTAAAGACCCAGACGCAGTACGCACAGTTGGCTGCCATTTCCATGCATGAGCTTTGTGCTACCTATTCTTTGCTCTTGGTGGCAACCTTTCGTTAAGAGCGGGAGCCAGTCTTGGCGAATTGTTTCTAAGAATGGTGCATACTGAGCTTATACATACGAGCCAACTCTGACGCCACACAGGTATACTGGTTCTACAATAACGAATTACGAGGCATGAAGAACCCTGTGATGCGGCTAATGAGCTTTATATAGACACATATCGTGTGACCGGAACCTGTGCGATTGTTTTGCGACATGTCGAAGCACGACCCCTGTAACTCGTCTAGACAGGTTGCCGCTGGTTTAGGCTAGCTGCATGGGAAGCGATAGCGCAACTAGACCGGTCGAGCATACATAACTGTTAGATTTTTCACCTACTGTTGCTCTTTTCAGGACTCATAATTCTACCTAGTAGAAACGAAATGAAAAGTTGGAAAGTACTGCTTCATCAATCAACGAGTTGTTGCCCAGCACTCACTTGTTATGAAGCCTCTCTTCCAAGCCAGGCGTTAGGCCCTTGGCGTGAGCCATGGCTCCAAAGCGCGTGAAGATGAGCTCCGGAACCACGTACAGGCTTCCTCCTGTGAGGCGGCACTGCTTGGCCAACATAGTCAGGATGACGTCACGGTCGCTGACAATGACCGCCTTGCCGCTGTACAGTTGCTCCAAGGAAGACTGGGCGTACATTTCCGAGATGGTCACGAAGCCGCGGTGGCGCTGCGACTGGCGCGTCAGCGCGCGCAGTGACAGCTTGGGAGAAGTCTGTGCGAAAACGTTACGGTGTTACAGGTCGTGAGAGGTATTAACTAGATTTAGTGGCACGATACGAAGCAGCGCCCAGATGGACTTAAAGACTTCTGCTTTCGAAAAATACGGCTAACTTTTTAATGCGCATTGTAAAGTTTAAAGATGGTGTTGCAACGCCAAGAGCCGTTATGCTGAGCACACCGGAGCCGCCGAGTGGATGAAGCCCATCAAAGGTCACTTATCGAGCCGAACAGGAAAGAAATATAAGAAAACTGAGATCGGCAGTGATATGAAACAGATGGAAAAATTTAAGGGGATCAAATGGAGGGACGCATTGTCCGGCGAAGAGCAAAAAAGAGAGAAAGAAAACAAAAACCAGAATGCAGTGGTTTTCACTATTACCTATGTTTTCCATCGCTACCAGTCCGCCTCGGATTTATGAGAAACGTTATCGCTGCAGCGAATACCGCCAGTTGTCCATAGGATTCGGGCCACGATTTCTCACTCCTAGCTTTGTGTCCTAATCTCCACACCAACCGGGAGAGGGCTTCAACTGCAGCGTGCTCGACGAAACGGAGCTCATTCAAGATGCCCTCTGCGGGAAGGCGGAATATAAAAAACAGAATGGAAATCTAGAGCGCGTGGATTTCGCATCACCAGTATCTCCGCTGTGCTACAGGGGACACGCAAGATGCCGGTCGCCCTTTTTTTCTGCGCAGAAAAAGAATATGTGAGATGCAACAAGATCGAGGTGCCGCAGGTGATGAAGGCGGTGCGACAGCTGGAACGGCACCCTAGACAGCGCATAAAAAGGCAGTCCTGTCACTTCCGGAACTGCCATCTTTGATGAAGTTTATGCTAGGGGGGCTGCGCTGGAAAAAAAAATAGCAAAGAAAGCGTAAGAGCAAAGCATTTCCCGCTGCCGCCTAGCCGCCTCCTCATGCTATTGCCTATATATTGGCCAATCTCTTTTTTTCCAGTAGTTATTTTAAAAAAAAGGAAGTACTAACGTTTTTTTTTTATGCTTTCTGTGGCAGCCCTGTGTACTCCGGATTCTGAATCTATTTCGAGGTTTTATAGCGCTAACAGTTTATTATCCCAGCCGCGGCGGCTGCTTTTCAATGGAGGCAAGAACCAAGGCACCCGGGTGCTGTGCGATGTCAGTGCACGTTAAAGAACCCCAGGTAGTCGAAATTTCCGATGCCCGCTACTACGGTATCTATCATGGCCTGAGTCGCTTTGGGACTTTAAACCCCACAATCCCAACCAAACCAGTTTTATTTTCTACCAAATAATGTGAAAAATGGATGCAATTCTTGTTTGGTGTTAGAGAGAATTGTTGTTGTAATGAAGAGGTAACGGAAAGTACACGAAATAGCCAGCAGGAAAACGCCCAAATACAAGTTCAGTCTAAGGATTACGTTGGCCCTTCATCATTTTATTTTCTCGCTGGGTAGTGAGAGACGGTACTGCACCACGTTTCGGTACGTCCTTTAGTAGTGATGGGTGCGGTGCTCAATCGTCGTGGTATTCATAATGTGACACCTTTTCGAGGCGTCTATAAACGGTTTCGTGTCAGAACTATTCGTAAAGTGGTGAGTAGCATTGTCTAGAGCGCGCCGACAGTGCCCTGTGGAACAAGTCAGCGCCATCTAACCTTACACTCATGAGTTATGCATCCATGCTCGGCATAAGCAGGGGAATGCCTGCTCATTGCTTCCTTGTCCAGCCTCCGCCTGCAAGTTTGTTTCGTGCCGCCAGGGAAGCGCTGCTTGCATTTCTGACGCTGTGGGGCTGTGACGGTCGTGACAGTGGCCAAGGCGTCGCCATAGCGCCGCATTTCACGAGTTTAACGAGACGGCCAGCAAGCCAGTGCGAGTGATAGCTGCTGATCACGCGTTTCTTCATACGCGCCACTCGCCGCGACCATATTGTCTTTCGGCGTGTATCCGAGCTGCGTATTTAGCTAGGGACGGCACACTGCGCCTCTGTACTGCGCGATCACCCGCTATCATTTCATTTGCTTTTTAAAGGCGCGACAAATTGATATCAATAGCACTTGCTAGCCTAGCCGCCTCGCCATTCATGGAGAAACTCATTGGTTTTTCGGCCACTGGTAAATATCATTCCACGTGGTCCAGGCGTCTTGCAGCGGCAGTACAGGGAAGAAATCAGACCGGGAACTAACTAGCAGGGGCTACTTTATTCTGGCCGCGCGCATGCGCGCGGCGCATAACGCGAACATTGCGCCTAACTTTAGACGGCGCAAACTTGCCCCGCAGAGCACCGCCGGTGCGCTCTAGACAAGGCTGCTCACCCCTGTGCATTGGATAAAACTACTTGCCGGCTAACGTTTCTACGTGCGTCATGGTAGTAA
Source organism: Amblyomma maculatum (assembly GCF_055883805.1). Lineage (NCBI taxonomy): Eukaryota > Metazoa > Arthropoda > Arachnida > Ixodida > Ixodidae > Amblyomma > Amblyomma maculatum. The sequence continues at coordinate 100,456,568 of NC_139347.1, read as the reverse complement.
ACCACCAGAGGTGTTTTGGCGGATCAGTTCCATAGATTACTCAATTCTGCTGCTTTTTGAACAATACAACCGCCGCATCACTCCCCTATATAGCCAGCGATTGTGTGTTGATCCCCTTTTCTGGGGCAGACGCAGCGGGCAGGCTTCGCGCACAATTGCGCGGGAACACACGATCTCCTTGTGGAATTTTGGCCAGTTTGCGAACTGCCGCTTAAAGTCCCTGGACCCTGACCTGAAGCTTCGGCTTCCACCTGGCCTACCACGACGTGAAGAAACTTTGCTGTGCCGCCTGCGGGTTGGCGTAGCATTCACAAACTCTTATTCTTTTCTGACAGGTACGGCAAATAGCCCTGCATGTGCAAACTGGGGGTCCGACGAGACTATAGGCCACATTCTTTGTGAGTGTCCCATATACAGTGAGGAAAGACAGTGTCTATGCCGTGCGCTGGAGCGTCTAGATGGACGCCCACTGACTGAAATTAAGATCTGGCCACGGCGATTGTCTGCGGTGAAGGCTTCCCAGGCACTGCTCCGCTTTATGAAAAGCACAGGACTGATCGAAAGGTTATTTTTTCTGATATGACTGTGAAGTGATGGGATGTGACATGTCTGTGATGTGACTGTACTGACTTCACCATTCCCTCTCTTACCCACAACTTTTATATCCACTCACCTCTTTCCCCCAGTGCAGGGTAGCAAACCGGTTTCTTTTACCGGTTAACCTCCCTGCCTTTCATCCTCATCTTCTTCTTCCTCCTCCTCCTCCTCCTCCTCCTCCTCCTCCTCCTCCCTTCATAGCTGATACTGAACTAGCCAAAACGAAGTTAAAAAAAGTAGAGCGTATTTGGTAGAGTATCGTTCGTGGAACGACGCAGCACACCGAAAAATTACTTTTTTCGTAAACATTAATAAGTGTTCACGGAAAGTTATGTGCAAAGAAGGTGGTCAGCATTTGATCTGTCTGTCGTGGTAAGTGATAACAAGTCCGCTTTCTGCTACTGGCAGATGAGGTGCTCTCGACGCCCTGGAAGTTACGTCTACCAGGCGGACATCGGACGAGGAGTTCTTAGCGTGGGCACTCTCGCATAGTGAAGGTCGAGGAGTATTCCCGCTACAGTTATACAACTTTCACTTCTTCGCCCAGAGGCAGAGCAATTCGGAAGTACTCTATCCACTCACCCGTACGTACAGTTCGTACTCCGTGTCCCGCCATATCAGAGGTCGAATGGACGGCTGGAGTATGACGTCTTCCGCAGATCGGAAACGCGGTGGCTCGTTCTTGATGGCCATGCTTGCTTTAAGCTGTCCGGCGAATGCGTTAGTGAGCACCAGTACCGTCAACCACCATATCGAGAATAGCAGCCGGCCAGCATGGCTTTTCGTCGGCGCCGGGTGCCCTGTGAGTCACGGAAAATTCCTTCTGAATTCTGAATTCGAGACGAGTTGTCGTCGAAGATCAATGCCAGCAACACGGTAGCGTGGTTTGCTGGGTTCCCATGTAATGCTCTAGATTTTATTTGCCCTGACATGCTGTAAGAACGGCTACGAAATGTAAGTGAACGCTTTAAATAATAATTGACGTGGTTTATTTAAGACGTGCAAGTGTATTAAACCTGATAATATGGCAGGTTTGTCTGTTCACCTTCGAAAACCGCCAGACCGGACACAAACAAAGAAGATGAAGCACGCACTGACTCTATATGTACACATTTAGAAATGACAACTGATGTAAACTGAAAAAGACAACAGGGAGATACGATACCGGGTTTTCATTTAAAAACTGCTCTAGGCAATTTGTCTCGAAGTTCACAGCGTTGTTGTCGATCCCATCTGTAGGAAAAATTGTTCGTACAAACCTAAGTACGTGGCACTGTACGCAATGCATTATGCAACGCTAACGCAGTTTATAAATTCCGTTTGTATGCAGCTGTTCTTAGAAAGGAAATAAAAGCTGCTACTTGAACGGGCCTTGTTCGAATAGGCTAATTCCAGGAAGCCCGATTCGCCCCGACAACTGGCGACTTGTCACTCTCAAAACTGTGCGCCCTCCTTTTAAAGCACCACAATTTGTTTTCTTTTTTAAAGCACGGAGAGAGCAACTCAGGAGACATTAGAAGCCTACTTAGCATTAAAATTCAAAAGTCGTGAACAAGCCACTAACCTGTTGTAAAAACGCATCTGAAGATTTCTCCCAAGGTCAATTAAAGAGTGCCCCTTTTTCTTCATAACCTTTCTTACTTTTATGTTAATCTTCATACGTATCTCTAAATGAAAATTTGGCACCGGCCATCATGTGTGACAAATAGGTAAAACACTGATATTTTTATTGGTCGGCGGCTCTTGTGTTTAAAATAGCGCTGTGCGTAAAATATAGTCGTTAAAGCGACATCAATAACAGCGCCTCGGCTTTATATATATTGTCACGTACAAGGTGATTGAGGATATTAGGATTGAGGGGGTTAGCTCCGATACAACAGCGGTGAGCAGCACAGACACAAAACCCGCAAGCGACACTTCGTCGTCCTTCACTCAGTCATGCGCCACCTGGCAACGCTAGGTGGCATTACTCCCCCTTCCGAAAAAAAAAAGGAGAAAGAAGTGAACACGGGCGGTGAGAACGGTGTGCAAAGTAAGAGAGTCGTCACAGGAGGTGGCCGTGCGTTATCGTTGGTAGTACGGCTTCAGCCGCACAATGTGCACAATGTCCGAGCTGGGCTTTCGACGTTTTGAAAGTGCGGCGCCGTCTGGAATAACTTCATAACTGAGATCACTCACACGACGCAACACTTTGTACGGCCCGAAGTAGCGGGAAAGGAATTTCTCTGACAAGCCTGGACGGCGAACTAGTGTCCACACCCAGACTTGGTCTCCAGGTTTGTAGTGTACCTGGCGGTGCCGGAGGTTGTAGCGGACCGCGTCAAAGGTCTGCTGCCGCCCGATGTGCACACGGGCAAGCTGGCGGGCTTCCTCAGCGCGGATGGCATACTGCTGGGCATCTGGCGGAAGCTGGTCATCATCTGGGCACGGGAGCATGGAATCGAGCATGCTCTGAACTTCACGCCCGTACACAAGTCGAAATGGTGTGAAGCGCGTTGTTTCCTGTTGGGCTGTATTATACGCAAATGTGACGTACGGCAGCACCTCGTCCCAGGTCTTGTGCTGCACATCGACGTACATTGATAACATGTCCGCAATCGTCTTATTTAACCTTTCGGTAAGACCATTGCTCTGCGGATGGTACGCTGTGGTCTTGCGATGCGTCGTGTAACTCAACTCAAATATGTGGTCGATGAGCTGCGAAGTGAAAGCTGTCCCTCTGTCGGTAATGACATAAGAAGGGGCGCCATGCCGCAAGACTATGTTATGCATGAGAAACTCGGCTACTTCGAAAGCTGTGGCATGAGGGATTGCCTTTGTCTCAGCGTATCGGGTCAGGTAGTCAGTAGCGACTACTATCCATTTGTTTCCCGCCTGCGACAAAGGGAAAGGACCAAGGAGGTCCATGCTGATTTGGTCGAACGGAATACGTGGTGCTCTAACGGGCTTGAGAAATCCGGCAGGCTTCAGTGGCGGTGTTTTACGGCGCTGGCATTCGCGACAGCTTCTTACATAGCGTTTCACAGTTGCGGAGAGTCCTGGCCAGTAATACATGTTGCGGACTCGAGCAAGCGTCCGTGAGTAACCCAAATGACCAGACGTCGGTTCGTCGTGGCAAGCAAGTAGAATATCCGCACGGAGCTCGCATAGTACTACCAGAAGGTAAGCTCTTTCTTGGCCTTGGGAGTTTCTTTTATACAAGACGCCTTGCTGCATACAGAATGAACCAATGTGCCGAAATAGGCGTCGAGGGAGCGTCGTATTACGCCCTTCCAGATAATCGATGAATGGAAGAATGTCTGGATCAGCTCTTTGTCGATCCCTGATGCACTGAGAGCTCCTAGAAAGCCGTTGTCGCCATCGGCTGCAGAATCGTTAGTGTCAACGGGGGCTCGTGACAGCGCGTCAGCGTCTTCGTGTTTGCGGCCTGACTTATAAACAATAGTTATATCAAATTCCTGAAGTCGTAAACTCCAGCGTGCAAGTCGTCTCGATGGATCTCGCAGATTTGCCAACCAGCATAAACAATGATGGTCCGTGACAACTTTAAATGGTCGGCCGTATAGATAGGGGCGAAACTTCATAGTAGCCCACACGACCGCCAGGCATTCCTTTTCCGAGGTGGAGTAGTTCGTTTCGGCGCGAGAGAGTGTGCGGCTAGCATAGGCTATTACTCGCTCAATCCCGTCTTGATGCTGAACAAGGATCGCGCCAAGACCGATACTACTGGCGTCAGTGTGCACCTCTGTGTCAGCCGCTTCATCGAAGTGCGCCAGAACAGGAGATGTTTGAAGGCGCTCGCGAAGCAAAGAGAAGGCCGTCTGCTGCTCAGAGTTCCACACAAAGGCGGTGTCCTTCCTTGTGAGGCGCGTTAGAGGTTCCGCAATTTGAGAGAAGTCCGCAATGAACCGCCGATAATATGCGCACAGGCCGAGCAAGCGCTGAACAGCCCTCTTGTTAGCTGGAACGGGAAACTGTGCGACGGCAGCAGTCTTTTCGGGATCCGGGCGCACCCCATCGGCGCTCACAACATGGCCAAGGAACTTGAGTTCTGTATACCCGAAGTGGCATTTCTCGGGCTTCAGCGTGAGATCAGCAGAACGGAGCGCTTCCAGTACAGCTCGAAGGCGTTCGAGGTGTTGGTCAAGTGTTTCGGAAAAAACAACTACGTCGTCCAAGTACACAAGACAGATCTGCCACTTGAGGCCAGTGAGGACGGTGTCCATCATCCTTTGGAATGTAGCTGGGGCAGAGCACAATCCAAATGGGAGTACTTTGAATTCATATAGGCCATCTGGAGTGACAAATGCGGTTTTTTCTCGGTCTCTTTCGTCTACTTCGATTTGCCAATAGCTGCTTTTCAAATCAATAGATGAAAAATACTTCGCACGTCGCAATCTGTCCAGTGAGTCATCGTTGCGCGGCAACGGGTATACATCTTTCTTTGTCACACTGTAGTTACTGTAGTTGATCTAACAAGCCAAAGAAATAATTTTGCCATTTCCTGGTCACGAACAGCTATCCTTTTTTTTTCGCAAGAAAAGATTCCAAACTAGAAGCTAAGATCTGTATTTTGTCGTAAAGCTGGCCAATTTCGACTGTGCGTTGTGTCGTAATGTAGCATGCTATGAACGAGCTATTTCGGTTGTTTGCGTTGTTTATATTAATTGCGTTTTTGGCTCTACTGGTGAAACGTCTTGTAAAAAACGTTTCAAGCCACCAATGCCTGGATTTATTAAGTCCGTATTTTTTTTACAGCGAAAGTTCAACTTCTCACACGCGACACCTAAAGGTTATGTTCTTTCGAGAAGACCTCAGGTATGGCACGAGGAGCCGACGCCGCGCTTCTTCCTCGCACATGCGGCGCGCGGAGCCCGCGGCGGTCACTGCTTCTTCTGCTCTTTCGCTTCTTCTTCACACACGGGGGAAACTTTATCCGTATCCGTAATATATCTTCACAAATATACAACTCTGTCTGACACCACACAGCCTTCCACTCCCCGGCCTACCCATTCGCTCCACTGCAGCAGCTGTTCATATGCCTTCGCCTTCTAGGACCTCCTCCTTCAACATTCCCGCGACACCTGCGTGTCGACTAGATCAGTCTGTGGTGTCCTTGCGGTTCGCAGATAACCATGGAGGAGTCGCGAGCTAGAACCCGTCCCTTACAAAAATGGTGGTCAACAGTCTTTAGAATCTGTATGAGCCTCTTATTTACCCTGTCAAAGTTGTATGTACTTTAAATCTCTATGAGCATGTTCCAATACGAAGATAATAGAACCTTACTGTTTTGTATATGCCTTAGTGAATAAAAGACAGTACATAAAGAGTCGACAGGTAGATTTACTTTTTTGTATGTACTCCCGTCAGTGTACAGCAACTATAAAATATGGAAGCAATTTGACGTCTTAGAAAAAATTATCCAAATCCAATGTGGCTCAACTGTTGACACCACTTTTTTCGCGTAAAAGCAATGGCCTCTTAAGTGATTAAGTTCATGCCGAAATTCATAATTGACATTTGAGTGATGCTTTAAATACGAATAATTTCCGATTTTGTTTCATGAGAATAAATTGAAAATGTTAGACCATATATTCATATCAGATAGATGTGTAATTAGGGTATGAGAAAAACATTGGTTCAGAAGCTACGCATGCTTCGGCTCCGCTGCGTTGACGTTCACAGGCAGCCATGGAGGAATTCAATCCCAGCAAACCATGTCTGATCATGCATAACCCAGCTTCCGCTCTGTAACCTAGGTTCAACCTGGTCGAACCGGTGAAGTTTTGTTTACTTTGTAGAAAGGGTCACATCGGATCCAAGCAATAAATGTTCATTAAGAGGCTATCGTTCGAAGTACCGAAGGGCTTACGGTGAACGGGAATGTGTACTTTAGGTTTACTCGATTTTATGCTACTAAAGAAGTATATGTTCTGACCAGATTAAACGTCGTTTTCAAAAAGGAATTAGCTGGACGGAAATCCCTGCTTTCTAAGGTCCTATCAAATGTCGCACTCACCTTCGTAGGTGAAGGAGCGCAGAATGTCCCAGGTGTTTTCGTACGTTTCCCAAATGAGGCTACCTCCATTTCGGGCTCTCCGCTTTTCCACGAATGCGAGAGCTGTTGCAACCACAGGAATGCAAACGACTAGGCCCAGCCACACCTGCAGTTCGTAGTTTTATGAAATAATGAGTCACGCTTAATGGAAGGTAATTAGGCAGATTTACGCACTTCGTAAGATAACAAGGGCTGGGAACAATAGTACTTTTTGAAGAGATAAAGAACTAACACTATATTTTAGTTATTTTTATATAGTTAGTTAGCAGGCATACGCACTAAGGTTTATTTGCAGAATTATACCCTGTAAAGAGAAATTGTAAAAGGTGAAGGTTTAGAAATAAAGACCGGTTCTCGAGGTCATCACTGTTCTTTCAAAAAAAGAAAAAAAAAGCATTCGAAACTCCGTGCGATTCATGGAGATCTTTAGGAATGGGTCTAGAAATATATGACGGCCTTTCGTACTTGCGGTATCGGTTATTGTGGCCGTGTCAATCTGGGCGCGTTCAAAGAAAAAGTGCTTGAAGAAAATCTGCCGATTAACAATAATGACTAACTCGATAAGTGGCGAGTAGGGTGTCGATTTTCTACACACCATGGAAACTGCCCATACATGACCCCAGGGTTTGGATTTAATGGTGGCGAGCTGAGTAACTTGTTTTATTAATGCGCAAGCATTGTATGGCTCTGTAGGCGGGTTTCTTGTGGGCATGACCTTGTCGGTGCTGTAAAAGAGTTGGTATATACGAAAAAACAGAATGGTAAAATCGGATAGCGCGTCAAGGAAAGGTCTGCAAGTGACAAAATTGTTGATGTGAGTTAATTAGTTAAGACATTACAGGTAATTAAGTCAATCAGACGTCGAAATAGGCAGCAGGGTCAATGTCGACATCCGAAGGAGTCAAATGGTACTCGACTTCCGGTGACGTAGGCCTAACTTTTGGTGGCGGGAAATTTGCAATGCTTGAACGTAAACGAGCAGGGAAGACCATCATTTGGGTGCATAAAGGGGTAGGAATGGTTAAAACGTGTGTAAACAGAGATAATAAACCAACTGCAGTCTGAAAATTTTGAGAGAACTGCAGAATCTTCGCTGCAGGAATGCGAAAGCCTGAATGTTAACTGCTGCACACAGTACATCGCGCGCCCCTTTTCGAGCACAACCAGCGTTCCGTTTGGGCGCATAAAATTTCACCGGCGTTATATAACTGGTTTACAAGAAAAGAAAGGCGCAGTATCTGTCACTAGCAGAATCCCATGACGCATCTCGCAGACAACACAGCAACGCTCAGGCTTAACGCATTTCTCCAGTGCAGATTCTGCAGTAATCTCGGAAATGTTTTTACGTGCCATGAATTTATTTCCTTGGCATAACGACATTCAGTTGCGTGAATGTTTCCCGGCGTTGTTGGTCTTGCTAGGACACTTTAGAGCATTGTACATAGATTTATGCTTGGTGATTTCTCATAAACGTGCTCATTGCAGTTTTCGGAAATTGGTTTGGTTTGGTTTGTGGGGTTTAACGTCCCAAAGCTACTCAGGCATGAGAGACGCCGTAGTGGAGGAAAACGGAAATTTCGATCACCTAGGGTTCTTTAACGTGCACAGACATCGCACAGCACACGGGCGCCTTGCTTTTCGCCTCCATCGAAAAGAAGGTTTCAATGAAAGTTTATACAGAGAAAGAGGAGCCGTAGTGGAGGGTTACGGAGTAACTTCGACCACCTGGGAGGAGGAGGAGGAAACAATTTGCCGACGAATTCATTACTTTCTAATGCGAAATTTGAGCGCAGCTCGTCATCTCTTTCACCTTTTTCGATAGATTGAGGCAAAAATTTCGAGCAAGACATATATGTACGAGTACAGGCAACTATTTTATTTTTCTCTGCTGTCCAGCGACCGCTGAAAAGACCAGCAAGGTCTGGTACAGCAAGCTCAGCGGGCGGCAGTGGCCAGCGGAGCCTTCGACTGAGGGCAACCGACCATTTTGTAGAAGTGGACTAGGTCGACGGAGAATGAGTGAGTGAACTTTATTAACTGCTCGGGGATCTTTTTCTTCGCAAATCAGGGGAGGGTCCAAATGAAGAGAGACTTGGTGAGGAGGCTCCTGTAATCGGCGTACTTCAGGAAGTCGAAATAATTCTTTAAGATAAAGTGGTGGAAAAAATTAAATTACCCCCCCCCCCCCCCCCTCTTCCCATGCGAGCGCGTTAGAGGGAGGCCTACAGGGAATACGTTGTCGTGTGTGTGACGTAGTAGAATGTGTTTGACACTGTCGTGGCTAAGTATGTCGTGTAGCGCAATTCGTGGATGAGTACTGCAGTGGCGTAGCCCGTTGTGTAGTGTAGTTCGCGTATTGCTAGTGCAGTAGTGTAGTATGTCGGGTAGTGTAAATCGTGAACTGCAGGGGCGTAGTATATGTCACCTAGTGTAATTTGTGGATGATTAGAGAGTGGCATAGTACGACACGTAGAGTAATTCGCGTTTGAACACTGCAATTCAGCAGTGTATGTCGTGTAGCATAATTCTTATATTGGTACTGCAGTGTAATTCATGTATGAATTCTTCGGTGGTGGTGTATATCCGTGCTGTATAGCCTGGTGGCGTAAATGACGATTGAAGGATATCAAAAAAGAAAAAAAAAAGAGAATGTGCTATCGCGTTTCACTCAAAGGCCACTTGGACGTTTGTTCGACCTCATCTAATGTCACTGGAAATTTCACTACAGATTATTCTCACTATGTTGGTCATTTGGACCTAACATCGCAGCGATTGGATTTTTTGTTGCAGGGAAATGAATTTTCAAATTTCCTATTTTATATCCTTAATCGAGGAGATTTTAACGGGCAGCCTTGAGTGCGTGATGTCACTGAATACACTGACATTTGTAATCGCTCTGCGCTTGCTATAGGACAAAACTTTGAGCTTGGCTTTGTGGTCATCTGAGAGAAATATTGACTCCAGCTGTAATTGCAGTCGCCAGTGCAGCTGATCAATGCGCACGGCAGGATTCGTGGCCATATCTAGGACGTCATATATTGGTCGGTCGTGACTTCACGTTTTGGCCGAAACGTATTTTCGGTTCCGGTTTCCGTTCTTAATATTTCTAAAAACAATCCTTTTGTACTGGCAAGAGGCGACTCTAAATAATTTTGTATGATGATAACTCAAAATACTTAAAAAAGAAACCACGGAATTTCCAATTAAGGCCAACCTTAAACGACCTTCACATTTTTTTCCTGGTGCCAGGTGCTTGCGCCCCTGCCATTTGGATGGCTGTGCGGCGGAGTCTGAGCGCAAACACTGCCTACGAAAACCATCGCCTGCTTTAAAACTTATTTACCTTCAGGGTTTGCTGAATTCCACGCGCAAGCACCATGCTCAAGTTTGCGCATGCGTCCTAAAATGTGTTTCTTTTGCAATGTTTTGTCACACCGTTGCTGCGGTAAGGTTGGCAGGGCCAGACTAGGCGTTATATCGCATTTTGCTCTTCCTGCCAAACTATAAAAAATTTCTAAAATAGATCATAAAATAGACCAGTAACGATAAAAAAAAAAAAAAAACTTCAATGCTTTTGAGGATTCAGAGCACCTGACGGAGGTCAAAACATGATGTGACCTTTGGCCAATTGCAGGTGCCGTGTAAAGGAAAACTGCAATGTGGACACACTTCAAGACTGGAAGCCAAGCATTGCTCGTCATTTTTGAGGGACCCAGAGACTAACTGGCTGATGCTACTGCATGAAGATAATAATAGGTAGGTCGAGTTGAGCACTTGCCTCCCACTCAAAGACGAATATGTAGCTGAAGGCATTCACCAAGGGTTCGCCAGCCACGGCGATGATTGCGCAGTGGCTGGTGTAAAGTGTTGGCATGTAGGTCAACACCTCCGTGCGGTCCCGTCGAACAAGCAGCGGAGCAGCAACGATGTCGGCCAGCTTAGAAGGAGGGTGAAACAAAATGTCATAAATGGACTTTGTTAGAAAAACCCGAGCTCACATTTTATTACAGCAAGCGCAATTGTCCGAGTTAAAAAAATGCATGCATCCAATTCACGCAGTAGAACCGTAAGCTGGATTCGCTAATACATTTAGAGGCAACAACACTGCCGCGTGAAACCTGTAACGCATCATATATAGACCTGCGCATACCGTCATTTTGCGCTACTTCTTTCTTTTTTTTTTTTTTTTGCACTCGATAAAATGAACAAACTTTTGTGTTAGACCTAGCTTGCGCAGAATATAGCAGTTTGGATAGGCTTCACGCTCGTAAATCGCACTGATGGCCGCATGCTATTCCAGTGGCGTTTTGGCTTTTGTATAATCTCCATCTTGCATTTCCGGAGTAGAACTTCGCTGTTTCACTGCAAAACACTGGCAAAGACAGACTACACTTGTGGCGCGTGTTTGCAGTATCAACGTGATATGTTCAATTTTCACTCTTAATCCACGTTGTGGTCATATTTCCACATGGTGGTTATCGTGCTGAAAACAAAAACCGAGCATACTGGCGTGGCACAGAAATGCGCTTTTTATTGGGCTGACTGCGCGCACAGAAAAACTAAACGACTCGGCGAGAGTGGTACAGCAAGCGTGCATAGTAGTCCTAGAACCACAAAATGCCGGCCGCTGTCGACTGCACTCAACTTAAGGATGGCAGGGAAACATCACGTAAACGGCCAAATCCAGCCACGACAATCTGGTATAGTGTGGAAGCAGCTCCGTGTGTCTGGCATCACTGGAGATAAATCTTGATGTATATTGCGTTACAAAGAAGGGTTATAAAGCTGGGTACCGGCCTCAATGAGCGTGAAAGAACAAACAGTACGAAGCTTCGCGACAATACTTCCCGCTTAAAGAAATATCGACTCGATACTACAACCCAGAAGTAGACGTCTAAAACACAAACTTTCTACATACAAAAAATGCAATGAAAGGAAACATAAAGTCTTCTTCAGTGCGCGCAAAGGACAACCTGGACAGCCTGTGCACTCAAATAGAGAAAGGTACAACATGGAGAGCGTTTGATCATGAGCGGTGCCGCTGGCAGGCTATCGTTCCACCCAGGATGGCACCATAAGTCCTGTTCGTCCCGTCGATGAAAGACCTTGTGCCATCCGAAATAGAACCGTAAAAGGTTTTCACCCAATTAGCACCGGGTAATGGGTGAGGCTCACGCCCTCCGACTAGTGAACCTGTTTTGCTCAGTTGTAAAATAAATGTCGTTCGATGTTCAGAAAATACTTTCCGCCTGTTATTAGAGAACAAACATTCTGTATGAGTGCGCTAAGCGACTAGTGGCTATCTGCGCTGCTTTACTTTGTGCGAACATTGGTGGTCCAGGCGACATTTCACAATGCCGTAGACCAAGTGTTTCCGTTGACTGTGCATTTGATGATCTTGGGGCCTCGGTACTACGGGGACAGGGACACTTAATCGCGTCGTGATGCTCATTTCCCCAAAGACATCTAGAACAACGTTATGCTTCAGAGTTGATGAGCTTCGATCGAAGGTCGATGATTGCTCGGTGTTAGCTCAGAAAGTCTGTATGCCAAGGCACGTCGCGAGAGTACTGCTGCAAGACCATGGCCGGGTAAGTATAAGGTGAACATCAGCTGTGCAGATTAGCAAGCTGTACCAAGTGGTGATTACTTTCTTGAGCTGAGCAAGTAATGGTATACAGTCGTGCCTCGTTAGTGTACACTTTGGTTCTCGGCTAAAACTGTCAATAAAGCGAGTCGTCCGTAATAACGAATCGCGAAGAAAAAATATTTAAAACAAACAGGCTATAATTATGGTCCGCGTTCGTGCATACCGGAGGCAGAGAAGCTGAAATCAGTCGTAATTTGGCGAACTACAAGCCCAATATCCCAATCACCATTATGTTTAAAATAATGAAGTTCAACCCGATGCGTCTTACGGTGTAGATACGCTTAATTACGTCTCATTTAAAAATGACGTAACTTCAATTACAACTGTTCACAATCCACAAAGTTTGCACAAGCTGCAGTGAGTATTTTCTTCGCAGCCATTCATGCAATACGGTTAAGGTTAAGTGCATTAACTAGGAAGCTTCACAATGGAAAACAAAAAACCACGGAATAAAAGTGGGCATTACTTAGCCATTTGCACTTCCTAATTGTGTTCCTCTGATGGCATGCACTAGAAGTGCAGGAAATGAAACGCTTGGTTGAAACAGAAGAGATTTTGTTCCCATTTCTGTCCATATTAATGCGGCAAAAATACATGGGCCCCAACAGGCTTTGGCATTTTTCCCTTGTCTATTGTCCGGACAGCGAGTTTTCATATAAATGAGGTTTAAATGCCTTGAAAATGTTTGATGCCCAGAAAAAAAATGTTTGGTGCCCAGAAATACTGTCCATAATACGAGTCGTCCATATTACCGGGGGTCATATTAAAGAGGCACGACTGTACTTATGACTGAGTAGTAGCAACCGTCTCCGCCAAGGCAATAACCGCGCGACTATCGATAGCCACTTCGCGTCTTCGCATTGCACCCTGGCCTCGGAATCCTATCTCAGCTATGTCGTGTGCAAAGTTCGCGGCTGGGCCATGCCATTATTATTTCGCTCGGCGGCAGCGTCACCTTGAGTTTTGTCGTCGAGGTGTTCTTTGCTTGCAGCGCCGATGCAATAGCTGTTTTTCTTCATATGGTGTCGTTGTTCGATCATCGTCTTTCCGCTAATGATCAACCTCACCTCCAAATGTCGCGGTCTTCAGTTTTACGGAGGCTAAGGGAGATTCCTCGCGCAGCGGCAACGTAGCTGCCGCCCAACGATGCAAGAGGCGTGAGCTTGATTGCGATGGAGAAGGGGACCGACCCCCTGCTTAGGTAGCCGTCGATTTCCTGCGGTCGCTGGCTGGTCAGCGGTCACGGGGCTTCGGTGGCAAAACGGCACTGGCTGATTCGTCTTTGCGGTGTACGTGGTGGATTGCTTCCCTCCGCAATGAACCCCAGTGTGAGGCTGTTTCAAATTCTCCAGATGTCGCACAAGCATTGCTCGTAGGATGGGCGCGTAAATGGGGCGTACCAGGCGACGTTATATGGTACAACTAGTTCACGCGGAAGAGGATATGGAGGATGCTCAATTAGAGGCGCCGATGGCGGGGAGACACGAGCATGCTGCATTTTTTCGCTGGCGATTTCCGCGTAGGTCTATGCGTGAGTTTTGCTGAAATATGGAAGGAGCAGACGCAGCTCTTCTTGAACAACGCGTTGGATTACAACTCTCAGTCTCCGCTGTCACTGATTTCTCTGCTGTCCAACTGGTCGACCGAAGCAACTTCTAGAAGTCGTGCACACTGGAGCACTCGTGCATTCACAGTTGCCTCTCTAATGCAATCAGTGCAGGTATTGTGTGGATTGCTTATCAGCAGTGCTTAAATTTCTTGCTTAACCCCTCGAATCAAATGCACTACCTCCTCCATCGTTATGTTAGAAAAAGTACGCCGCAGAAGACTCTTGATTCTTCTTACAATATAGGGCAGATAACTGCAAAAGCAGCTTCACTTTTTCTTTCCTGATTAGGCTTCTAAACGTCCTAAGGAATTCCCATCTGACCACTTCTGCTGCTTCAACGTGGAAGCTTCGCGGTTTTTATACCATAACCTGCCAGAATCCTCTACAGCAGAGGAAACTTGCCTCATTTTTCTCAGTTTACCACATCTACTAATAATAACCACCGGTTCCACATTTTCAAGCCATTCTTTTGGCTTATGGTCCTATGAACCATTTAACATAGATGGAAATTGCGGCTGCTTCAAAAAATGGAGGCTGCTAATGCAGTCATGCTCGACGTCGATAGTGAGGCGGCCCTCGGGAGCCGGGTGCATTTCGGTAGGGATCCGTTATCAGGTGGCCGCCTCTGGAGACTGCAGGTGCTTGGCGGTTCATTTCTGGTCGAGCAGGCTTCAATAGCTTACCCGGTGCCAATCTTATCGTGGCAGCTCAGGCTGTTTCGGCGGCGCCATGTATAGTTGAGAGCTACAGGAACATCTTACGAAAGCATGTTCACCGTATGTGAAGTGGTATGGACAGTAGCGTAATCAACAAACCAGGAGATTGACATGCACTAAAGAAGCTTTATGTGACTGACTTGAGCGCACAAAGGACTAAGCAAATTTACAGCGGTGATAAAAAAGGAACGCTGGGTGGTCTTCAAATAACAGGATGCCTGTAGCTCTCACTCACACTCAACTGAAATTTTCTTCCGAAACTTTGAGATAAGACGCCAAAAGAAGCTACAGTAATCATGGAACAATTTTGAAGCCTTTGTTCGTTACCGAGGTGATGCGAGGCAACTCTGGGCCTAAGCCGAGTCAGAATTAAAGTGATAACCTGACGAGACGGCACATTTAGGATTCAAAAATTATAAATGCGAACCTTCGCGGCAATATGATAGTAATCACACGAGCATGTCGCTTGCTTCTCTGCTTCTCAAATAACTGGTCTTGTTTCGCCCACAGGGCGATACTGGTTCACTCTGCTTTTATAGTTCGACCTTAAAAACCCAATGACCTAAAGTATAATGTTGGTTTCCCTCGTTTCGCTCGGATTGACGTAATGTATGTCTAATTATTCCGGGCCCGTGGCATCTTTATATTAACGTCACATATAGAGACTTTTCACTGAACGTCGGTGACATCGGCGATCGCGTGACTAGTGATTTTGCATCATTTCGCGTAAAGCCGCGAAAAATGCACGTGGTAATGAAACAGCTACGACTGTGTAAACCGAAAAAAGCGGTGATCTCTATTTACGTGAGACCTTATTTATGATGCGATAGCAGTGCAGTGATATCGTCCCGCCATAGATGATAGCTCCACCGCCATGAAAGAAGAAATTCCCTGACTGGTAAGGAATGATGACATCAAGAGGCCACGTGACCACGAAGAACAAATAACAGAGCGCCAACAAATAAGTCCCATTGCAAATCGCCCCTGGACCCACCCAAAATTTGTGGCCCTGGCTCAACCACTGATGAAAGTCGGGAGAGGTGCTGACAAATTCAGTAACCAAACTGTCCAAAATACGCAACAAAATTCCAAGTTACCTCTAATGGTGTAGCGCTTCCTCTTAAAGAGTCTTAAGTGACTTTTTTGTTCTTGGGACGTGGCTGGATATAGCTCAATTTACTCTAAATTGAAACATCCAAGATGGAGTCTAACCGGCTTTGATGTTGCAGTGTGAGAAGGAGCTATGGCCAACCCATTCAGCGGTTGTCAGTCAAAAACAGTAAGTCGAAATGCTTGGAAGTCAAAATCTGGTGCTAGATACCAGGCGGTTAGAGTGTTGTATTTTGATTACGCAAACTGATTCAATACATAAGAAAGATAAGCTCGTCTAGTCTTTACTTGTATTTCTTATGTTCCAGCTGACACCGATCGCTTCTGTTGTGTCACACTATACTTTTCGCAGGGTAATTTGCTTAAGAGTTTTTGTCAGCACCGGCAGTCGCATTAGCGGAAATGTATATCCGTTTGTTTCGCATCAAGCACATGGATGCGAAATGGTTTTGGCGTACGTGCCCCGTGGGAGCACCACAGCACTTGCTGCACTGCTACCACAGACGAGCAAGCAGTGGAACACCCTTAAATATAGATCGATGTTTCTTAAGCTAAAACGGCGCACTTACTCCGTTCTGCAGGAGCCCTATGACGCCGGTGTAAGTCCCGTTCGCCAGGCGCACACCAAAGGGCCTCCGACCGTCGTAAACGACGTCGTAGCTGCAAAGCGGTAAAAAAATTTCATTTATATTTTCTTTAAGTACGTTGCGACGTCTAGAAACCGTAGAGCATCCAAAATTACACAGGGTTTACGTGTTCTTACACGGAGCTGAACCTTTACACAATATGAATCCCGTCGCCGAAGTTAAAACATAAAAAGGTGAAATACGTACTTCCGAGCTTACATACGTACTAGGATACCGGACAATGTGCCAAATTCGCTTTCTTGAGCGCACTGACGCGTAGATATCTTAGAAATATTTTCTACAACGGACTTTCCGTCCAACAGTGTCTGCGGCAGTGGCGTTTCAGATTTGGTGGTTCATATTCGCATGAATTAAGCACGGCCGTACAATATGCATAAAACACTTAACCATTACGAGAATGGTGTGTTTCTATACCACACACTGCTATCTTAAGAATGTATCCTGAGCATTTGAAAAAGTGTGCGTGTTCTCTTTGTTTCTTGATTGCTTGAGCTTGTAGGTTGGCAATTCGGTACTGTTCTGTTAAGAACCCCTGACCCCGCATTATTACAGCGTAGGTTTCGTATTTTTCTGGCGGTCCGTATTCACGCACTTGGGCATTTTATTCGTCGGTACTAACGCTTGGTCACTGAGTTAACACAGAGAACACTGGTCCCCTTCCATTCTGTAAAGTTCCACATCCGTATTCGTTTTATTATTTAAGCTGATTACTTGCAATTAATTCAGGTTGTGTCACCTAGACAGAAATTAGAGCTATATGATGAATTAACAGCTTGTCTAGCGTAAGCGGCGCAAAAAATATAGTGCCGACGAGAAAGTATAAAGCCGGCTAGAGAAATAATAGACGAGCGCTTCTGAGCAGTTAACCGCGCAAACCTACTTGCTTGGCGTGCATTAACACCGCTTCTTGGGCTGGTTGGGGCATACCTAAATTGGTGAAAACATTGGGCCGAACCATGCACACCAGAAGAAAGAAGACGAGACACAGGCGCTGCGTCTCGTCTTCCCACAGCGCCACACAGCACCTGTGTCTTGTCTTCTTTCTTGCTGTGTGTATGGCTCGGCACAATTTTTTCACCAGTTCAAATTGCTTGGCGTGGCTCACCTGAAAGGCACGAAATCCGCCATTGCCTGCAGGATGTGCCCAACAATACCGTTCACGTGGAGTTTGCCATTTAAAAATTGAGCCCACACGAAAGGAGGCGCCTGAAAACAAAAAGAAAAGCGCATTCTGGTAACACAACCGTACCAGACGTCGTCCTGCCTCATTGAGCACCGCCGAAAAACGGGCCATAAGACAGGTCTTTCACTTCTGTGGGCTGCTAAGCGCTTAAGCAATGAACGCTTACAACGAAAACACAGTAACTTAGGTTCCAAGACCTCGTCTCCAGTGCCTGCGTCGATGTTCGCAGAGGAAGGTTGAGGGGTGAATAAGAAAGAGAAACAGGGTACCCGCTGGAAATCAATTAGCACCACGGACCTGCCATATCGTGAGCCGCTTCGTGTCTGTCTCAGCCAGCGCTCATAGCAACACTCTTTGTTAGCCGCCTGGCGGCGACATCGGATATCAGGGCCTTCCGCAATAGTGTAATAGATACTAGGAAGTGCATCGTGTGCGGCGCGGAGCAGGGTAGTGAGGTGGTCTCTTCAGCAAAGGAAAGCCTAGAGATCGCTGTCAGTCATATATAGGAGTGTTTCCGGCAATGCTCGCGGCAAGGCGGGAACACGCGCGGAGCCTGCATCTGTACCCTTTTTATGTACTGTTTATTGGCAAATAGCGTTGTTTTAAGGTTTGGTTTGGTTTGGTTTGTGGGGTTTAACGTCCCAAAGCGACTCAGGCTATGAGAGACGCCGTAGTGGAGGACTCCGGAAATTTCGACCACCTGGGGTTCTTTAACGTGCACTGACATCGCACAGCACACGGGCACCTTGCTTTTCGCCACCATCGAAAAGCGGCCGCCGAGGCCGGGATTCGATCCCGCGTCCTTGGGAACAGTAGTCGAGTGCCGTAACCACTGCGCCACCCCGGCGGGGCGTTGTTTTAAGGCTGCATTGCGGTGAAATGTCTACGAAAATAATTTTGGGGACTGGACGGTTCGAAGGCATGCACATGCTGTGTAGCTGGCCGCATTAGCGGTCGCAGCTCGTGCAAGCACGCGAAGTGCGAGGGTCTCGCATTGGGTTTCGCTATGAGGCAATCAACTTGAAACGCGGCCGCGGAATGCTAATAATTAATGAAGATCAATGATTTCTTCCGGTATCGTGAGAAAATTTACTGTCGATAAAGATCCTCGCACATGGCTCCGTTTCACTTATATTCGTGCTAAACATTATGAATGTGAAATATCACAAAACAGTTTAACACTCAAGTTTGGCTTTATAATGTTGCTGCATTTTAATTGTGTACTTTTCAGAGCATAGATACAATACGTTGGTTTCGGTGCTCATGGCAAAGAAAGATAACTTTCTCGAATGCACCCGACGTCAGATAGGCAAGGAAGCGCTGCTTTCCTTTCCCAGGGAACTGATAGCGATGCGGCGAGCGCTGACAGATGCTTCCAGCGTCAAAACGCTTGAACATTCAGGGAGAGATATAGTTCGCGTGGGCTAAAGTTTATTGAGCTCGTTACGCGCTTGTGCTCTTAGCTTTTTGCCGAATAGTGTTGTTTTTCCTGCGTGACAGGATGCATTGGCGACAGCGTAAGATGGGCGAGGCATGCTTTGGAACACGCTGCAAAAGCGGTGGCCATCCTTGCGAAGATATCTCGATCATTATTCGCGGTGTAACCTATAGGAGATCGACAACGTTTTCGGTAACGCGGGGCAATTTATTGGTAATAACTATTCTCCCATACTTCCCCATTTCTTAGCTTCAACTGAGACCTCGATAGCAATTAATTTGTTTACAATCTTGTCTAAAGTTTGACAGTTGTGTTCTTGCACGCTCGTATTGACTTCAGATAAGATGTTTTCCTCGCTGTGCCATGCGTTGTATGGTCATCTTTTTCTTTGTTTTCTCATTGGACATGCAGCGCCCGCTTTATTACTGTTTTTTTATTCTACTTCCTTTTTCAACTGCTATTTTCACAGCTCGAATGTATACCCCTAGTCTACCCGGACTGCAAAGCCAGAACGGCACGCTCCATTTTATTAACGCGCGATAAATTAAATCAACAAAGTACTCTGATAAAATTGTATGCTTTGGTTCGGAAGCTAACTCGCATTCCGCATCCTTACAAAGATTGCCGCAGCTGTCTTGCGCGCACTTCTTCCTTCTCAATGATCAAGTGCGCATACACGCACGCACGCACACATACACGCACACACACACACGCACACACACACACACACACGCACATCCATCCATCCATCCATACTACACACAAGTTGAACAAAAAACACCAGCGCGACAAAATTCGAAGAGGTAATGAAAAGGCGAGCAATGTAAAAGGTTAAATATACAGCCATGTCTGGCAAACTCAAGTTTCAAACATCGTATCCTCACCAACGAGTTTTGCTGCGGGCGCAGTATACTACTAGGTATGTAGAAAATGCCGGCGTCGTTGTGTGAAGCCTGAGACTGTGAAGCCTCTACCCATCGCAAGCTCCATCCACACTTTCTTCCCTTTCCTTGCCTCTTCACTCTAAACACATTAACCTATAATGTAACTTTTAGACGTCAGTAACCCATGTTGCTAAGGTTACGTAGCCAGCTTTTATGTTTTGGTCATGTTATATTTATTTTTGCACAGACTAAAGGTTACAACGGCCAATATCCAAGCGTTTCAAAGGTTACCGTCAAATTATTGCCAAGTAACTTTTGCACAGTAGCCTATAAGCAACTTGGTAACATATGTACCGACGAGACAGGAGAAGGGCGCATTGAAACACACATGCGCACATGCGCGGCACGTGACCTACTTTTTGAAAGGCGGCGCATTTGCCGAACGGTTGGCTACGTTGCACGCAGTGGTCTGGACGGCGGTAAAGCCCGAACGTTACAGTGCTGCGGCGACTGCGCTGTTAGCGCCGTCCGAGTGATTCAAAGTTGTCATGAATTACATCGTTTGCTGGTGGCGTTTCTTGTGTGCATTATTTGGGGTGATATATAAGTCTTTGGGCCTGTGTACGTGCTGCAAAATCGCCAATTCCGATGAGCAGGAAGAGACTTGTGAGATGTGCATCATGGCAGCTGCAACAAACCTTTATCTGGCTGTCGGAGGTACGTCATTTCTCGTCAGACGGCTTCGCAGCTAGCACGATTAGTTTTTGACTCCTGCAGCAACTGTTCAATCGTTCACACCAGAATAATGGATTTAGGTGAGTGGCTTCTTTGCATCGAAAACACAGTACCGACTGACGTAGTCTTCGTTTTACGTTGCTTATCAAACCGTGTATTTCAGTAACTGCACTTCGAACCCAAATCAGGTTCAATAGTGTTCTACCAGTATATGACTGGCTTATCACGCGAGAATTTGTGTTGATGAATCTATCTATCTATGATATTGGTTCAAGTGGGTGGCTCGGGTCGTTAGGTGCAATTCAAAAGGCATTCGACCACTAGAAGCCCACAAGACATGGAGAGAACGCCAGCTACTCTCCAGGTGCTTTAGCCGCGCGCCCAGCCAACCTCCATCTCGAAGGCGCCTCCCACATGCCTACCGTTATCCTCGGCCCACCTCAACCTTCAAGGAAAATGTTTTCGCACGTAAGAAGCCTCGCCTTAGAGTAGATTATTGTTTAGATTTAATGTAGTAATCATCTAGAGAACAGCTGCTCTCTTATCAGGTTTCATCTGTTAGTTTTTCTCTCACCACTATTTTTCAGGTCGGTTTTTCGCCCAGAACGTCATGAAGGTATACCTTCAGACATGAACAAATTTCTGCCCTTTCTGTTGTCTGAAGCGCCACCACAAACGCCGAGCTGGTCCTCTAGACTTAGGGGTTCTTGATTCGGAAGCCACCTATATTCATTTAGGGTGAGGACACAAAATTGGTCCCCACACCACATCTCCGCGCAGTCTACAGACCTGCAGTCTTCGAATGTAGAGCTCTGGTTCATGGGTCTTCACATTCTTATTCCTGATACGGGGCAAGCACGTTGAAATGTACCTCATTCCGTCACAATTTGTCCCAATATATCTAACCTGATGTTGAGATGACACATAGCGCACTCGGAGCTCCTCGGCAGCATTAAACTTCACATCGGCAATTAAATATGGCTGCTTGCGCCGTCTTTAAAGAAATTCGTTGACAAATGAATAGGAAAAAAATTAAATGAAAACCACCCTGCCAGCCAGTGGGAAAGAACCCGGTGTCATAGGCGCAGACTAATATCCGGCGTGTTAAACTACAAAACTACAAAGCCGGATGTTGCCGTCTTGACCATCCTCCATCCGTGTCATAGTGAATCAAAATTCAGGAGCCAGTTTTTCGTACGAGCCAAGATTTGAACGCTCACAAAAAGAAAGAAAAAACGTGCTCAAGCGTCATTTGACGAACATGCCGCAAAGGACGTAATATGTGAGAGATTTTAACCACATCCTTCACTATTTTAAACAATATTTACTACCTCAGGGCACCAGAGGAGTATGTGATGAAGGATGAAGGAATAATCAAATTAATGAAAAAAAAAAAAAAAAGGTTTGCGGTTTTCATGAAGTCTAAGAGTGAGCGATGATGGAGTCTGCGTCCCGGCAATATATGAAATAGTATTTCTACTAGACCCGCTACTATCAGGTACCGGAGACTTCTAGGTTTCAGTTTTGGGCAGCCCCAACGCAAGTGGTGAATGTCGGCTTCAATATCCTCCCATCTGCATATAGGACACCCTGGGCGAGTATAAAAAATGTCAGAAATGAGGCAACGTCCGAATAACGGCAGGATTGAGGGCAACCCGAACCCGAATTTCTCGAAGTGCAATCTCCTCTGCACGGGTGAGACCGCAGAGGAATGTTGCCGCACAGTGAAGGATAAGGACACGTGCACATTTATTCGTGCCAATGAAATCAGTTAAAAAGTTTAGCGCCCTGGCATAGTAAACGGGTAATGGTAATTAAACCACCTCCAAATGTTTTAAATATTTAATGCATTCACAGCGTACGCAAGCACTATAAGTTCCCAGTGCTGTGCATCGGCAACTTTGTTCTTGTGAGCAACATTTCAGCCATTTACACCTGTTAATGTTGCAGTACCATTTAAGAAAGAAGGAAAAGGAAGGAAGATTGGAACCCGCTGTTCGTTTCTGTAAGGAAAATAAGCGTTTTTTTTTTCGTTTTTTTTTCTGTGGTGCCAGAGAAAATGACCGCATACTCACGTGGGAGAAAGTAACTCTGAGATGCGTGTTATTCAAAGCCATGTTGAAGTCTAACTGAGAGTTCAAGCTGCGCAGCACAAACTGGCAGCCTCGGCTATCCCGACTGCACCCGTCACCGCCGCTGAGCTGACTGCCGTCTTGGTATCGGTTGCCAATCCTATTGCGAGGAATATACACCGAAATTGTTTTCTGCATCGATACCGGATGGGAACCGGCGCACTATTGGTGCGCGCTCAGAGCAGGCTTTTTCCTACGCCGTAAATCTTTCCTCGATACCGCAACCATATGAAAATGTGTCAGCGCCAACAAACGGCAGTCATCGACCGAAAATTTGATGCATGATGTCGGCATAATCACCTCCATGTATTTCAACTAAGCACAGGTCAAGCATGAAAAATGACTTTTTGCTAGAAGGAGACATAAAAAAATAATGAAGATTACTTCAGCCAGTCTCATTTCCATTAAGCGATTGTGCATTTCTGTAAAGGGCACAGGTACGTTGAAATTGAAAAAACAAGAAATTAGTCATTTTGCTTTCTGCTGAGGTTTGATGTTGATTTCGAGACCCTAATTTTTAACCATATATTGTTGAGTGACTAGCAAGGTTTCTGTACACTTCACCAAAGCAACGTTAGCCCGTTTTTAGAAAATGAGGTCTCAACTGTGACAGACCGATTTCTTCTGAGCCTGTTCCGACTTGTATTTCCGCTGTAAAATAAAATATACGTCGAAAGAAAAACCGGAAGTTTTTCGAAGTTCACCTTTTTCTGTAGCAGCAGTAAGGCAAGGCGATAAGACAAATGGTACATTTTATTACTCCTTGGCAAATCTGCGCTTTTGAAGCGATATGTAAAGCCAAGGTCACCGTGTGCTTCCGATGACCTTCAAACAGCTTCGAGGTCAAGTTGAAACTTAAGCCACCACCTTGGGTAGCTATATATGCTCCCACCAAAGGTCAAGGTTAAAATCATGGCCAAGGTCAAACGTCAACTGACGTGGGAAGTAGCTTGACACGTGAACAGCTGCATGGCCGGAGCTATCGCTTTACATTTGATTTAACCGAAGCTAAACCACAGCCAATTTTCTTGCATAATACAAGATTTCACGCAATTTCTTCGCTCTTCTGTTATCCTTTAAAAGCTTCTTTCGTTTGGCAGCAGACAGCAAAGCATGTGCAAGGCCCTTTAGGCCACGCAATCTTACATATTGGCTAGCAATAGGGACACCGCCTTTCAAACTCTGCAGAGAGAACGGTCGCGTCACAATTTTCATAAGAAAGAGGGTAAATTCGGTACCATATGGAGGTGTATTAGGGATGGTTCTACATAGTAGAGTCCGAGGGCAATACCAATCATCACGACATGGTCATAGATGGCATCAAGGGTGGCACTGCATCGCCGATGCTCGTTTCAAATGGTGTCGTGGTCGAGGCGTTGACACCCTTGCACGGCGTCCAGCATGAAATCTTCCATGACAACCCGTGAAAGTTCAAGGGTGGGGTGGCTCGAGATGCACAACCCGGTACCCCAATTTACGACCATCAACGGTCATTGGGGGATACTGGAGCACCAGGGGGTGCAACGGGCAGGCTGAATGACAGTAACTATCAGGCCCCTTGTATTCTTCCCGCTGGCGTTGCCCGACAATCTCGTGCTCGCTGAATGGTAAGCAACCATACTTGGCGTGGCGTTCTCTTCGGGCGGCGCTTCTTCGCACACCTGGTAGAAGGTTGTCAGTGTTGCGCAACAACAGGTTGCTGCCGTCTGTGCATCTCCTTTGCCACTAAGACAAAGGGCTTACTTCGTTAATATGTGCTCTAGCAAACTTTTGTTTCTGGCGCGCATAAAATTTCTACCAATCTCTGTCGTCTGACACTGAACACCCTGATTTTTGGCTATTTTTGGGAGTGCAGGACAGAACTTGTGGCTAGTATCCATTCACCACACGAAAGCAGAGGGTTGGAACATGTCATGCATTGTCATCTTCTGTCAGGTGCACTGCGCTAAATGGTCATCTTCTATCGCGTGCACTGCGCAAAATGGGTCGTGTGTGTGTGTGTGTATGCAAGTATTTTATTCTCTGTCCCGTTTCTATAGTGTGATATTTTCGTTTAATTACTTGTGGAGGCCACTCTTTCTGTACTGGCTGTGAAGCAGGCAACGCATACTTGTTCCATGCATTCTCGGCAACAGCATACCAACGACATCACTCCCTTCTACGTCGTTTCATTTTTCTTCTACGAATAGTTGGAAGAGATGTTTGCCGAAAGAGTATAGCAAATTATACCCGCATCAAGACCATATATTGTGTATAGCCTCACTTCCGCCTAATATCCTCCGAATGTATGAGCCCGACCGCAAGTGGGGGGACGCCCATTGCCCAGATTTTCCAGATGCAGTGAAGTATTTTCTATGGCGTACCCAGGGAGGGGTGCTGCTGACACCTACCGGCGCCACCACTGGGGCGTTGTTCCGAACGAGCTCTGCGTGAACTGCGAACAAACTGAGAAGCAGACTTTTCCGAGGTTTTGCGCCATTTAGCTTCACGCGTTTCTGTGTCACATTGTCATTACGGCTGAGACTACAGAATGCATTTCTGCGATCTGCGACGTTCACTTCGGTCTATCACCCTGTTCCGCGGTAAAACCGGAACGAGGCGGTTTAGACACGGTGACCATGTCGAAACATTTTCCCGCTGATAATACGTCTCTGCGTGTTTTGCGGATTTCCTAGAGAGTCAGCTGTTCATCAGCGAATGGTATTCCTACAGGGGTAGTCAACACGCCACATTCACATTTCGAAGGTTGGCATGCTTTTTATTTTTTTTTTATTTACTTTTTTTGCTGGCCGGTTGTAAACTAACCCTTCTTGTCCCCCCGTCTCCTTGCTCCCTTTCCCCCTCAATCTGACATCTCCTATACTAGAAGTTTCGTGTTCCGGATTTTTTTATTCATCGTTTTATTTTTGTTCGCAATGTGATTACTTTGCTGTTCGCCTGCAAAGGTTTCACGCGTGACCCCTACCGATCACCGACCTACCAGTGTAGATGTGCTGAGGTGGCCAGAGATCCCGAAGGGCATTGCGCAGTGCGTACTAGCCCGTCGTCCGGAAGCAGGTGACCGTCTGACTCTCTCTGTTTCTTTTTTGTTTGCAAATAACCTGTGCAATGCTGTTTTAAGAGTCAAGCGTTTCAAATAATAAATAATACCAACGTTGCACTTCGTACTGCCCACATTTCATACCCTATTTCATTGTTATATGTCCCCAATTTTTTTGTTTCGAATTGGATGTACTTGCCGGCGTCCCACTAGCCGGTTCGATCGCGAATGAGACGATGGTACCTGTCATATGCTATGTTACATATGTTACGGTGACGTCATGCGGTCACGTGGTCACGTGCGTTTTGTGCGGCTTGCTGCTGCCCACTCCACGCATGAGCCAAAGAATACTATTGCCTTGAAATAATTTTTAAATGCTCGTTTTTATATTGCTACCCTAGACACAACTCATATTAAAGGACTCATAAGATGCTATTTGCGGCAAAATTCGAAAGCAAAAAATCCATAGAGGTAATTTTCGTTTGCATTCGAGTCGAATTTGAAATATTTGCGTGTAGCTGATATTTTCCAAATAATTTTTTTTAAATTACTCCTGGGTCAGCTCAGAATTGATTGGGGCGACACATCCCCGTGGCCAAACCTCCCTCCCCATTGACGTCAGTGGGACGCTGGCCACGCCCGCTTATTGGACGTTCCGAAGCTAGGCAGGCGGGACGGAGCGTTTTGGGACGCCACATCGATTTGTTTTAATTTTTTCTTGTCAGTGAGTTGAGATGAGGACGGAGAGGAGAGGAGAAGCTTCGTTTCCTATCGCCCATATTTTCTATGATAATGAATCTAACTTAATGTTTTTGTGCGTTGCGGAAAGGATTTATGGAATACATATTGCTCGTTCACGTTTTATAATTTTAGTAAATAGCTTTCATGAGCCCTTTAAGGCATGGTAGCATAATTCGAGTTGACATCGTCTGAAATTTGCAGTCAAATGTTAAGGAATTTATCAAATATGCTGGCAGGGATGTCGGACGCATATATAGTGACTAGTAGCTATTAAATAAACGTTTCTGTGTATGCTGCTTTTGGCATGTCTTTTTCTTTCCTCAGAATAATCTTAAAATTATGTTTTTTTACATTCGACCCATTATTCAAAGAAAGAGGAAAAATAAACGCCTACTGTATTTCCAGCTCTCTCTATCAGAGATGCAAAGCTCCTGGCCTACGTTTGCGCATATCAGCGGCAAAATTAAAAAATTTCTGAAATCCATAATTCTATTAGTTCAAACGAAATAACCTTTGAATTAAAATAAAACAAACTCCAATCAGCTGTGATTTGTTGTTGCTTAGAAAATGCGTCCTAAATATTCCTCAAAGTTTCCAGCAAGTGATAGGACCTACCTTGTGCTTAATCACACGGCAAGTCTAAACTGCGACGCATTGACATCACCAAAGACTTCACAGCAATCATATATTTACCACACTCAGTCTCCTTTCTACTCGGTTTTTGAACAAACTGTGGGGCCGGAAGTTTTATTCTTGGATTACGGCAATTATCGACCAAAGTGGGACATCTCAGTACACAAGGCAGAGAACGGTTATCAGGAAGCCAGCGAAGAAGCATTGCCTACGAAGAGACGCAAAACTGATATTCATATTATCGTTGAATGTAAACCGGTAATACAACTTTGCGGCAGAGGTTCGTTCGATGGATTTAAGCTCTATTTTGCATAATGGCCCCTCCAAGCTGCTCGTATTTCTTTTTAGTCCATTCCTGGTCGTGTCTGAATCAAGTCTTTTCGTACCGCCGAGGCTAATACTCTAAGAAAAGCATTTTGTAGGCGTCATTTATGAAGTGAAGCCTGTTAAGCTTGCCCATTGGATTCCCCGAGCATAGCCACCACCCTGTCAGGCGCCACAGGCGTTTCCGGTTGAACGTTAAAATGCACGGTTCATTTGTAGTATTAATGGTATCGACAAGCTTCTGCATTGTACAAGGATTGAAGTGTGCATATAGGGCAAACAGCTGGAGGCAAATGTGATTTCTACGACTATAGGTTGGTGTCCAATCTCTATACATAAATTTAGAAGACGCGATCCGATTAGAACACAGCTCCTCTGAAAAGAAAAAAAAAAACATTGATCCATAAGAGCTCCAACTCTGCGACTGGAAGTCGCATTATTAATGTACTGTTGGCTACAGTAACGCGACGTTATCGATATAAAAAACAAAAATCTCCCCCCCCCCTCTCGCTCCGCTTTGTTCCACTGTCATACGAGCTGCACGATTCTGAGAAAAAGTAAGACACGAAGCCTTACTGATGTCGATACCTGCACAGTGTGCCACCTGAAAAAGTACTTCTACCTCAACGTCAGAAATGTCAGAGATGGCTGCCGCATGCAGTTCGTCATGATCCCGAGTGCGCTGACAAGCGCCTCTTACTTTCGCCCACGACAGTGCACGTGGACATGTGCTCTATATGTGATAATCACCAATAATTCGTAAAACAGCATCGGCTGGTCGCTTATTAATATTTTACGCTTTGTTGCACGTGCTCTCTTGTTGCAGTAAACAGCCATTCAACTATCCGAAAATTGTATTTTTTTTTTCTGAAAGATCACCATCGCTGTAAGCATTAGTTTTTTTCGAACAATATTCATCTAAATAACACCTAATGGGTCAGTAGGTTTATCGTTTGGGATAAAACAAAAACAGCAGGAGAACTCAACAGGCAAACAAAGCAGACATAGTCACTGACTGTCAACTCTTGTTAGCGCCTGTTCCTCGTCTTGACTTTCTTCGTTAGTTATGGTTCTGCAGTATTTTCGACCCATATATGCTCCTGCTGAAAGTAAAATCCCTTTAATTTAACTGCATCACCAAGTTCGATTCAGTCGCACTGATCTCATTCCCAAACTTTCTCTCGAGGAAATCTTAAATTGTCGACGCTTGCTCTAAAAAAGCAATACTTATGTTTCTGCCGATCGTAGGGTATACGTTTGTTGTGGGTGGGACAACCAGTAAAAAATATTAACTGACCAAATCCAAATTGTACAAAATAGATTGCAAGCTTCGTTCTATAGTAGTACAAGCGAGGGAGAAGTAGCACTAAAAGGAAAAGTGATCTGCGATGTTAACCGCTCTCCTCAGGCCGAAAAAGAGTGCGTTTGCAATTGCTGTTTCAGGTATGTAACAAACCCCACCAGAGTTAACGAAAACGCTTATTTCGAATAACCGCACTAAATGTCTAAACTAACTGAGCGTGACTTTAAAATACGAGAATATCGTCCTAAAGAATGGTCTAGAATTCTTTTTTTTTTTTTTGTGGCAAATGTAAAAGGGTAGAATCGTCTGCCTTTAAACTAAATGTGATGCAATAACAAAGGACTTTATTTTTTTTTTTTTCATTCCGTAACCCCCCCCTCCTGACCTCGGTTTGAACGCCCTCGCTCAAAGGGGGTATCGCTTAAAAAAGATACAAAATATGCAGAGATTGCCCCTAGCTAAGCTCACTGAGGTACTGGCCCGTCAATAATAGCTGGTATTGGTTCAGGTACTCTGCATGGTTCCGAATTTTCACAATTTTCACGAAAGTACATATGAAAGCAGGTCCATGCTGAAATGCAACGATGTGTAGTAAAGCAGTTTCGTCATGCAGGTACATAATTGCGCTGATTTGTTTATGTCTTGCTGCTCATGAAGCAGAAGTGTGCCTCTAACTTTGAGTGCTATTGGTTCTGTTTTTATGGCTGATCAATATGCAAGAGGGACAGATAGATTTTTAGCATATCTATTACACGTAGTTCAATAACGGCATCTGCATTCCTCATATTTCCTCGCAGCGCACGGCATGAAAGTAAAGAACAGAAACCGCTGGCCTTCCGATTTTCCTTTACTTAGACTTTCCTCTCCAAGCATAGCAATGGAACCAGAAAAGATTGTGGACGACAGGCTGTGGCACCCTGTGCTTTCTTTGCGAGCTCATTTCTTTCCCGTTATCACTAAACGACATGGACTCATGATGGATGGCAAGAGAAAAGCGCAACCTAAATATCGCAGTTATTTGCCGTTGCACATTGAAAACCACCAGAAACTTTGTTCACTTTCTTTTTTTAATAACCTGAGTTGTCAAGCGTGGAAAAGTTATCACCGAGTACTGTCCTTCGCATTCACTTTCCTCCAGTTATTATCGTCGGACAGATAACTAATACCGAGGCAGTATGTCAGCTCGGAGGGGTCGCCACAGATGCAAACCGGAAAACCGGGGCTCCCTTTAACAACTTTAAAGTTCATTTAAGCTGCGACATGACATTGAATAACACGCAACTCAGGGCATCTTTTAACATAATAGCGTTAAAGGCGCTTCTCCCACACAGTTGACTCGAACTGCAGTACGCAGTCATCGGAATGTACCCTCTGCCGCTCCAAATACCCTTCTTTATTTCAGAAATGAGGTAGAAAACTGTATTGAAATATAGCAGTAAAAAAAGTAAAACAGTCGAGGAGGTATATTTTGATAAACACTTTAACGATTTATTTTCCTAACGGAAACAAATTACACAGTCGCACCACCATGCGCAGCTCTGAAGACAAAGAAGAAAGGAACCCAGGCAGCTCGCGCAGTGGCGAGGCTTGCAAGCGTCTATGACTCCCTTGCGCTGCAGATTACCGAAACTAAATCTGTATTTATGTCGTTCGGGTCCATCCATTACTAACCTCTGTGAGTCTTGCAAAGAAATTGAATCCAAAGATCATTTTTTCCTCTTCTGCCGGCGGTTCGCATCTCTCGATAAAATTTACTTAGCGACTCCCCTTTTAAGATTAGGCCTTCCTCTAACCATTCCAGTTCTCCTCTCCTTCGGGGCAAGCGTCACGGGCTATGCCTTAAAACCAGTGTGCGATACTATTCATGATTACACAATTTCATCAGACAGATTCCTGTGTTAGGTGAGACTTCATTGCTTTTTCTTTTCCTTTTTATTTATTTTTTCATATTCCAGTTATGCACCCATATTTCTCTGAGTACACGAGTCCTTGGCCATATATTTTAGAATCTACAATGTACCCTGACCAATCCCCCGCCGTTGGTATGTGCCATTTAGACTGAGGTCATCATCATCATCATCAAGAACCCTGGCCAGTCCCCCTTCGTAGCTATGTGCCATTTACCAAGGTAGAAGAAGAATGCTGCAAAACTGACTGCAAGGATGCAGTTGCCCTGTCTACGGAAGCTTTCCAAGATCGACCTGGTAACCAGCGACTGCTTCGACTGCGGTGACCTGTTCGGCTACGGTAACTTCCAGCGCTGGCTGTTCGTTCTCACTATGGTGTGCATGTGTGCGATGCAGTGCCATACACTTGTCTTCCGTATCATCGCGGGTGATGTCGACCACTGGTGCAAGCAGCCGCGCGGCGAAGAGATGATGTCAGCTGCCTCCTGGAAGAACGTGGCGATCCCTCTGGAAGCCGACGGAAGTTTCAGTCACTGCACCGTCTACGCACAGCCGGGTGACCCTAACGACACTCGGATTCTGGACTGCGATGAGTGGGACTACGACCCGGAACAGGAGCGAAGGACCATCGTGAGCCACTGGAACCTGGTGTGCCACAGAAGGCCGCTCCTTGCCGTGTTGCAGGCTGTCTACGTCGCCGGCTCACTGCTCTTCATGAGTTTCATCGGACTCATAGCCGACCGCGTCGGTAGACTTCCCGTGCTTCTCTCGACGGTGGTGGTTCTGCAGCTGGTCACACTGGCCGGATGCTTCAGTGTCACGTACCACGTGTACGTCTTCTCGAGATTTCTCATCTCTGGCTGCGTCGCGACGGTCATGGTGCTCTCCTCCACGATGTTCTTTGAGGCATCGGCTCACGGACACAGGAGTTCGCACCTGTGCGCCGCCATTGCCATGGGCCTGCTGGTGGCCGAAGTGTGGTTTGCCATCGCACGGCTGCTGCAACATCTCGACTGGATCATTATGCAGAGTCTCGTACTCTCACCAACGGTCCTGACGGTATACGCGTTCAGCGTCGCACAGGAGTCTCCGCGATGGCACGTTGCCAACAAGGACATGGCCAGCGCCGAAATGGCCATACTCAGCGCGGCAAGCAGAACCACTTCCCTCTGGGCACCACAATGTGCATGCTTGAGAGGCTCAAAGACGAGGCTTTAAGGGTCGAACACCAGCTTAGAATCAAGGGAGAAGACGTCGCTGCAGTTCAAGAAGTGCTGCACCGCACGTCCGTAATGTGCGTCTCAAGTTTCGCCGTTTCGTTCATGTTCTTCACGATGCTGTTCCTCGACGCCTACGTACTGGCAGAAAGAAAAGCCTGGTTCCAGTGGGTATCCAGCTGCGCTACCCTCGCGGGATTCGCTATTCTTTACTTTGCAACCAGGAAAGCTGCCTCACCGCACGCGCTGGCTGCAATCCTAGGCGCGCTTGGTGGCATTTCTGGCTTAATGTTTTTCACATTCGCGGGCAAATACGGCTTCTTAAACAGCTTATTGTTCCTCTTGACCAAGCCGTTTGTGTATGTTTGCAACGTCCTTATATTCACGACTACCATGAGTGTGGGCGCCACTCCCATTCGCTGTGCTACCATTTGCTGGTTCTTCGGCATCGGTCGTTTGGGAGGGTTGTGTGCCACCCTTATGTTCGCGCTTCTGGACGTGGGTCATGGCTACATGCTCTTCGCCATTACAGGAGTGGCCCTATTCGTGACCATGCTCGCTCAGCTTGTCCTCCCACCAAAACACGAGGTCCTGATATTGACCAGCATTGTTCCCGTCGTCGAAAATAAAGGTGGCGTGGACTACATGAAGCAAACTCTAGATACAACTCTCCTAAGTCGTAAGAAGCAACGTCATCGCAAGTCCCGTTCAAGTGCTGCGTCGTTGAGACGACCCGGATCGGAGATAAAGCAAACAGAATGAGATCGTTTCCGGACCTATATATGCGCTTGATTGGACCACTGTGCACTGCTTTGTTCATAACTTTTGCAGAATTCACTTTACCGCATCGTACGAACATTTCTTCTTCTCTTAGAGCCTCACTTTATTGCTCTTTAATGTCCAGTGCAAGCCTGAAATGAACGGTTCGACCATCGCTCAAAATAATTTTTTTTTTGTAATATCGCAATCTTCTTAACCCGTGATAATAATCTAGCTGTATATACGATAACGTCTCAGATGCATATACTATGTTGATAACAAGGGCAGCTTGCTTCGAGACTTCTATATACATTTTGAAGCGAAACACCTACGCACAAATGCAGCAAAATGAAATTACGTAGACCGTCAGCTAAAAATAACATATACTGATTGTCATTATATCTCAGCTAATGTCAAAATCATTTAGAGTGCGACAGGCTTTGCGTGGAAATGTTTTTTTTTTTTTTTTTGCAAGTTTTCAAGTTTTGCAAGTTGCAAGAAATGCAAGTTTTTGAATTCACATAATATAAGAGCATATTATTCTGAGCAAGGAAAAAAGTCCTTGACATCCAGCTCCCAAATGGTAAAAGGTTACCTTGTTCGTGCAATTTTATTGCTTTCGCATGTGACTCGACTGGTATTGGAAATGCGTGTTATCTTGAGCTACGTTCCTTAACTATCTTGTTACAGGCTTCGAGAGTTTGCATCTAAAGCTGAATTTTATAAACAGCTATCTGAACACAGCCTCACATTTTGTAGTGCTTCCAGTGTAATATTGCTAGCTGCGATAAAACAAGAGTTCTTGGTTCGGTATCTTGGTTACAGCGCAAATCCGCACAGCGCGTTCACGAGCTGCGGACTTCAATGTCGCCCAGTGCTCCTGTTTTTCGTGACTAGGCTCAAGCAGATATTGAACAACCGTGAAATTATCTGTATTAACCAGTACCAAATGAGGCTTGTTTGGATCATTAGCTGCGATTGTAGTTCGTCGAAATAGAAGCTTGTTGACAAAGCGAAGTTGGTCACCTAAGGTCTGAAGTGCATATTTGATCCGAGAAAAAACACAGCAAGGTAGAAGTTTTCAAGCTATATAGGGCACAGAAAGATCGTAGATACTTCGGAGCCTTTTGGAACCATTCCGACTGTGAGCGAGAAAGGGCGGAGTTTTAGGATGGAGCATAAGCTCAAGTGAGTGAGAAAATTTACTGAAGCTCAAGTGAGAAATTCAAAGTCGACAATGAAGCGTCGATGCTTTAGGCATAGAGTGGAGAACTGCATCTTGATCTATGCTGACAAGTCGAATCATAGCAATTGGACACGATGACTACGTGACGTCACAACACATTTGGATGTGGCGGATGTTGCGGACGAGACTGACGGGCTACAGTCATGAGCTTCCGATAGAGAGGGGAATGATGTCTTCGTCGCTAAATATTAGTGAGGGCCAAATCTCCCTCCCCCCCCTTCCCCCCCGGGGTGGTGCAGTGGTAAGACGCCCGACTACTGTGCCAGAGCTCCCTGGTTCGAACCCGACCACGGCGGCTGCGTTTCGATGGAGGCGAAACGAAGCGGCGTCCGTGTGCTGTGCGATGTTGTTGTTGTTGTGGCTATAGGAAGAAGAAAAAGAAAATGCACGGGCCTGCTACTGGCTCTGTAGCTGAGCCACCTCCGCTGCCTCGTGCAGACAGAAGAGAAAAAAGAGAAGAAAGCAATGAAAGAGAGAAAGAAAGACGCGCGCCGCAACAACAGCCGTCGTCCATCCCCGAAACGGTGGCGGGTGCAATGACGGCCTCAACAGAAAAATTCGGTGGCAGGCTAGCCCCCGCCGCAAGCGGCGGTCCCAGCCCCATCAGGGAAGATTATCTGTGCGGTGTCAGCGCGCGTTATCCCCAGGTGGTCGAAATTACTCCGAAGCCCTCCACTACGACTCCCCTTTCTCTCCCTCCACCTTCACTTCCACCTTCCTCTCTTCCCTTACGGCGCGGTTCAGGTGTCCACAGCTACAAGCGCCGCCGGGGTGGTGCAGTGGTAAGACGCCCGACTACTGTGCCGGAGTACCCGGGTTCGAACCCGACCTCGGCGGCTGCGTTTCGATGGAGGCGAAACATCTGTGTGCTGTGCGATGTCAGCGCAGGTTAATCCCCAGGTGGTCGAAATTACTCAATAGCCCTCCACTACGGCTCCTCTTTCCACTTTCACACCAACCTTCCTCCCTTCCCTTACGCAACACCACCTCGTCTAGGTGGTGTTGCCTTACGGCGCGGTTGCGGTGTCCACAGAGAACAAGTGAGACAGTTACCGCGCCTTTCCCTTCCTATAAATAAATCAGTTTTTTTTTTTCCACAGCTACAAGTGAAACTGGTGCTGCGCCTTTCCCTTCCTGTGAACCAATTATTACCAAACGTACTAGCGGAGAAGCTTAATGGCAATCTTCTCGGCGGCCTTTTTTCTGCTTAAAATTATCACGTCGTATTTATGCGGCTCTGCCGGCAACGGTTTTATGGCTGCATGAAAGGCCTCAGTACCACGTGCGCTCAAGCACGCGACTGATTAATGAGCGAAAGAAGGAAGCATGAAGTCTATAGTAAGCATATGGTAAGCGTTCGGTATATGTGCATGTAAACACGGCAAAGAGCGTTGCCTTTATATCGTTTATTTTTACTCTTTAGAGCATGGCCAAACAACTTGTCCCGCCACGTAACCTATGTTTCTGCCGCTAGTTTTTCAATCTGCGTCAAGTGGTGATTCTTTTTATTCCATACCAAATTCTATTTTTGCAAAATAATAATCGGTTAAGAGGAAAGGAAAGGTGCAGTATTTGTCACGCTTGTTCTGTGGACACCTGAACCGCGCCGTAAAAGAAGGTAGGAAGATTGGTGTGAAAGCAAAATATTCCGATTTCTCGGATACTTAGCTGGTATTTTCAAGTGAGATGTGTATATTTCTATGTCCAACTTTATGGGCATCTAACATGCAAGTAAACCGCATCATTGGATTCCAGGCCACGTCCTTCGTTTATTAAAACTGTGATCCCAAAAAGCACGTCTCTTTGTCCGAATTTACCTTCTATTCAGCTGCTGCGCCAAAACCGAGAGCCGTAGATTGATCCTTTCGCTAATGATGACTAGTGAAATGCAGATTAGGTTAGGATAGGTTAGGTTAGGTTAGGTTAGGTTAGGTTAGGTTAGGTTAGGTTAGGTTAGGTTAGGTTACTTAACCTTACACAGTACACACTTGCGGCGCATATTGTGCTTGTAAAGACTGAGTATTTTGCAATGCCTAAAGCCCGGTCTACTGATTGATTGATTGATTTATAGGAAGGGAAAGGCGCGGTAACTGTCTCACTTGTTTTCTGTGGACACTTCAACCACGCCGTAAGGGAAGGGAGGAAGGTGGGAGCGAAAGTGGAAAGAGAGAAAGAGGAGCCGTAGTGGAGGGCTGCGGAGTAATTTCGACAACCTGGAGACTTTTAACGTGCGCTGACAGCGCACAGCACACGGACGCCTCTTCGTTTCGCCTCCATGGAAACGCAGCCGCTGAGGTCGGATTCGAACCCGGGTGCTCCGGCACAATAGTTGGGCGTCTTACCACTGCACGACCCCGGTGGGAGCCCGGTGTACGGCGCTTACGGGCTTCGTCTGCTCCCTGTGATTGAGCGCTATCGTTTTCCGTGCTTGCAGATGAATTCACATCCAGCTTTGTGAATATCCTTCCTGGTTTGCCAGGAAGGCTGACTGCTGCTTTTTTTTTTATTGCGCTAACTTGCCGTAAGGCATAGAAAGTCATGTAACTGGTTTTCTGTCAGAAACTCGAGAAGGCTATTGCTTTTATTGTTGCCTGTTTTCCACTTGGCGAAATCCTCCTCCGTTGTCACCGACAGTCCCACTTCCTTGAAAATCCGAGTCCTTGACGCCTCCGCCACTGCACAAGTCCACAGCAGGTGGAGAACATCAACCTTCGCAGCTGGCGTCGAACATTTGGGCAGGTAGTCGGTCCTATGTCTTGGGTGTCCCATCGACACTTGACCGACGGGGTAAGGGCCGCCCCAGACCTTATCCTTCTAAGAGATACCTCCTCCAGTCTACTTAAGTTATTAGGGAAGGGGTAATTACACGGAGGGATAAGTGCATGTGTACTTTTCCGCAAGCAGGATGCCAGGATGGGGACAACGGAGCGGGCATCAAAAGGTAGCTTGGTGGGGGTGCATTAGGGTTTGGAACTTGGTGTGTGAGGTTGTCAACTTTTTCTTTGCTCAGAGTTCTCAGTATTAACCTGTGCTGAGAACCCTGAGCAGACTAGTTTTATTTATGCACATATTTCATGCTGATTCTCCCCAATCGGCAGCGCCTAATGCTTTCGTAAGCGTACATTGTGCGTATATAGTGTCTACATAGCTTTGTGTACTGAAAATACTCATTCATATATAGTGACCTCGTGCAACAGGCCCAATACAAAATTAGAGGGCGTCAAACAGAACACAAAAAAATTATTAGGTTATCTTTTCTTGACTACGTGTTCTTTTCCATTTATTCCTGCGACTTCATCTTATTACCTAATCCCTGCAGCAGCGGCCGCTTTTTGGTGGAGGCGAAAAGCAAAGCGCTCGTGTTCAGTGCGATGTCAATGTACGCTAAAGAACCCTAGGTGGTCGAAATTTCCGAAACCCTCCACTACGGCGCCTCTGATATAGCCTCAGTAGCTTTGGGTCGTTAAAGCCCACAAAACCAAACTAATCATCTTATTACCTTTCATTTGTTTTTATTCTGACGTACGCTGAGTTTCTAGCAATTGAGGCTGCTCGGGACGCTAATGCAGTCTAGCACTGACGTCCGAATTAGGAAGAGAGACTGGCAGGGCATACGAGGTAGTGGCTGCTGCTAGTCTTCAATTTATTTTAAATAAAAAAGCTAAAATTTGTGACAGCGGTGGGATTCGAACCCACGCCCCCGAAGAGACTGGTGCCTTAAACCAGCGCCTTAGACCGCTCGGCCACGCTACCTTTTCTTTTTCTTTTTTTTACACAGAATGACGCAGTATGGCACTGACGTCCGAATTAGGAAGGCTAGTCTTGAATTTATTTTAAACCAAAAAGCTTAAAAGTTTGTGGCAGCGGTGGGATTCCAACCCACGCCCCCGAAGAGACTGGTGCCTTAAACCAGCTCCTTAGACCGCTCGGCCACGCTACTTTTTTTTTTTTTTACACAGAATGACGCAGTCTGGCACTGACGTCCAAATTAGGAAGGCTAGTCTTGAATTTATTTTAAACCAAAAAGCTTAAAAGTTTGTGGCAGCGGTGGGATTCGAAACCACGCCCCCGAAGAGACTGGTGCCTTAAACCAGCGCCTTAGACCGCTCGGCCACGCTACCCACGGTATGACGCTCTCTGGGGCTGACATTCGAATTAGGAAGGCTAGTCTTGAATTTATTTTAAATAAAAAACCTTAAAATTATGTGGCAGCGGTGGGATTCGAACCCACGCCCCCGAAGAGACTGGTGCCTTAAACCAGCGCCTTAGACCGCTCGGCCACGCTACTTTTTTTTTTTACACAGAATGACGCAGTCTGGCACTGACGTCCAAATTAGGAAGGCTAGTCTTGAATTTATTTTAAACCAAAAAGCTTAAAAGTTTGTGGCAGCGGTGGGATTCGAACCCACGCCCCCGAAGAGACTGGTGCCTTAAACCAGCTCCTTAGACCGCTCGGCCACTTTTTTTTTTTTTTCTTTATTGCCGTGAAACACAAAACAAAATACACATGATAAAACACATCAACTACACTTGAGCTAACGCGTACGCGGCTAAAATCTTTTCAGGTTCACCAACTCATCAAATAGACATTGCCATTGTGGTGGATCCTGCTGCATCCTGAAAGATTCGCGTATATACACCGCACTTTCAATGAAGTTTTCACGCGCAGATCGTGTATTTATATCTGCGTGACGCACCTGCATTCGTGTTTTCCACAAACTATGGAGGCCAAGAAGCATAATTAAATCATAAGGTGCATCATCGTTCTGCACTGGTAGGAATCTGATACCGTACGGAGTTAGGGGAAGTTCCTTTTTAATTGTCCTTTGGAGGACGTCCCATAGAAAAACAGCATCCCAACACTGTAAGAAGACGTGTTCAATTGTCTCCGGTTTTTGGCACAACAGGCAATTCGTTGTCCATGGGACGAAGATACCTTTTTCATTCAGCCAGGTTTTAACAGGGAGCGTATTAGAGTGAAGTTTGAAAAGGAACGTTTTAGAAGATGGCCTCAAGGGCATCTTCTTGACTCTTTTCAAAACGTCCTGCCCTGGGCCTCCACAGTGTAATGCCCGGTAAAAAGGCACCGGCAGCATCACGTCAATGAGATCTTTATACAGTTTTTTTTTTGGAACATTTAAAAGGTAATCAAAAGAAAACCGCACTTCCAGCAACTTGCACGAAAAAACAACCTCGCGCAGGTAGCCAGTCACAGTACCAGGCATGCTTTCACATGACACTATCCATTCAGGGAGCAACCTCTGCAATCGCACTTGCATCACAGTTCTTAGAAAGATATCTTTTTGATCACGCAGGAATATAAATCGCGAAACCACTTGACGCAAAAACAAATGGACAAGGCCAAGCCCGCCCCTTTTAACAGAAATAAACAAATTCGTCCGGGCGGTTTTTTCCCACGTGGATGCCCAAATAAAAACAGCAAAAACGCGGTGCATTTTCTGAATTGAGGTTCGTGAGACACACAACACATTCATGAGGTACCACAGCCTCGAAATAAGAAAAACATTGCAAATAGAAGCGCGCGAAAACATTGAGAGTTGCCTTCCTTGCCACGCATCCGCTTTTTCTTTCGCTCTGGATGTTTCTTCCATCCAGTGCACGTTGGGATCTCGATAACAATCTAAAGGCACGCCTAGATATCGCGTTGGGAGAGCAGACCATCGCAGCTTACAGAAGAAATCAGGTGTCACGTCCCAATCACCGTGTCAAAACCCAGAGCTTTTCTCCCAATTGATCTTACATCCGGTTTGATCACAAAATGTTTGAACGACACCCGTGACTTCACAGATGCTCTTTCTGGTTGCACAAAAGACTGCAATGTCATCAGCGTATGCTAGCATTTTCACGTGTGCTGATTGCAGCTTGAATCCTAAAATGCGATCGCTATCAATGATAGCCAAGCAAAGTGGCTCTAAATACAGTGCAAAAAGTAGGGGTGAGAGCGGGCAGCCCTGCCTTACTGATGACCGTACTGCAATGCTGTCAGTCAGTTCACCATTCACTATAATACGGGTCGTGCAGTTCGCATAAGCCATTTTAACACCCTCCACTATGACTTCACCAAGGTTAGAATGCTCTAAAATGGAAAAAAGAATTTCGTGAGAAACACGATCAAAGGCTTTCGCCAAGTCTAATTGCATCATGGCTATCTGACCCCCGAGTGCATCAACACATTCTAGTACGGTTCTTGCGACATGTATATTCGTGGCAATCGATCGACCCTTGATGCCACACGTTTGATGAGACCCAACCAATTCATTTATTACGCTTTGCAGTCTTTTTGCTAAAACCTTCATGTACACCTTGTAGTCAACATTGGTGAGGCTTATCGGTCGATATGACCCCACCAACAGTCGTTTCTCCGGATCCTCTGTCTTGGGTATTAGAACAATGTGCGATGTAGAGAAAGACAATGGAACAGCATTACGTTCGTAAGCTTCAGTGATTACATCGAATATAAACTGAGCCGCATAGTGCTGAAACGTTTTAAAGAAGACAGCGCTTAGACCATCGGGTCCAGGGGCTTTCCCAGGTGACAGGTCATCTATTGCAGATTCTATCTCCTGTAACGTTATCGGTGTTTCTAGGCGCGCTTTACTTTCGTCATCCAGTGCAGGCATCAGTCTTAGAAAGTCTGTTTGAAAGCCGCCTACAGTCTCAAGCTTAGCGCTAAGCAGTTCTTCGAAGTGCTCTGCTACCGCATGCTGAATATCTTTAGCATCTTCTGTGATATGGCCGCCATACCTTATACTCCTAATTTCTTTCTGGCAGGCGTATCTTTTCTCGTCTGCTAGGGCTCGTTTTGTCGGCACTTCTCCAGCCCAAAGTTTTTCAGCCCTTGCACGTATGACAGCCGCTGTGTATCTTTCGCTGTCGATTGTTTCCAGCTCACTTTTAAGCTCTCGTATTTTACTGGCGAAATGCCCTGGCACAGTACTTTCCATGCTCAAAAAAAGAGCAAGTTGTTCATTCAGTTCTTTTTCTTTTTCTTTCTCTTTGTATCGCAGCTTACTACTCTTTTCTATTGCTTTCAATTTGACCCACTCTTTGAAGCTGTCCCATTCCGCTGCAAAACTTACTGGTCGCATAGCAAGACGATTTTCAAACTCTGTCTTAACTTCAGTAAGGAACTCTTCATCGGCAAGAAGTTTGGCATTCAGTTTCCATAGGTACCAGTTAAAGCGCGATTTCTTTCCTTTGCGACCAAACACTGCACTCACGAGACAATGATCGCTGAAAGACACAGGTTTGACATCATATGCAGTACATAGGGAAACAAGATCTACCGAGGCATACACCCTGTCCAATCTGGCATGGCTATCTCGCTGAAAGTGCGTGAACTCTGGCTGGTTTCCAGTGGAGAACACACTACCAACATCCTCAAGGCTATACTCATGCACAAGTGCATTCAACAGCTCGGAGCTTCTATCTCTTCGAGGTTTACACTTGGCCGCTCGGTCCACAGCTGCGCACACACAGTTGTAGTCACCAAGTACAAGCAAGATTTTGTCGACCTTCAACCACAACTCAATAGACTGAAAAAACAATTCACGCTCACGCCCTGAATTGGGAGCATACACACACACAACACGCCAGCATAAATTAGAGTAGGTAAAATCGGTAACCAAAAGACGACCAATTGGACAGGCAAAAACGGACTCTACGCTTACTCCCAGCGTGTTACGTATAAATAAAAGGCATCCACCCGATACACCAACAGAATGGCATACACACACATAAAAGTTTGTTTGAAAAGAAGCCACCATACGGTCAGTGCTTTCTTGGCTCTCAATCTTTGACTCTTGCACAGCTGCTATATCTATATCATTATCCAAAAGGAGGCGACTGAGCTTGCATTGTCGCCTTCTCGCTCCCAGTCCTCTAACATTCAAAGTAGCTACGTGTAACGGCGAATTAAGCTTGAGAGTCATGTACTAGAGAGAGACGCCAGTACCGGCATGGTGCCTACCTTCATGGTTGCGTGGCCTCCGCTTCTGACAAACAGCGGCGTATGCATGCATGTAATGTCCTGCCAGCAGAATGTCGGGATGCATTCAAACGAAGTCCAAGCCCATTGTTTCATTTTTGCTAACACACGCACCACTTGGTTGTAGAAGGTTCGTGACGCTGGTCGGTAGGCAGCCGACCCACAAATCGTTCAGGTCTCCACAAAAACTACGGAGGCGGTTTCCCCGCCTGCCGCGTGTCAGCCGAGAAGTTCGGCTTCGGTCTTAACGTGGCTCTTCGGATGCCAGAAGTTTTCGGCGGCGGCTCACCACAAACACCGCCTGGCAGCTGAGTCTCCTCGACGCTTTCCTCATGCGGACGTTTCGCGGCAATTAAGGCTGCTGTCTCCGGCCCAACCTCCATGGCATCAGTACAGGAAGGCTCAGTACTGAGATGATCCTCAGCGTCAGAAAATTTGGTTAAGTCTTCTGACCCTTCCTTTGACTCGCTTTCATGGTCCTGGGATGGAACGTTCAAGACATGCCGAGGTTCATTCTTTTCATTTGAGACCGTCACCTTATCCTTTGTTAAAACCGTCATGGAAGGCGCGTCCTGTTTCGTTGACTGACCTCTAATGTCAGCAGCCTCCTCCGCATCCGCCTCGTCCATAATTAACTCGGACGAGTCCTCGCTGGTCCCAGGTCCGGCAATGCTAGCGTAGGTTCTTGCACACTGGTTGTCTTCATGCCCGAACCGCCGGCAGGTTCCGCAGCGAGGAACCCGGCACTCTTTGCGGATGTGACCCGTACTCCGGCAGCGTAGGCACAACGGGGGTCTGCCTGGCACAATGACGAGCGCGAGCTCACCGCTAACATTGAGCTGATGCGGCAGGTCGTCGAGCTTCATGCCAGC
Source organism: Amblyomma maculatum (assembly GCF_055883805.1). NCBI lineage: Eukaryota > Metazoa > Arthropoda > Arachnida > Ixodida > Ixodidae > Amblyomma > Amblyomma maculatum. The sequence goes on along the minus strand of NC_139347.1, from coordinate 100,413,759 downwards.
TTTCAGCTTCAGCGTGACGAGTCTAGTTGTAGAGCCCTTTTCCAGCATACCTTTAACACGCCAGCGCTCCCGGGAAACGTCTGACACCTTTCCGTACGGCGCAAATGCAGCACGAACATCTTCATCTGGCACGTTGTGAAGTAGCCAGTGAAGCTTGAGTCGCACGTCCTGGTTCGCCGGGTCAATCACCAAGCAGCGACCGTTTTTCACAGACAGCTCACCTACGCTGACAATCTTGTTGACGGCTTCAGTATCCTTGAGAGTGACGGCCCAGACGTGGCTCATCCGATACGCCCCCATAGCGATAACATCGGGGATTAGCGAGTGTTGTGCTAAAGCATCCCGGAAATCTTCCACCCGGTACGGGCGGGCCCTGATATCGGCGTGCAAAAAAACGGTATTCAAAACAAACCGACCTATTGGAAGTGCAGGCAAAACGACCTGGTAAGTGTTGTCCTTTTCAGCAGTCCTGTTACCGCGGCCTGACATGGCCGCTAAAGCCGCTCCTGAGGAGCCCTGCATCCTGTGTCCGTTCACTGGCGTGGCCGGAAGCAGAATCCTCGGCCACGCTACCCACGGTATGACGCTCTCTGGGGCTGACATTCGAATTAGGAAGGCTAGTCTTGAATTTATTTTAAATAAAAAAGCTTAAAATTATGTGGCAGCGGTGGGATTCGAACCCACGCCCCCGAAGAGACTGGTGCCTTAAACCAGCTCCTTAGACCGCTCGGCCACGCTACTTTTTTTTTTTTTTACACAGAATGACGCAGTCTGGCACTGACGTCCAAATTAGGAAGGCTAGTCTTGAATTTATTTTAAACCAAAAAGCTTAAAAGTTTGTGGTAGCGGTGGGATTCGAACCCACGCCCCCGAAGAGACTGGTGCCTTAAACCAGCGCCTTATACCCTTGTCACACGGGCATGCTTAACCGCGGTTACGATAACCGTAGTTATCGGTAACCGCGGTTACGGTTGTTCACACGGCGGAACCGAACGCGGTTAGCCCGCTAACTACGGTTGGCGCGAACCGAGCTTGGCAACCTCGGTTTCATCGCTCAAACCGTGAACCAGAGTAAATATGGCGGCGTCTCTGAGTGGTACGTGAGTTGTGCCTCCTGCATCTCTGGCATCTCCGGCTGCAGCTACGAGACTTCTGTGGTCGCATGAAGCAACGATGATTTTAATACGGCTGTGGGAGGAGAGGCTCCACGCTTTGCGGGCCTGTACGAGAAACGCACGCATTTATGCGGCGATTGCTGCCGACCTCAACGCTGGCCTGCAAGCCATGGACGAAGGGCCCTATAGCGCATTCACGTGTAGCTGCACAACGTGCATATACCTTGTGGATAAAAACATTACCGTGTAGTGTTATTAAGTCGTTTATTGTAAGAAATTAATGGCAATTTGGTTGTCTATTTGGAAACCACGTGATCGCTGTCAAACCACCGAACGGTGGGCCTAATCCCCGTGTGGCAGCGGCGAGATGACGGTTTCCTGTAACCACGGTTCTTCCGGCTAACCGTAGTTAAGCCTAACCGCAGTTAGCGTGTCCGTCTGACTAGGGTATTAGACCGCTCGGCCACGCTACCCACGGTATGACGCTCTCTGGGGCTGACTTTCGAATTAGGAAGGCTAGTCTTGAATTTATTTTAAATAAAAAAGCTTAAAATTATGTGGCAGCGGTGGGATTCGCACCCACGCCCCCGAAGAGACTGGTGCCTTAAACCAGCGCCTTAGACCGCTCGGCCACGCTACTTTTTTTTTTTTTTTACACAGAATGACGCAGTCTGGCACTGACGACCAAATTAGGAAGGCTAGTCTTGAATTTATTTTAAACCAAAAAGCTTAAAAGTTTGTGGCAGCGGTGGGATTCGAACCCACGCCCCCGAAGAGACTGGTGCCTTAAACCAGCGCCTTAGACCGCTCGGCCACGCTACCCACGATATGACGCATGCAGTCTGGGACTGACGTTCGAATTAGGAAGGCTTGTCTTGAATTTATTTTAAATAAAAAAGCTTAAAATTATGTGGCAGCGGTGGGATTCGAACCCACGCCCCCGAAGAGACTGGTGCCTTAAACCAGCGCCTTAGACCGCTCGGCCACGCTACCCACGATATGACGCATGCAGTCTGGGACTGACGTTCGAATTAGGAAGGCTTGTCTTGAATTTATTTTAAATAAAAAAGCTTAAAATTATGTGGCAGCGGTGGGATTCGAACCCACGCCCCCGAAGAGACTGGTGCCTTAAATCAGCGCCTTAGACCGCTCGGCCACGCTACTTTTTTTTTTTTCTTTATTTCCTGGCTTTGGTTCATACCATTTCACAAGAACACAACACGAATAACACAAAATAAAGTACATATTGGAAGGTCATCATCAGCCAATGTCAGGCTGGCTTCGTCTCAGTACATTAAAACTCCCGCAACGACAGCAAAGGCTCTACCCTTGAGAGCCATTCGGGAGGTTCAGCAGCCACTTTCTGTATGGCAATAAACCAATTCACACTTTCTCGAAAGTATATTCTAGCGGGTCGAGCATCCCTGTCGCAGTGATAGCCCGCCATTCTGGAGCGCCATATAGAGTGGAGGCCCATGAGCATGATTAAATCATACGGAACGCCATCTTCATTATCAATGCTTAAATACCGGATGCCGTGGGAGTCTAGTGGAAATTCTTTCTTTATCGTACGTTGCAAAACATCCCAGAAATAAACCCCTTCCCAACAATGCAAAAAAACATGGTCTATTGTTTCCGGCTGCTTGCAGATTAAACAGTGCGCCCCCCACGGTAAAAAAAAATCCCTTTCCTCCAAAAACTTCTTTACTGATAATGTTCCGGTGTGTAATTTAAAGAAAAATGTCATAGCTCCTGGCGACACCTGCATTTTCTTTACTCTCTTCAAGACATCTCTGCCCGGACCTCCACTGTATAAGGTTCTGTACAAGGGTTGTGGCAAAACAATGTCACATAAATCGCGATACAGCTTTTTTCGTTTTACAGTGGACAAATATTCATTAGAAAAACGCACTGAAAGAAATCTTACACTAGCGACGACCTCCCTGTAATAACCAAAAATCCCACCCGTAGCTTCTTCGGTGGAGACAACAAACTCCGGCAGTAGACGCCGTAGCCTAACTTGGCAGACGGTGCGTAAGAAAGGGTCCGAAGCATCCCGAAAAAACAAAAACCGGTTGACCACCTGCCGTAAAAACAGATGGCCGAGTCCCAAACCGCCGTCTTTTACCCGACGGAACAAATTCGTCCTGCTGCAGCGTTCCCATTTACCTGCCCAAACAAAAACGGCGAAAATCCTGTGTAACTTCTGTACGTTTACGCGCGAACAACTCAAAACTTGCATTGCGAACCAAAGTTTGCTGATAAAAAAAAGATTGCATACAGTAGCTCTGGCAAAAATCGACATGTTGGCGCCTTTCCACTTCTCGGCTCTCTCCCGTAGTTCGGTCATTTGTCCTTTCCAATAATGCTAGCTTTCGCGGTAGGCATCCAGCTCGACGCCCAAGTACTTGGTCGGTGTGTCTGTCCACGTAACATTGGCAAAGCGATCTGGTTTCGACGGCCACTGTCCATGCCAGAGCCCAAGGCACTTGGCCCAGTTCACCCCGCTACCGGTAACTTGAGAGAACTCACGGATACATTTGACAGCCTCGGTGATACTCTCCTGGTCAACCGTAAAAATAACGATGTCGTCTGCATACGCGAGCAGCTTCACTTCGGCTGCTTGTAACCTAAACGCACTAATGTTGACATTATTCATAAGTTTCATGCACAATGTTTCAATATAAATGCAAAACAAAAGAGGGCTGAGGGGACAGCCCTGTCGCATCGAACGCTGCAGTCGAATGGGGGCTCCCAGACTCTTATTAATAATCACTCTCGTCGTGCAGTTACAGTACGCCAGGGCCACACCCTTACATATAACTGAACCAACATTCACATGTTCTAAAAGGGAAAACAAAATTTCGTGATCGACGCAGTCGAATGCTTTTTCGAGGTCGATCTGAAGCATGGCGACCCGACCATCCCAGTCATCACAACACTCAAGGACACTTCGCGCCTTTTGAATGTTGGTCACTATTGACCTCCCTTTTATCCCACACGTTTGGTGTGGTCCTACTATATCCTTAATAACCGTTTGCAACCTTCGGGCCAAAACCTTCATAAAAATTTTATATTCAACGTTTGTAAGTGCTATGGGTCTGTAAGATGTTACCACGCGTAATTTGTCTATTTCATCAGTTTTAGGAATGAGTACGGTGTGGGATGACCCATATGACGGAGGCAGGGCATTTACTGTGTAGGCATCGTTATAAATTGCGTTCAAAATAGGTGTGATTTCGTACTTAAATTCTTTGTAAAAACCCGCGCTGAACCCATCCGGTCCCGGCGATTTACCGGCATTTAAACTGTCAATAGCGTGCTCCACTTCTGTTTCAGTTATCTTTAGTTCTAATCTCTCTTTCACTTCATCGTCCAGACGCGGTAGCGTGGCCAGAAACTTATTCTTAAAAGTGATAGCGTCTACCGTGTGGGATGCGAAGAGGGTTTGGTAATGGGCGTTGAACGCTGCTTTGATGCTACCCACGGATTTTTTCTTTATTGCCGGCTTCGACACACAATACACAACATACAAAAGTGATAAAACGTGTCAGCAAACCTTTAGCGGACACGACGCGTTAAAATTTATTCATCTCCACCAAGCTGTTAAGCTGGTCTATCCCTTCTGGTGGTTCGGGGAGCGTTCGATACACTTCCCTCAAACGTACAACACTTTCTATAAAATGTTCCCGCAGAGGGCGCACATCAACATCTGCATTGTTGAACTGCATTCGCGTTTTCCACAAGCTGTGGAGGCCGAAGAGCATAATTGTATCCAGTGGACTAGTGTCAGTGTGTAAAACCGGAAGGAATCTTATGCCGTACATATCTAGGGGTAATTCTTTTTTCAAAGTCCTTTGAAGCACATCCCAGAAAAGGATGGGATCCCAACAATCCAGGAATACGTGTTCTATGATTTCAGCTTTCTTACATAGGTAACAGTTAGTTGTCCAGGGTACAAAAAGACCTTTTTCATGAAGCCATGTTTTTACTGATAACGTGTTAGTATGAAGTTTAAAGAAAAAGGATTTGACCGAGGGTAACACCGGCATTCTCTTCACTCTGTGCAAAACATCTCCTCCTGGGCCTCCACATAATGGCAAACGGTAAAGTGGAACCGGAATCATTGCATCCAATAAATCTGAGTACAATTTTTTCCGCGTGACATCACTCAAGTATTGCATCGAAAATCGCGCATGCAGCATCCCGTATGCAAGTACCCCTTCGCGTAAGTACCCTCTCACAGCCCCAAACATAGCATGACAAGAGCATACCACATATCCTGGAAGGAGTCTGCACAGTCGGAGTTGCACAACTGTGCGCAGGAACATGTCATTTTGATTTCGCAGAAACATAAATCGTGAGACGACTTGCCTCAAAAACAAATGTGCAAGGCCTAGCCCACCTTTTTTTGCAGACAGGAACAAGTTTGTCCGACTGGTTCTTTCCCACGTCGATGCCCAAATAAAAACGGCGAAAACACGGTGCAATTTTTGAATGCTGATCCGAGAGGCACTGAGCACATTCATGACATACCATACTTTTGCAGTGAGAAATAAATTGCACACGGTAGCCCGCGAAAATACAGATAATTGCCTTCCTTGACACGCATCAGCCTTTTCTTTTGCATTTAAAGTTTCATCTCTCCAATACGAATCAGGGTCCCGGTATGCTTGGAGAGGTACACCTAGATACATTGTAGGAATCGTTGACCACTGCAGTCGAGAGTAGTACTCTGGCGTGTCTTCCCAACTGCCGTGCCAGAAGCCATAGCTCTTTTCCCAGTTTATTAACGCCCCCGTAGACTGACAATATTTGTGGACTACATTTGTGGCTTCACAGATGCTATCTTTATCTGAACAGAAAACCGCAATATCATCGGCATAGGCCAATATTTTAACATGCGCTGACTGTAGCCTGAAGCCCGTTACGCTCTCATTATTTCGGATAGCCAAGCAAAGAGGCTCAAGGTAGAGTGCAAACAACAGGGGCGACATGGGACAGCCCTGCCTAACTGACGACCGCACTTGCAGGCTTTCGGTCAGTTCTCCGTTCACTATAATTCGCGTTGTGCAGTTGGCATACGCCATTCTGACGCCGTCTGTTATTAAATCCCCAACATTGGAGTGATCCAATATGGCAAACAGCACATCATGCGACACCCGGTCAAATGCTTTTGCGAGATCCAGTTGGATCATTGCCACACGGTCACCAAGTGCGTCACAACATTCTAGTACGCTTCGCGCTACGTGAATGTTCGTGGCGATGCTCCGTCCCTTTATGCCACAAGTCTGATGCGTGCCAACCAGCTTTGTTATCACACATTGCAGTCGTCTTGCCAACACTTTCATAAATATATTATAGTCAACGTTGGTGAGGCTTATCGGGCGATAAGACCCCACCAACAAACGCTTTTCCGGCTCCTCAGTTTTCGGAATCAGTGTGATATGAGAAGTTCTGAAGGACAGTGGAACACGGTTTTGCTCATAAGCTTCATTGATAACCTTCAGGAGTAGGTAAGCTATCATTGGCTTAAACATTTTATAAAAGGACGCCCCTAATCCGTCAGCGCCCGGTGCTTTACCAGCTGGTAGAGCGTCTATTGCGTCCTCTATTTCTTCGACGCAAATTGGCATTTCTAGTCGCTCCTTTTCTTCATCATCAAGCTTGGGCATTAGAGGCAAAAATTCTGCTTCAAAATCCCCTACCATTTTTCACGGGTGACCAAGTAGGTCTTTGAAATGACCGGCAATTACATGTTTGATAACACTGCCGTCCGACGAAACATCATTTCGTATTTTCCGTATTTACTTACGGCTCGCGTATCGCTTTTCGTCCGATAAAGCACGCTTTGTAGGTGCTTCAGCGGTCCACAGCTTCTCAGACCGTGCGCGAATACCCGCCGCTCTGTACTTATCTGTATCTAATCTTTCCAACTGTATCTTGATGCTCCTTAGTTCTTTGGAAAATGTACCTGGTTGAGCGCATTCTATACCAGTAAGGAATTCTAATTGCTCACACAGGTGCTTATCGTTTTGTTTCTGTTCATACCGCAGTTTACTACTTTTTTCAACTGCCTTCAGTTTTACGGCCTGTTTAAATTCTTCTCAGCCCACGGCACCACTTATCGGCTGCTCTGCGAGCAACTTTTTTAGCTCCTCCTCAACGTCCTTAACATAACCCTCGTCCTCCAACAATTTCGTGTTGAGTTTCCATAGGTCCCAATTAAAGCTGTTTTTGCTTTGATTTCTGCCGAAGTTTGCAATCACTAGACAGTGATCACTAAAGCACACTGGTCTAACCTCATACGATGTACACAGCGGCACTAATTCAAGCGATACATACAACCGATCAAGTCGTGAGTGGCTACTGCCTTGAAAATGAGTGAATTGCAGTTGAGTAGCATTTGCAAACACACTTCCAACATCTTCCAAGTTGTGACCGTGAATAACTGAATTCAGGATCTCCGCACTCTTATCCTTCACTGTCAAGCGTTTTACACGGTCTTCAGCGCGACAAACACAGTTGAAATCCCCCAACAAAACTATGACCTTTTCACAATCTAGGTACGTCTGGAAACGTTAAAAAAACATTCTCTCGGAAGCTATATTACATGCATACACACACATAACTCTGAAGTTTACATCGTAATGTGAAAAATCAACAATCAGGAGCCGGCCACTTTAACACGAAAACAGCGACTGCACATTTATACCAACATTGTTACGTATGAAAAGGGCACAGCCGCCAGAGGAACTAGCTGAATGACACACACAAACGTCGAAATGCAGTCGGAAAGCGGACACCATTCGATCTGTCGCTTCTTGGCTATCAATTTTGGTTTCTTGAACAGCTACTATACGTGCAGATCGTTCTCAATGAAAAGGCGGTTAAGCTGGCACTGTCGCCTTCTTGCTCCGAGGCCCCGTACGTTTATTGTAGCTACACGTAGCGCCTCAGGGATGTTGATTGCCATGTCGAAGAAAGGAAAGGAGCCTATCTCATGGTGTCTACCTAAACGACAAACCCCGGAACCCCATGCCACCTCTGTATGGCATGAACTACACAAAACTACGGAGGCGGTTTACCCGCCTGCCGTGATTCTACAGGAATGTTCGGACGCGGCTTCAAGGTCGAACGCCTCATACCTGATGTTTTAGTCGGCGGCTCGTCTCCGCCACTGGCACCAAGTTGGGGCACATTCGGAGCAAGTTTCTCGTGCGGCCGTTTTCCGACTGTTTGGCTGACCGCTGTACCGAGAGCGTCCATGGGCTGGGTGTCGCTAACCACAGAGTCAGATAATGTCACAGCCGCACCATTCGGCACGACGGCGACGGCCGATGCAGACTCTGGGGAAGACTTCTCGGGCGTTGCGCCTGCGACAGGTTGACACTCCAGTTGATCCGTCTGTGGGGCGCCTACCTTGGTCTCTTGCAGCGACGATACATTAGCCGCTCTCGATGCCTCCTCCGCGTCGGCTTCATCCATGAGCAGTTCGGCAGCGTCTACGCTGCTCACGGGCCAGGCGACGCTGGCGTACGTCCGAGAACACTGGGTCTCGTCATGTCCGAAGCGACGGCAGGAACCGCACCGTGGAATGCGGCAGTCGCGCTGAATGTGGCCCGTACCTCGACACCGCAGACAGAGGGGAGCCCTGCCCGCAACGACCACAAGGGCTAGCTCTCCAGCGACGTTCACCTGATGGGGCAGGTCGTCCAGCTTCACGCCGGCATTCAACTTCAACGTCACCAGCCTCGTGGTCGAACCCTTATCCGCCACACCCTGTGCGCGCCACCGCTCTTTAGATATGTCGGTCACTTTGCCGAACGGCGCGAAAGCGAGCCGCACGTCCCCGTTCGGTACGCTGGACAGCAGCCAATGTAGCTTCATTCGGATGTCTCAGTTCGCCGGGTCAATCACGAGGCATCGAGCAGCTTTCACTTTCAGCTCACCCATTTGCACAATCTTCTTAACGCCCACGTCGTCCTTAAAGGTTACGGCCCAAACGTGTCTCATGCGGTACGCCCCGAGGGCGATAACTGCCGGCAGGAGCGATAGGGGAGCGAGCGCATCCCGGAAATCTTTCACCCGGTATGGCGGACCCTGATGTCTCCGTGCAAGAAAACAGTGTTTAGAACGGATCGTCCTGTAGGCAAACTAGGCAATACGACCTGGTATTCTTCACCCGATGCGAAAACCCTGTCACCGCGGCTCGACATGGCCGCTGTAGCCGCTCCAACGGAGCTCGTCATAACACGTCTGTCACGCTCGGTGGCCGGAAGTGGAATCCCTCGGCCACGCTACCCACGGAATGACGCAGTCTGGCACTGACGTCCGAATTAGGAAGACTAGTCTTGAATTTATTTTAAATAAAAAAGCTTAAAAGCTTGTGGCAGCGGTGGGATTCGAACCCACGCCCCCGAAGAGACTGGTGCCTTAAACCAGCGCCTTAGACCGCTCGGCCACTTTTTTTTTTTCTTTATTGCCGGACAATGCACAGTTTACAAGAGATAAAACACGCCAACCTGTCTTCAGCTGGCGAGACAAGTTAAAATTTCTTCAGGCACACTAACTCATCAAATACATCGATCCAATCAGGAGGTTCGGGTAATGCCTGATACACTTCTCGCATGTACACCATACTCTGAATGAAATTTTCGCGTACAGAGAGAACATTTGGATCTGCGTGACGCACTGCCATTCTTGTTTGCCACAGACTGTGAAGGCCTAGGAGCATAAGCATGTCATAGGGAATTTCATCACTTTTCACTGGGAGAAACCGGATGCCGTAGGGTGTAATGGGCAGCTGTTTCTTTAGAGTTTGTTGCAATATGTCCCAATGGAAGATAGGGTCCCAGCACTCGATGAAAATGTGTTCAATTGTTTCCACTTTTTTGCACAATAGACAATTAATTGTCCATGGAACGAATATGCCCTTCTGGTGTAGCCATGCTTTTACGGGGAGGGTGTTCGTGTGTAACTTAAAAAAGAAGGATTTAATGTGAGGTCTAACTGGCATCCTTTTGACCCTCTTCAACACATCCCTTCCTGGGCCTTCACAGTAAATTACTCTGTACAATGGAGCTGGTAGTAGGTTTTCCAGCAAGTCAGCATACAATTTCTTTTTTGTAACAGAACACAGGTAATTCAATGAGAACCGAGCATGCAGCATACGGAAAGAAACCACAACTTCATGAAAGTAGCCAGTCACGCGACGGCACCTTATATCACTGGTTGTAACAATGAATTCAGGCAGCGCTCTCGCGAGTCGAACTTGCATAACTGTGCGCAAAAAACTGTCCCTTTTATCCCGAAGAAAAAAGAAACGTGACACAATCTGCCTGATAAACAAATGAGATAGGCCCAGGCCTCCATCGCGGACTGAGCGGAAAAGATTAGTGCGGCTCTCTCCCAAGTTGAGCCCCATATAAATACAGCAAAAACTCGGTGCATTTTCTGTACATTGGCACGGCTCATACACAGCACCTGCAGCACGTACCATACTTTAGCTATCAAAAACAAATTGCACACTGTAGCACGCGCAAACATTGAAAGGCCACGACCCTGCCAATTTCCCATCTTCTCCCTCATTCTATCCGTTGCCTCACTCCAGTACTCTGCGGGATTCTGATAGTGCTCGAGTGGTACACCAAGATACGTCGTTGGTGTGGTTATCCAATTCATACATGCAAACTTATCTAGCTTAATGTCCCAGTTGCAATGCCATATACCAACACTTTTTTCCCAGTTTAACTCTGAACCAGTGAGCTTACAGAGCTTCTTAGCAAGATTGACGGCCCCTAACACACTCTGGCGATCTTGACAGAATACGGCTATGTCGTCAGACCGCTCGGCCACGCTACCCACGGAATAACGCAGTCTGGGGCTGACGTCCGAATTAGGAAGGCTAGTCTCGAATTTATTTTAAATAAAAAAGCTTAAAAGTTTGTGGCAGCGGTGGGATTCGAACCCACGCCCCCGAAGAGACTGGTGCCTTAAACCAGGGCCTTAGACCGCTCGGCCACGCTACCCACAGAATAGCGTGCATGCGGAGCGCTTCACAACCGTTCGCTGCTTGCGTAACATCGTTACGTGGCCTATTTTTTCCGCGGCTGCTCACCACGCCCATTCGTTCCCTCCACTGCTATATGCCGCTCTTACAGACGGGCGCAGGTGGCGAAAATAAAACCTCTGATCATTTTTACAGGGAAAAAAAAAAAAAAAAAAGCTTCGGAAATGGGAAAGTGGGTTAGACAAAAGTGCGTGCTATCACTGCTTCGTCAACACTTGATCGTATCCCATGTAAATGCGTCTCCGATAACCATTGTCTAAAATATCAACATGCGAAGACGGCGATAATTACCTAAGATTGCCCCCGGCCCTTAAGAGAACACGTGTAATCGCCAGTGAAAAAAAAAATAAATAAATAAGATTAAGAGCATTAAAGGCTCCTCTCTGTTTTCAGTTTTGGCTAGCATCAATAGTGCCATATTTTATCGCGTTCTTCAGTCAGTGAAGTGGCCAACAAGTGAAATATGGAACAGAAGATTTACTCCTAGTAAAATAAGAATTGCGCACACAAGAATGTAAATCGTCATGTAACCTTGCTTCACGGTATGCTGCGATTGGTCATCGGAGTGTGCGCATGCTTGCGGTGAAAACCCGAAATTTAGAAAAGCCATCCTGTGAGGCACAGGCGGAAACGAACTTCACGAAAAAGCAGAGAGAGAGAAAGAGAGCTAACAAATCAATATCAACAGATCGAAACAATTTTGCGACTGAACATCCTTGCATATAGCACTGACTCAGCTCTGTTGCTGAAGACGTGCGCCTAAAATAGAAACACTTAAGCTTTGCACGCGAGATTTTTCTTTTTTCCTTGAAACAGTGCGCAGTGTAACAGTGCATTTGCGTCACAATTAGAAATTCATCTACGAAAATTAAATGTTCTAAATCTGATTCTTTTTCCTTCGTGGAGTTTCGTACTCGCTGTCAATAGCCTTCCCCGTCACAGAAAAGTTGTCGTCATTGAAAGCCATAAAAACTGCGATATACTCGCTGCTTATTCATTTATAAGTTTGGGCAGAATTGCGTAGGGGCTGGTACAGAGTAAAAAATGAGGAAGCAGTCACCATACTGCAGTTTTATGCGCCTAACGTGACCTCACCTCGTGTCTGACGTTAAAGCGTTCGTTCAGCAGCTGACATCGGGAACCAAAACTGCATGAGGAAAAGTTTTCAGTTACAATGATTAGGAAACCTGGCATCCGCATTAATTGTACTACGCTATAAGAACCTGTGGTGAACATGGACGCTTTCGCCCTGACATATCAACGTTCATACACAAAGCCTCCCTGAACGCAGAACGCCGAAGCCACAAAATGAGCGCCCACCCGAGCGCAGTTTCCGAAAAGAAATCGAAGTTTCTCTTTAAGCGAAATCGATTACTTTCAAAGCGCCATATACGATCCAGTTGCGCATTGAGGCCAAGTGACAGGCTGTGTGAGTCACTCTAGGCCCATGCCACTTTGATTCGTACAGCGACCACTGTTCTCGCTAGTAGTGAATGACCTTGTACCTCCAACATGCCGCGCCGATAAGAGACGTTTAACACTGCCAAACTATGTGCTAGTCTCTCACCGGTAAGTCGCGTGTAAGTCGCCAAACAGTGTTTTCGTACATCTAAGTTGGTTTAAGCGGCGTTAACCCTCGGCTAATTTTTACCTGTGTTAATCAAAATTCGAAAAAACGATTTGTGAAACTAGAATAATAAGATTTATTGTTCACAGCGGTGCGCTAAACGCTATATCAGTTAATCTCAGCAATATTAATGTCACCAAATGAATTAACAGGAATGTTCGGAAATATAACACTGACATGACTTTCGCTGCAGTAACGAACAAATGGGCCACACATAGAGAAACCTTCTGATAGTCAATCCTAAAATGTGCGCACAGAGACTCGAGCGTGGTAGGAATATATGCTAAGGATATCCGTATGTTCCGAGTCGGTGATGAGAACACCGCTCCCACGTCCGCCTGTGAGGTGACAACGAAATATGGAGTATCTCTTGTCTGAAAAGGTGTCAGTGTTATCTACATCGTCACTAAGCTAGATTTCAAAACAAGACTTTAACGTCAGCAGATGTGGTATCGGTGGCACAGGAAGGATAATCACGATGGTAAACCACACTACGTATAAATTGGTAAAAAGCACTGAGGTATCAGAGAATGGCTGCACGCGTGTACTCGTAGCTCAAAACATCTGGACTGTTGATGTCACCGGGGTAAGCAAGTGAAGCAGTAGCATGCACACTGGTTTGTACACGAATGCTATCACTTTCAGCAAAGTAGGAGGTGCGTTAGTACGTGCTGCTTTCTCCAGCTTGGACACGGAGCTTCAACTCTGTGTGGTGGGCAGGACTGAGATCGCTTCAAGACTGCACCGTGTAGACACCGGACGTCGAGTCTGCAATGGAGACTACAATGAATGTTCATCCAAATGTTAGTGATTTCCTACCTCATATTTTTAAAAACCAACGCGATCAGCTTACTCGTGAAATTATTGGACCGTTCGCAGTCAGCGAAAGGTGCGCAGGTTACGTTAGCTAGTATTCCTAAGCTTGCTGCCTAAACGTAAGGTAGACATGATGTGTGCTGTAGTCTCGAAATGAATTAAATTTACTCCGTAATATACGTTAGAGTTTACACTTACTCTTTCCGCTGGTGTGACGCAGTAGTTAGGGCGCTCGACTACTGTTCACAAAGAAGCGCGGGATTGAATCCCGGCCTCGTCGGCCGCTTTTCTCTGGAGGCGAAAAGCAAGTCGCCCGTGTGCTGTGCGATGTCAGCTCAGGTTAAAGAACCCTAGGCGGTCGAAATTTCCGGAGCCCTCCACTACAGCGTCTCTCATAGCCTGAGTCGCTTTGAGACATTAAACTCCACAAACCAACCAGAGTTTACACTTACTTTCTGATCGAAGAAGTAGCAAGGTCAGCACGTCTTCCGTATGGTTATCTACAAAGCAGATACAAGGACATAAACATGGAAAATCCGTGCGCTGTGCGATGTCAGTGCACGTTAAAGAACCCCAGGCGGTCGAAATTTCCGGAGCCCTCCACTACAGCGTCTCTCATAGCCTGAGTCGCTTTGGGACGATAAACCCCACAAACCAACCAGAGTTTACACTTACTTTCTGATCGAAGAAGTAACAAGGTCAGCACGTCTTCCGTATGGTTATCTACAAAGCAGATACAAGGACATAAACATGGAAAATCCGTGTGCTGTGCGATGTCAGCTCACGTTAAAAAAACCCGGTGGTCGAAATTTCCGGAGCCCTCCACTACAGCGTCTCTCATAGCCTGAGTCGCTTTGGTTTGGTTTGGTTTGTGGTGTTTAACGTCCCAAAGCAACTCAGGCTATGAGAGACGCCGTAGTGGAGGACTCCGGAAATTTGGACCACCTGGGGTTCTTTAACGTGCACTGACATCGCACAGCACACGGGCGCCTTGCTTTTCGCCTCCATCGAAAAGCTGCCGCCGAGGCCGGGATTCGATCCCGCGTCCTTGGGAACAGTGGTCGAGCGCCGTAACCACTGCGCCACCCCGGCGGGGGTGAGTCGCTTTGAGACGTTAAACCTCACAAACCAACCAGAGTTTACACTTATACTTTCTGATCGAAGCAGTAACAAGGTCAGCGAGTCTTCCGTATGGTTATCTACAAAGCAGATACAAGGACATAAACATGGAAAATCCATGTGCTGTGCGATTTCAGCTCACGTTAAAGAACCCCAGGCGGTCGAAATTTCCGGAGCCCTCCACTACAGCGTCTCTCATAGCCTGAGTCGCTTTGGGACGATAAACCCCACAAACCAACCAGAGTTTACACTTACTTTCTAACCGAAGGAGTAACAAGGTCAGCGCGTCTTCCGTATGGTTATCTACAAAGAAGATACAAGGACATAAACATGGAAAATCCGTAGGTGGTCATATGCGATATATTGTGGCATAATTACGGACATTGATTGCTCACTTTTCGGAATCCCATGAATTTCCTTAGGAAGCCCGAGAGCAATTGCCCCTAATGTGATCCGGATTTATGTTAGAATACGTTTCGTGCCATTGTCGCTCTAGTAATTTTCTTTGGAAACTCATTTCAGGAAACTGCACTTGCAATTTCACCCGCTTCCCACGACACGCGATCAGAAATAAAAGCCATCTATGTTCACTACATTTGTTGGCCAAAGCAAGCTTCATTTCAAGGACTAGAAGCAATGGTGTTGCGCGCGATCATGTTTGCGCGCAAAACAAACCCTGATGGCGGTATTGCAATAATATTCTTTCATGGCCCCTCAAGGATACCCCAATCTGATATTTAAAAAATAAAACAAAACACAAGCTCTGTTTGCTTCCACACTCCGAGAAAAAAAAAACATAAATAAAATCACTTTATGCGCGAGCGGCGAAACATCGCCTGCAAGGGCAGCAAGCGAGTTCATTTCAAGTACCCAAAATCATGAATAGCTGCTGAAACAGAAACAAAAGAGAAGCGTTATGGCAGCGGTGGGATTCGAACCCACGCCCCCGAAGAGACTGGTGCCTAAAACCAGCGCCTTAGACCGCTCGGCCAAGCTACCGACAGGCAAAGGGTGTCTCCTGATGGCCCGTCGTTTCTTTATACGGTCCGGATAACCGGACGACGACACTCCTTACAGCGAGGGGAATCCCCCGTGCCTCTACAAGCACGTGATGCACTGCGAAATGGACGTCAAAAGTTCGGTGAACAATGCATGGCATTAAAATATGGCGCATGGGTAGATCGATGAAACTTCACAGGCTTTCGTTTGGTGAGCACATGAGCATTCGATTCTTAGGCGCCACGTGGGGAAATTTACTTATCAATAATTTCAATTTTTAGTGACAATACTCTCAAAATCATTTCAAAACCTCTCCACGAAAGGAAATTTTCCTGCAATCGCCGCACGCTGGTCTTTACTAACAATAGAACCGCTAACGGATCACTGGATTCACTGCCCCTTGCTTATAGTCTGGTAGGCATAATAGACCCGGGCTCGATCGTGACTATTCATGGCCTTTCAAGACATTCCTTAACAGGCGGGATCACTGTCCAGGCGGTGGAAACCTAATGGTGAGTACAAGTTCACCTTCAGAGGTGTGACTAGAATGGCTGTCGTCACTGAGTCAGAATGTGGATGAAACTTTGGAGATTTTTCCTTACAACTAGTTTCAGCATCACGAAATAATCGCAGATTGAACCAACTGTGTACACCTTCAAGTTTTGAAAGAAAATACCAGTACGCTTCATTTTTACCGGCTTTTGGGCGAAATGGTTGAGTGCATGAAGCTGAAGGTGAGGAAACACAGTCATGACAGGGCATTTTGCAATTTGAGCTGAATGTTGACAGCGAACTATGCAGTCCTTCCTTTTTCCAGCCTATATATACCTTATATAATGAATTTTATGCAGAAAAAAGATAGATATTTTTTAGCTTGGTGCTCGCCCCCCTTGAAAGTGAGGAATTGAGCTCTTAGCGAGATAAGGGCCGCTGTTAGAGCCGGTTTCGAAAGATCGCAGGAGAAAAAGAGGTGCTTACGCCACGTACGATGAGAGGGAAAAAAATAAAAAGAAAACGAGGATTACGGAGCGATAAGAAAAAGACAAGCAACGCTGCCAGCGACGGAAAACCAGTTTCGCAAGGAAGAAAAAGCCGCAGAGAGGAGGAACGGAACATCCGCGCCTTTTCCAGCGAAGCCATCACACACACCCAGGTTGGACGCTTCTCAGCTATATGCTATATGTAACCATGATTTTAATAAAGGCAGTGTTCGCATGACCAGTGAAACCAACTGGGGCGTGCTGAGAGTAGACTGGCCTTCCTTCACTATTTTTCGCTTTAAATTATTTAATTAGTAATACCAACCAACTTTACAATTTTTGGCTGCGGGAACGAGGTGTCAATTCAAAGTTTTCGATCGTCTTGAAACGCAGCTGTCGCGTGGAAACATCTTAATTGCGCGTGTGAACATTTGAGGATACTGAAAAAAAAAAAAGTGTACGTGCGTTACGTACGGTACCTCATGTGCAAACATTTCGGCCAGCTTTTTTTCAAGACGATTCTTCATTGCATAACCCTCTGAGGCCCAGAGGCAATAAATATCGTTCATAAAAGAAATCTGAGATTTATCTATTTAAAATTCGTTCTGGTTGAAAATTAAATAAAATTTCGCCATGTATATAATGCCAACTAAATAACAAATTCAGAGAAACGAAAATAAAGCGCGAACTAAAAGCCACAATACTGTCGATGGTCTCATCGGTCCTTTTAGATGGCACACTGTTTGACATGGTTTTATTTGGCAGTTTAGTATTGAGAAACTGGTACACCGATGTCAAGGCACGTAAAAGTCCCTAGGTGGCGGAAATAATACCGCAGCCTTCCATTACGGTACCTCTTTCTCTATTTCAATTCCATCTTATATTCCCATAATGTGCTTCTCGCTCACGTATTCAGCGAGAAGGGCGGAGAAGAAGAAGTAGAGGTTTCCGAACGTCTGAAGCTAGCGCTCTTCCATTTTTCTGGATTTTATATCGCTGTGAGCTATTTGTGATCTCGACATCCTTCGGGATGGCGGGCGCACGACCCCTGCGCCCACCCGCCACCATCGAACAGGCTACAGCGTACTCGACGGGTCACCTTGACGTCGCGGACGTGGAGCTTCCAGACTCGGCAGATGACTCAACCGTGACAGAGATGGATTCCGACAACAGCTACACGCCTGTCCAGTCGCGCCGCCTGAAAAGAAAGCTGCGCCGAACGTCAGTAATGAGTGAGACACCAAAGAAGAACGCTGAAAAGCAAGGGATCTTCTCCGTGGCCTTCGTACCAACAACGGCAACGGCGAATCTGAATGTGATAAACAGACAGCACCTGACGCAGTTTTTCGACCAGCTGGTTCCCGGTGAAGTTGACGAAGTCAGAATTAATCCCTGGAAGAATGTCCTGACCGTGGATGTCAAATCCCAGGCAACAGTGGACAAGCTGAAAGGAATTGGTGCGCTAGGCAACATGCCGGTCCGTTCCTTCCTTGCACATGGGAAAAAGACTACTGCAGGTGTAATCAGCGACGTTGACCCCGAGATAAGTGAAAGCGATCTCTGCACGCTGATCAAATCTACGGCGCGCATTGTGGATGTTCATCGATTCGGCCGCTCAAAGTGCGTTAAATTAGTCTTTGAAACTGAATCCCTCCCATCCCACGTTAAAGTGGGCTATGTGAGGCACCCAGTTCGGATGTATGTTCCAAGACCTGTTCAGTGCCACAAATGCCACAAGATCGGACATGTGAGCGCCGTTTGTCGAAACGAGGTATCCTGCCGTCGATGCGGCGGTACGCATCCTCATGACGCATGCGAGACGGAGACTGTCAGGTGTTCTAACTGCTCGGGTGCCCATGAATCGACGGCTAAGGACTGTCCTAAAATTCGGGATGAAAAACGTATACTAAAAAAGATGGTGAGAGATAACTCGACTCATCAAGAAGCGGCCGCGTCTATTCGTCGTCGCAAGCACCGTTCCCGACGCCGGCACAAGGAATCGGAAGGCAAGCCTAGCCTGGATAAGTCAACTTCAGAGTTAACGTCAGCTCAGGTGCCACAACAGATTGAGTCTAATCCCGCTAAGAGTACTCTTGCTGTAATGTCGCAGACAGTGTCACATGCCAAGGATCAGACAGAGGCTGTTGTATTACCTACCGCCTCTGATGCTGAGTGGCCAGCTCTACCATCAAAGGCCAACGCCAGGCCTAATCCCAGTTTGGTTGCCACACGTACTGAAAATTCCGACAACCCCGACAGCCAGCAGGTAAAAGAAATGCTGAAACAGCTGGTTCGTTCAATGCGGGTGCTGCTCTCCAGCATCAACACGCAAACAGCAAAGTTTGCTGTTCAGTTTTTGGACGCATTTGAGCCGCTCTTGGCGGCATTGCAATAATTCACAATGGCGCAACAAACTAACCCCACCTCTGTGACGATGCACTTGCGCCGCAGTGTTGTGATGCAATGGAATGCCCGAGGCCTGCGTGGTCGGCTGAGTGACTTCCGACAGCGGGTACAGAAGTACCGCTTTCCTGTGATTGTGATCTGTGAGCCCAACATGCCGGCTGCTTTCCGCCTTTCTGGATATGTTCTGCTATGGTCTAGAGAAGCAAACGAAACAAGCAAAGTGCTGGTATGTGTACGCCAAGACATTGCGCACGTCCGCCATGCTCTGCAGCCCCACAACACGAACCACTACATTTGTTTGACGTTAACCCTGAAAGGACGAGTATGTTCTGTAATTGGCGCTTATATTCCACCGAGGGATGGCTTGGACAAATCATATCTATTTTCAACAATCCAGTGTTGTGCAGCACCTCGTATTATTGTGGGGGACTTTAATGCTCACCACCCTCAGTGGGGTAGTGCAATAATGAGCAATAGAGGAAGAGACCTGGCAGACTTTATGCATACGCAAGATCTCGTCAATATAAACGACGGCTCACCGACGTTTCTACGCGGAACAACCTACAGCAGCTGCTTGGATGTGGCGTTTGTTTCCAGAAACCTCCATCCCTCCGTTTCTTGGTGTAGTGATGTGGAAACACATGGGAGTGATCATATACCAACGTACATATGCATCAAGTGGTTTGCACCTGCCACTTCACCTCGTGTGCAATACACAGACTGGCCCGCCTTTAGGGCAGCGGTGGAGACTTTCAGCGTGGACCTCCAGTCACCATCTCAAATAGAGGGACTCATTACTTCCTCTCTCAGTGAGAACACTCGCTATGTTAGTGTGCCGGTGTCAGTGTCCAGCATCGACGTGGAATTCGAGCGGCTTCGCGCGATCCGTCGGCGGGCTGAAAGGAAGTACAGAAGAACGAAATCCGCGCAAGATCTCGCACTTTCTCGCCGAGCTAAACGTCAAGTTTTGCGTCACCTGGAGAGGTTAGGACGACAACGTTGGAGACAGTTCTGCTCATCACTGGATCCCCGTAAGCCCCTGTCGCGTATCTGGCATGTTGCGAGAAGCTTGCGCACACCTCCGCGAGAAAGGCACCCTTTTCGTGCCCTGGCCCTTTACCAACGCCGCAATGAAGTTGACGTAGCTGAAGATTTTTGTAAAATGGTTGTGGGCACAAACCAGGCACAGTTACCAATTTCAGAGGTTTTTGCACCACCTTCGCCGAATGATCAATACGACGTGCCCTTTACAATAGCTGAATTAGACGCCGCTCTTGCTTCTTGTCGGCATTCATCTGCACCTGGTCCTGACGGGATTACTTATTCAACCTTATCGAACCTAGGCAAGGATGGTAGAACTGCACTACTTAATTATTTCAATGATATATGGGCTTCTAGTACTGTTCCTGAACACTGGAAAATTAGCCGCCTGGTTGCTCTTTTGAAGCCTGGAAAGCCTCCTCTCGAACTTACCTCATACCGGCCAGTTGCCCTAGCAAGCTGTGTTGGAAAAGTTATGGAGCGCATGGTGCTGGCAAGACTTGAGTGGTATCTAGAGAGTAATGATCTTTATCCTAATATGATGACTGGATTTCGCCGCGGACGCTCTTCCATTGACAGCGTCATCGACCTTGTGGCGACAGTAGAACACGAAAAGCGTCACCGTCGACTAGTAGCTGCTGCATTTTTAGATATAAAGGGAGCTTACGACAACGTCCTCCATGAAGCTATTCTTGATGGACTTGACGACGTGGGAGTTGGTGGCCGGCTGTACTTGTGGATTGTAAGCTATCTCAGCGGCCGTTCTGTTTACATGACTACGCCTGAAGGAGATACTACCCACTTTCAGGTCGGTCGTGGAGTTCCACAGGGAGGAGTTCTCAGCCCAACTTTATTTAACGTTGCGCTAATTGGCCTGGTGAGTGAACTGCCAACTAACATCCACATAAGTGCATATGCTGACGACATCTGCATCTGGGCCTCTGGTTCGACGCGCCCACAACTACGTGCGAGACTGCAACGAGCTGTGTCATTAACATCGATGTACTTACGGCGTCAAGGTTTATTTTTAGCGGCAGAAAAGTGTGCAGTGATCGCGTTTACGGGAAAATGTGTCAGCCGCTACCCGATTACCCTTCATGGAGTCGTAATACCATACGTCTCCAGGCACAGATTCTTGGGAGTAATTATTGACCACCGACTATCCTGGTCGAAACATATTGCTATGGTGAAGAAGAGGCTAATTAATTTTTGCCATGTACTTCGTTACATAGCTGGCATCAAATGGGGTCCAACTGAGCGCTCCTTAATACGCCTTTACGAGGCTCTGTTTGTTGGCTACATCCGGTACAGTCTCCCAGTACTCTCTAGTATGAGCATTTCCTGCTTGCGGACTTTAGAGAGCGTGCAAGCGCAGGCACTGAAAATATGCCTTGGACTGCCCAGATGCACCTCTAACAAAGGCACAATTGAAGAGGCACACGCTCGCCCAATGTCCATATACTTGTCACACGAACCACTTCGTGTATATTTACGAGCACTTACAAGACACCGTTTTCACCCACTCAGCAAGATTCTGGATGAGAGGCCGGACTGCAGTTTTACAACTGCACTCCGCTGCCATCAGTCGCAAGTACCGACAGGATATGCCCTCCCATATCATCCCACCCAACCACCATGGACGATGGATAAACCTTTTGTGCACCTTCGTGTTCCCGGAATACTAAAGAAATCAATGGTACCAATTAGTGGACTAAAACAACTTACTCTGGCACACATCTGGTCAGAATATCCCAGTTATATTCACATATACACTGATGGATCTGTGTCAGCACAGGCATCCGCTGCAGCTGTGGTCATACCAGCTCGGAAAACGACTCTGCATTTCCTTTTGGGACATACCTCTACATCAACCGCTGCCGAACTTGTAGCCATTCGAGAATCTATTCGCTATATATGTGGGGAACCACCTCAAAAATGGTGTATATTCACGGACTCGAAGACTGCATTACAAATTTTGGAAAACTTCTTACGCCACACTGCCTATCAGTCCCTGGCACTAAACATTATGGATCTCATCACATCTGCCCAGCTGCAAGGCCACACGATAATGTTTCAATGGATTCCTGCCCACTGCGGCCTCCATGGGAATGAGCAGGCCGATGTTGAAGCGAAAAGCGCACTCATCAATGGCTTCCAAACAGCTGTGCCTTTTTCAAGAGCGGATACGACGTGTCTTCTAAAGAGTTATATGAATATTGCTACAGCAGCTTACTGGGCTCAACCAGACGCCCGACACATCCGTCTAAGAAGGCTTGATCGAACATTTAAATTTTATGTTCCGCGTGATATTCCGCGTCATCAGACATGCTTGATACATCGACTTCGTTTAAACGTGGCTTTCACGCGCAAATACTTACATTTAATTGGACAGCTGGACTCACCGGAATGTTTAACTTGTGGCATCCCAGAGACTGTGGACCATGTATTATTGGTGTGCCCAGAGTATGCGAACGAAAGAAATGTGCTAGCTGCTTCCTTGAAGCGTTTAGACAAGAGGCCTCTGTCGGAGGAACTGCTGCTGGGCGCTTGGCAGGACAAGGGGAAGGGCGTCCAGGCAGTGCGCGCTCTTTGCCGTTTTTTGAGCGCCAGCGGACTTGATTCACGTTTGTAAAGCAAGCTGCTGTGTCTGTATATATATTTCATATGCCTTCTCCCACATCGTCACCCATCATGACCTTCTTTCTTCTCTCCTTCCCCTTCCCCAGTGCAGAGTAGCAGGCCAGATTTGAATTATTCGGGCCAACCTCTCTGCCTTTTCCTTTCAATAAATCCATCTATCTATCTTCAGCGAGAAGTGTGAAAGTTAATGGACCGTTCCTTTCCGATGCATGCGCCACTTTACAAATTTACATAGTTTGCAAGGCGTTCATGTGCTGTGCGATGTGAGCGCACATTAAAAAACCCAGGTGGTCGAAATTTTCAGATCCGTCTACTATGGCGTCTCTCATAGCCTCGATCACTTAGGGACGTTAAAACCTAACTACCTAAATTAAGTTCTTTAGTTGGTTTGTTTGCGGGGAAATAACAGAGCAGTACCAGCTAACTAAAAATGAACTGCGGTTGAACTCCGCTTAAACCGATCAGGTCGTGCGAAAGCGCTCTGGTTTGGAATGTATATTGCTTGGCGGATTAGCACTGATAGACTGGCACAGAGCTTAGCAAAGTTTGCCTTAAATACATTCAATTGCTTTACAGGAAAGATGCAGTATCTGTCACACTTTTTTCTGTAGACACCTGACCCACCCCGTAAGGGAAGGGAAGAATTCAGGAATGAAAGAACAAAGAGGCGCCGTAGTGGAGGGCTTCGGGAAAATTGTCGGGGTTTAAGCATGGCTTGAACCTACTAATAGAGTAAAAGCTGTGTGGCAGGATAGCCTCTTTACATCGCCTTCTTTTTAATTGCTATTTTTTTCACAGGGTTTCCTTATAATAACGATAATAATGACTGGTTCACAGAAAAGGAAATGCGCAGTATCTGCCACACTTAATTGTGGACACCTGACCCGCGCCGTAAGAGAAAGAAAAAACTGATTGATTTATAGGAAGCGGAAGGCGAGGTAACTGTCTCACTGGTTTTCTGTGGACACCTCAACAGCGCCGTAAAGGAAGGGAGGAAGATGGGAGTGAGAGTGGAAAGAGAGAAAGAGGAGCCGTAGTGGAGGGCTACGGAGTAATTTTGACCACCTGGGGATCTTCAACGTGCGCTGACATCGCACAGCACACGGACGCCTCTTCGTTTCGCCTCCATCGAAACGCAGCCGCCGAGGTCGGGTTCGAACCCGGGTACTCCGGCACAGTAGTCAGGCGTCTTACCACTGCACCACCCAGGCGGGGCGCGCCGTAAGAGAAGGGAGGAAGGTGGGAGTGAAAGCGAAAAGAGAGAAAGGGGTGCCGTAGTGGAGGCTCCGGAATAATTTCTAGCACATGGGGATCTTTAACGTGCACAGGCATTGTGCAACACACAGACGCCTCTTCGTTCCGCCTCTATCGAAAGGCAGCCGCCGGCGGTCGGGATCGAAACCGGGTACTATGGCACAGCAGTCGGGCATCTTTACCACTGCAGCACCGCAGCGGGGCAATACAATATTTCCTTAAGTTTGGCTGAAAGGAATGTGCCTTTTACTTTTGGATGGACCTACACCAAATCATGTCAGTCATATTTTCATATATTTTTCTTGTAAATTGTACATTTTAAAAGAAAGGAAAGGTGCAGTACCTGTCAGACTTGAGGAAAGGGAGAAATGTGGGAGTGAACGCGGAGAGAGTGAAATAGCTCCCGTAGCGAAGGCCTACGGAGTAATTTCGGAATAGCACAACACAGGACTGCCCCTCCGTTTAAATTAAATAAATTGATTTACAGGAAAGGAAAGGTGCCGCCTTTGTCAAAAAAATTTTGTGGACACGTAAACCGCGCCGTAAAGAAAGGGAGGAAGGTTGGAGTAAAAATGGAAAGAGAGAAATAAGAGTTGTAGTGGAGGTCTCAAGAAATTTCGACCATCCGGTGTAATTTAACGTGCACTGACATCATATAGAGCACCTAACCCACTCCGTTTGGCCTCCATCGAAAAACAGCCGCCTGTGGTCGGGTTCGAACTCGTTGTTTTTGTTGTTGTGGCTGTACGAAGAAGGAAAAGAAAATGCACGGGCCTGCTACTGGCTCTGTAGCTGAGCCACCTCCGCTGTCTCGTGCAGACAGGAGAGAAAATAGAGAAGAAAGAAAAGGAAGAGGGAAAGAAAGACGCGCGCCGCAACAACAGCCGTCGTCCACCACTGAAGCGGTGGCGGGTGCAATGACGGCCTACAACAGATAAAACTTCGGTGGCAGGCTAGCTCCCGCCGCAAGCGGCGGTGACCTACCTGCCCCAGCCCCATCTCGGGTACTCCGCTAGAGTATAGAATAGTCGGGCGTCGTAACCAATGCAGCACCACTTTTCTTTCTTTATTGCGAACTTCAAAACCAGATTTTACACATACTTATTAAAAAAAGACCTTCCCTTGGATGCATCCGGAATTAGATTTTTACCAATTGAAGATGA
Organism: Amblyomma maculatum; assembly: GCF_055883805.1. Classification (NCBI taxonomy): domain Eukaryota; kingdom Metazoa; phylum Arthropoda; class Arachnida; order Ixodida; family Ixodidae; genus Amblyomma; species Amblyomma maculatum. Next base: position 100,388,527 of record NC_139347.1, on the reverse strand, counting down.
TGGGCTACCGCTGGACATGATCATGTTATTGGGCCTGCACCGTATCTGGCGATCCCGAATGGCTTTCAGGCATGCGGGCATTGATGCCAGGAAAATACGGCAGTATTTTCGAGAATCGGTTGCTAGCATTATTGATGTTTTCAAGAGACAAGGCTAAATGCCTTGATGGCTTCCCAGAATGGAAGCCTGGAACTAGGGTGTGCTTAAACGTTCGGGCCCGAGCCGGATTCGGGCGTGTACACACAGGGCCAATGACCAATTTATAGTCACTTTGTCAGAGTAAAATACACATCAACGGCGTTGCAGCAGTGAAACGGATGAAATAACCATGGTACGCTCCGAGAAAAAGTTTAGTCTTCTTAGCTTATTTATTTACTTACTTATTTACCTAGTTATGATGACCAGGCAGTTGAAAGCTTCTACGAAGATGTAGAATCGGCAATGCGAAAAGTAAAGACGCAGTATACTGTACTAATGGGCGACTTCAATGCCAAGGTAGGGAAAAAGCAGGCAGGAGACCAGGCAGTATACGTGACTATGGCATTCGTTCTAGGAATAGCAAGGGGAAGTTACTAGCTGTGTTTAAGAGCGCAATAACTTAAAAGTCAGGAATACCTTCTTCAGCGAACGGAAGAACCGGAAATTGACGTGGAAACGTCCTAACGGGGAGACTGAAAATGAAATTGACTTCATAATGTGTTCAACCCCCACCATTATGCAAGATGTAGAGGTAATCGGGAAAGTGCGATGCAGTGACCACAGGATGGTGAGGTCCCGAATTAGCCTAAATCTGAAGAAGGAACGCAGCAGATTAGTAAGAAAGAAACCCGTCAAAAAATTAGCGGTGAGGGGGAGGGCAGAAGAGTTCAGGATCTCGCTACAGAATAGATATTTAGCTCTAACCCTAGAAGCAATGAACAATAATTTCAGAGATATCATTACTGAATAAGCGGTAGAAGTAGGCGGTAAGATAGTTAGAGAGGATACCGGTAAGCTGTCTAAGGAGACGAAAGATTTCATTAGAAACGCCAGAGTATGAAAGCTTCCAATCCAACAGGCCAGATCGAATTGGCCGAGATATCAAAGCTAATCTATAAGCGCAAGGTGGCCGATATAAGGAAGTATAACATGGAGAAAATTGAGCATGCTGTAAAGAACGGGGGAAGCCTTAAATCGGTAAAGAAGAAATTGGGCATAGGCAAAAACCAGATGTATGCGATAAGGGACAAGGTGGGCAACATCATCACGAATATGGACAAGATAGTCAAAGTAGCCGAGGAGTTCTAAACACATCTCTACAGTAGCCAAAATAGTCACGACCGTAATGAGATTGGCGGTAGGGAAAACAGTCAGATGTTCCACCAGTGACGAAGGAGGAGGTCAAGAAAGCATTAGAAACTATGAAAAGGGAGAAATCAGCTGGAGAGGATCAGATAACTGCAGATTTGCTGAAGGACGGGGGAGATATCGGGCTAGAAAAACTGGCCACCCTGTATACGCAGTGCCTGGTGTCATCGACGGCACCGGCACCATGGAAGAATACAAACATTATCCTCATTCATAAAAAAGGGGACTCTAAGGTCCTTAAAAATTACCGACCAATCAGCTTACTGTCTGTTACGTATAATGTATTTACTAAGGTAATCGCTAATAGAATCAGGACAACCTTAGACTGCAATCAAGCAAAGGATCAAGCAGGTTTTCGGAAACTACTCTACTATTGATCATACCCATACCATCAATCAGATAGAAAAATGCTCGGAATATAACCAGCCCTTATACATATATCATCCATTGATTACGAAAAAGCATTTGACTCAGTTGAAACATCGGCGATGATGCAAGCATTGCGAAAGGAGGGAGTAGACGAGCCGTATACGTTGTGGGCGATTCCTCTGCCCGATGGATGCGCAAGACAAATACACAGCGGGCCGTGTAACAAACATCTTTAATCTCACGTCCGGAAGTCCATGGTGGTGCAGGAGGTCATCGGGGTCGTCGTCTGGACGGACAGGCAGCGACCCGCGGGTCGTCTCGGTAGTGAAGAGGCGATCAGCCAGGAGCGAAGAAGCGAGGCGACAGCGTGCGCCTTTCTTTATACCCTCGCGCAGGACCGGTTATCCCGGGAACGAGCTGGGAGAGGGAATTAGATTGGATTGGAAAACATTTATTTCGTCGCTCAAGCAGGTCTAAGGAGAGACGTACTAGATGGCCGCTGGTCCATGGCTGGCGGCGACCTTATTAGCCCGCTCGATGGCCCGTAGTTGAATTTGCGGGTCCGAGCTGACCAGCACGGCTTCCCACTGCTCGGGAGAAGGGAGATGTATTAATTCCACCGCAGGTGGATCATTTGCGCAGTTCCAGAGAATGTGACAGTATGTTGCTCTTTCGCCGCATTTACTGCAGTTTGGGTTGTACTAGCCTGGGTACATCAGGGCGGGCAAGCACCGCCGGATTTAGGAGAGAGCGTGTTTGTAGTCGGCGCCAGGTAACTTCCTGCGCCTTTGTTAAAGATTTGTGTGTGTGGGTGGGGGGGGGGGGGGGGCGCCTTTCCAGCCTGAAGTGATGGGTGATGTCATGAAAAGAAATTAACCCGTCCTTCGTGAAATTCGGGTCGGAGGGCGCGCTCACTGCCCGGTCGACGAAACCTCGGGATTGCGCGTGAGCCGCCTCGTTCCCCGGATTAGACGAGTGGGCCGGGACCCAGATTAGTTCAATTTCCCTAACCGGAGCGGGGGTGCTTTGGAGGATGCGGAAGGAGGTAGACGTGATGCGGCCCCTCGCGAAATTGCGAATGGCTGTTTTAGAATCACTGAATATAATATCGGCGGACGTGTTTGCAATAACTAAGGCTATAACCGCTTCCTCCGCCGTCTCGGGGGAGGTGGTTGCGATTGATGCGGCCGCCAACGGGGAACCGTTCCCATTCACAGCGGCCAGTGCGAACGCTTGTCTCTGGGTGTGCCGATATTCCGCCGCGTCCACGTATGCTGCATTGACGTGTCGGCCGTACTTGGCATGTAGGGCGCCAGCCCTCGCCATGCGTCGCCCTTCGTGGTGCGCGGGGTGCATATTCTTGGGCAAGGGTTTAATGAATAGAGCTGTCCTAATGTGTGCAGGTAACTGTGTTTTCGCGTCCTTCTCTGGAAGTTGTTCGCACATGTGTAGTCTGTACAGGATGGACCTTCCCGCGTTCGTGCGAGTGAGTCGTCCGAGCTGGGAGACAAGGTGTGCCTCGCACAGCTCCGATAGCGTGTTGTGAACCCCAAGGGCCACTAACCTTTCCGTAGACGTGCTGTGCGGGAGCCCAAGGGCAGCCTTGTAGGCCTGTCGTATTAGGCTCTCAACTTTCATTCTCTCCGCGAATTGCAGTTGCAGGTACGGGAGGGAGGGAGTAGACAATTTTGCTCAGTACGAAAGCCTGGACTAATCGACAGAGATCTTTTTCTTTCATTCCTTTTCTTTTGTTGGCGATTCGTCTGAAAAGTCGTACAATCTGATTCACCGTGGCAGTGAGTCTGTTTATTGTTTCGGCGTTTTTGCGATTGTTCTGTATGTACATGCCCAGTATGCGCATGGTTTGAACCTCCTTGACCGGTTGGCCTCTCACACATACATTCAGGGCGATCGGGGGTGCCTGGATTGCATTTCTTCCTCGCGGCTTGGCCCTGAAAACCAGCAGTTCCGATTTCGCGTGCGAACATTCAAGGCCCGCTCCCGACGCGTAGGTTTCGATTATGCCAACTGCCTGCAGCAGCGTATCCTCTATTTGGCCGTCGTTCCCCGTGGTTACCCACAGGGTGATGTCGTCCGCGTAGAAAGTGTGCTGCAGCCCCGGCAGGGCAGCGAGCCTGGGGGGGGAAGTGTAATGAGTGCAAGATTAAATAGGAAAGGCGAGAGCACCGAGCCTTGTGGTGCGCCCCGGCTTCCCAGAGGAATGGGATCTGATTTAAGGCTACTTAGAGTGAGCTCTGCTGTCCGCTAGGGATAGGAATGTTCGGAAATAATGAAATATCCGTTCACCAGGGTCCAATTGAGAGAGATTCGTGAGGATTGTCTCATGCGAGACGTTGTCGAAGGCTTTGCTCAGGTCTAGCCCAAGTACCGCCTTCGTCCCAGTTCCACATGGAGGGTCCAGCACATCCTTCTTAAGCTGTAGCATCACGTCCTGCGTGCACAAGTTTGCCCTAAAGCCAATCATTGTTGGAGGAATTAAGTCGCGGTCTTCGGCGTAATTTTGCAGTCGGTTAAGGATGACATGTTCCATTAGCTTTCCGATGCAAGACGTGAGGGAGATGGGCCGTAAATTCTCGATCGAGAGTTTCTTGCCTGGTTTTGGGATGAAGGTGCCCGCGCGCGCCTCCATTCCTGAGGGATCTCGCCTTCCCTCCAGTAGGTGTTCATTAGTTCCGTCAGGGCCGCGACAGACGTGTGGTCTAGTTTCTGGGCGTTTTGTTTGACACTCCGTCAGGTCCCGCCGCGGTGGTGGTACGGAGCTGGCTGAGAGCAAACCAGACCTCGGCATCTGCTATATCGGCATCCAGGGTGTCGTTGGGAAGACCCTCATACGCGGGTAGAGGGTCTGTGTGGGATGTGTTCAGGTAGCGTGCTCGCAGTTCGGCAAGTAGCTCAGCGTCCGTACCCTGGTATTGGTGAATTAATTTCGTGAGTCGGTCTCGCTGTGCGCATTTTGTCTGTGTGGAGTCGAGCAAGTGTCGGAGGAAGAACCATGTCTTTTTGTTTCCAAGCTGCCCTTTCATATTATCACAGATTTGGCCTCATTGTTTTTCCTGCAGGTTTATACTGTACGCTTCGATATGGCGCTCGAGTTGCGCTATACGCTTGCGTAGATTTTTATTGTGTCTTGGTCTCTTCCAACGTTTTAGTAGGCTGACATGCGCTTCCCACATGTGGAGGAGTTTGGAGTCAGTCGCCTGGTGCGGCTCCTCAGTCGGCGTTTCGACCGTGGTGGTCTTGATGTCCTCTTTAAGTGCAGAAATCCACTCCGTTAGGTTGTTTATCTGACTGGGGGCAGCTTGCTCTCGTAAGCGTCTGAACCTATCTCAGTCGGTGATGCCTGTGCGCATGCGGTGCAGTTTGTGAAATGTTGTGTCAAATGTTGTAGCTATTATGTAATGGTCATTCCCCAGTGTGTTTCTCGTGTTGAACCAGCAGGCGTCGCTAATGTTTTTGGTTAGTGTGAGATCGGGTGAGGTATCTGCGCTAACGCTGTTGCCGACCCGCGTGATTTCTTGGGGATCGTTAAGAATTGTGAGGCCCAGGTTCTTGATAGACTGCCACAGCTTTGTACCCTTGGGGTTGTTCTTCCGATAGCCCCAAGCCGAATGGTGGGCAATAAAATCGCCCACCACAAGGAGCTGCGTTCCTGCGGCGAGTCGAGTTGCTTTACACAGTAGGTCGGGAATTCCTGACCCTCTGTCTTTCGGTGAACTGTATAGGTTGAGTATGAAAAGATTTGCCTCACCCTTTTTTCTGGGCACAATTTCAAGTAGCGTGTACTGTTCGCTAGAATTGTCTATGGTGGTATGGTCTATGGTATAGCCGTAATGTTGCGTTGAACAAATGTCGCTGTGAATGGGACTGTCGCCGTCGTCCCTGCGTTCGAGGGGGGAGTAAACGCTTTATAGCCCGGTAATTTCGCCGGACCGCTAGCTTCTTAAAGGGCTATTACGTCCGGTTGTTTAGGTAAGCTTTGGATGTGAAACAACAGGTTACTCCGTTTGTTGCGGAATCCCCTGCAGTTCCACTGCCACACCTCAATTTGCTGGCGAGGTGCCATGTTGAGACATGGGAGGAATAATTACGGGCACGGTCGCGGATGCCGGCATTACATTACGGCTTGCCTCCAGGGCCGCGAGACGCTGCACTACTTGCTGAAAAAAACCAGCGATGTTTGAACCCAGCTCAGTTACTTCGCGCGTGAGAACGTTCTTTCTCCTCGAGACCGCTAAATTTATTCTTGAGTGCGCTCAATTCTGCTCTTAGCTTGTCTGCTGACTTAGATTTGGTAGTCGGTTGCGGGTTGTCATCTTTAGACGCTTCTGCAGCGCGTTTCGATCCGGAGCCCTCATCGGAAGGAGCCGGTCTTTTCAGGTTAAGGCGGCTGTCCGTCTCCATTGCATTACTGGTGGAGGGTATGGCGCTTAGCGTGGTGGATAAAGGCGCACGGGGTACTGGTGTAGTTTTTACGGGTGGTTGCAGAGATTTAAATAGACTTTTCATTTCTGTTATTTCCCGTTGCATTTGCGCAATGGTTGCGTCTCTGGACTGTATTTTAGCTAAGAGCTCCTTCTCCCGAGCGGTGTAATTCTGGGAAGCCGTATCCGGCCAGCTCACCTGCTTTGAGCTGCTTCTGCTCCTGCTCCTGCTCGAACGCTGCCATCGGTCCGTGCTTCCCTGCCTCGAACTGGCGTCCTGGCTAGATGGCGGTGGTGGGAAGGAGGACGACCTGTGGCGGGTCTTGCTTCCCCGATGGTGGCTCGACGATTGGCTACCGGCTTTGTCTCTTGAGCGCGGCCTGTGTTCGGATTGCTGGTCGACTTCATCGTTCAGGTTCTTGTGTTGTTGCTTGTGTTTGGGGCGGCGTTCTACAAAGCGATGTTTGCAGTTCTTGCTCCCGGTGTTGTGGGCGCCTTCGCACACAATGCACTTCGGCGTGCAGGTGTGAGCTTCCCCCTCGGCATGCGGAAGGTGTTCTTCACCGCACCTGCGGCACATTTGGGTCCTGGGCTTGTAGCAGACATCCGCCCGATGGCTGACTCTTCTGCACTTGAAACAGGTTTCCACCTGCTCTCTGTACGGGTGTACGCGGAAAGGACTCTCCCAATAGTAGATGGTGTCTAGAGCTTTCTTTCCGGCGAACGTCACCAGTATGGACATTGACTGGCCAAGGCGACGAGCATCCACCACCGGAATCCCTTGGTTGCGCTTCAGGAATCCTTGTCGGACCTCATCGGGAGTTCCGCCGTCATATGCATAATAAATGACGCCTCTCGTAGAGTCGTCCGGCGCTGACACGTACGATGTCACTTCGTACTCTTTCTCGCCCAACTTCAGCCGTCGCAGGTTACTGTAAACCGAAGCCCTGAGCTTATGCGGTGTGCTTATGGTGAACGTGTTGTTAACTGTGTTAGCACGAAGACTGTCTTGTTCCAGCACCTCTTGAAGCGGTAGGTTAACCGCTATGCAGGTAGCTCTGAGAAGGTTGCGTGGCGCGACGGTGCGCAAGTCCATGCCTCTAGGCCTAACGACTACTTTATAGTCGTCTGCTGGTAGCCGTGGGAGTGGCGCCTTTCTACGTCGGGCAGGTGGTTTCCTCCGATTTTCGAGAGGAGAGGGTTTAGACTTGCCTTGGTTACGAGGAACGCGCGCGTCCGTCAGGCTCGCTTGTCCGTCTTCCTTCGGGCCACGGCGCCGGTAGCGTTCTTGCAGGTTTAGTACAGTCTGCCATCCCCCTTCGGCAAGCTGCTCCGGAGTAACGTCTTCACCCTCAACGGTGTAGACTATGATGCAAGTATCCTCGGTGACTCGCGAAAGCGAGCGCAGGTCCCGGCGGCTCGACACCGGCATTGGCCTAACGTTAGGCCAAACGCGGTTCACCAAGTGCTGGCACTTAAAGTCCCGAAAAATGGATTGTCGGTGGTCGTACCAGGCGAAATCCGGTATCGGTTGGCACGGAACACCCTTCCGAATCTTCAACACCGTTTACAGGGCCAAAGTCACAGAAATTTGACAAAAAGTGGTCGCGAGGCCAGAGCCCATGCGGCGCACGTCCGCACAGCTCGGCGTCTCGAGAAGTCTCTCGGGAGAGGAAAGGGTTAAGCGGCGGCGCATCAGTAGCCGCGGGAACTTTGAATGTGGCTGGCGCGGTCCACGCAACGTGAAAGTGCTGGAAGATATATATAGTGACTGCACAGCAACCATAGTTCTGCATGAAGAAAGTAACAAAATTTCCATAAAGAAAGGTGTTAGGCAAGGAGACACAATCTCCCCAGTACTATTCACAGCTTGCTTAGAGGAAGTATTCAGAGACTTGGAATGGGAGCAGTTAGGGATAAGGGTAGATGGAGAATACCTCAGTAATCTGCGATTTGGTGATGACATTGCCTTGCTAAGCAACTCGGGCGACGAACTGCAAATAATGATTGATGACCTAGACAGAAAAAGTAGAAAGGTAGGCTTGAAAATCAATATACAGAAGACTAAGGTAATGTTCAACAGCCTCGGGAAGGAACAGCAGTTTACATTAGGTAGCGAAGTAGTGGAAGTAGTAGACGAATATGTCTACTTAGGACAGGTAGTAACCGAAGATCCGGATCATGAAAAGGAAATAACAAGAATAATAATATTGGGATGGAGCGCATTTGGCAAGCACTCGCAGATTATGACTAGCAGCTTACAGGTATCGCTCAAGAGGAAAGTATACAACAGTTGCATCTTACCTGCACTCACCTGGGGCTGAAACGTGGAGGCTAACCAAGACAGTTCTTCTTAAGCTGAGGACAACCCAGAGGGCTATGGAACGAAAAATGGTAGGGGTAACATTAAGAGATAGGAAGCGTGCAGAGTGGATCAGAGAAATAACTCAAGTTACCGACATTCTAGTGGAAATTAGGAAGAAATGGGCATGGGCAGGACATGTAGTGCGAAGAGAGGATAGCCGATGGTCGCTTAGGGGGGATTCCAAGGGAAGGAAAGCGTAGCAGGGGGCGGCAGAAAGTTAGGTGGGCAAATGAGGTTAAGAAGTTCGCTGGGGTCAAGTGGATGCAGCTAACACAGAGACGCGGGTTAAGTGGAGAAATATGGGAGAGGCCTTCGCCCTGCAGTGGGTATAGTCAGGCTGATGATGATGATGATGATGATGATGATGATGATGATGATGATGATGATGATGATGATGATGATGATGATGATGATGATGATGATGATGAATGGAAGCATTGCTACACATGCCTGAATTTTAATAGATAACGCAGCCCGAGCTCGCGTGGTTTTTAACCCATATTGTCTGTTTGTCACCACTGCGTCACCGCGGTTTGGTGGATGCTAAATTGAAAGCGAAATGGTAGCACTCCCGTGAGCGCAGCCCAACGAAGAGTTACGTCGCAATTTTGATGCAAAATCGCCTGGTATCGATCGGTCACCACTTCCTGCGGACGCCACTCTTGTTTCCAAGTAAGGCTTTCACCTTAACGCTGTTTTTCTTCTGGGACAACCTTTAATTAGCCTCGAACTGCTGGGCACACAGCAAACCTATACGTCGTATTACGATCAGCGGGCACTTCTCGCACTCCAACAGGCTCGCAAAAATAAAAATAAAAGTAGCCAACTTACCGTCTAGTAAAAGTAGTCAAAATCCGACAACCACAGCACTCAAACACTCGCAACTGAATGGGAGCGAGTGCAGTGACGTGCACATCGTTTTATTTAGTCTCGGTTCCAAAGATAATATACGGCAACGGTACTTTACACTTTAGCAAATTTGCTCCCTCTTCAACACCGAACGAAAAAAAAAGGATTTACTATTTTTTACAAGATTATGAACATAGTACACACCGATAAACAGCGATACATAAGCGAAATCACTTTCTCCTGTTACTCGGGGTAAGCATCCGAGGCACGTAGAAGAAAAAAATATATATTTTACAGCATGGCCAGTATTCCTTCTTGCTGTCACATCGAGAGATTTGAACAAATTATCAGAACATGCAGTGCTCGCATCAGACGTAGTCATCTTCTCTGCTCATGTTAATGTAGTCAAGTGCGTGATGTAATGTGCTTTTTTAATTCTGCTGAACATGGTGTTCTCGAATGGACACGGAGGGAAAATTGAACGCCATCATTTTGAGAGCGCTGTAGCTCAACCTTTTTATTCGCCGCAGCGAAAACCTCCGGACTGCCAAGCAGGCGCCCACTGATATACGTATAGCGTTGCGCTTTTACGTTTGTTTCAATTTGTGGGACTGGCTGCTCGTAAAATCGTCAGAAGTGAATTTCAGCCGCACGGAAAGGGTGTTTTGCCCATATCGCGATAGCAGGGGCGAGCACAGCATCCACAATGGAGGGAATGGTTCGGTTTAGTGCATAGTACCTTACTACGCAAAAATACAGTGGCTGTGTCGTCCGATCCAGTTTGCACTCCCAATAATATGCCATGTACTAGAAAATTCTTACAGCGCGTAATGTCCGCAAAAATCGGTCGCAGCCCGCATCTTACAAACATGCAGCATTCCTCAAGTGATAGTAATCACATCCCATTGCCATGAGGATGAAACACAGTTTAAAAGATTTTGCGAGCAGCCAGTCGCGAAAACCTCATATAGACGTAAAAATGCAAGCGCTACGTGTATCCGTGACCGTCGCTTTTGGCAGCCCAAGACGTCGTTCCGCTGCGGCGCTTATTGATGTCGCTACAGCGTTCTCAAAACTAGAGTTAGTATATAGGCTTTACTAAATAAAAACTATAGGTGCATCATGCGCCCCCTCGGAGCGGCAGAGGGGGGATAGGGGGGGGGGGGGGGGGGCAGCGCATCGAGGCACCTTTCATGTCAGTGTCTGGCGCCCTCAACCTCACCTATCCCACTCATATCCCCTCTAGGCCTCAGGTCATCCTTATGGATAGATTTATGGATGAAACTACTCAAAACCTTTCACGGTGGCCGCATGTACGGCCGCACTGCAGTGTGCTTGAATATGGTAGTCTAGTAGGTCGCATCCAGCAAGAGACCAATGCTGTGGCTGCTATCAAGCAGCGACCGACTCAGTGGTGGACTACTGCGACCACTGTGCACCCAGCCTGAGGCTATATGCGTCGAAACTGTGACTCAGCACTTGCTGTTCTGAAGATAAAGCTGCACTAGGCTAGTCAGCGTCGCATTCCGGGTATGCTTCGCTAGTCGCTATAGTGTGCATGCGGCGTGATCATGGCAACCAGTTTCTCCGAGCCACAACAGAAGGGGGGGGGGGGGGGGGGAATTAGTTGGGGTTTAGTTGGTTGTTACCACTAGTTGAATTGCGAAAGCAACGGCGGAAGCTTCTTTTGCCTGCTACATCATTCCCCTATCACGCCCTATCAGTGTAAGGTGCTACATTAATGGGGACACTAGGCTCATCCTTTTAGGGTACGACGCGAGAGCGTAAGCTACCAGCCCACATATTGTAGCGTGTGCAACAGCACCCGCTAGGGGGCTGCTCATCGAGAGTCTCGTGCGCGGACTCGAAGAAGTGCCCCGTGGCGTTCGAGAAGAAGCTGAAGTTAGCTGCCGTCTCTCGGTGCTCCGAACCTGCTCTTCTGCGCCTGCTAGCTCAACCCCCCATTAAAACCCAACCTTCTGGTTACGGGCCTAAACGGCTACGTGACAATATTAAGTGGGCTGGTAGCTTCAACCTTCAACCAAGCCGTATGGACGTGCCTGCGTGTCGTAGGGGTAACGAGAATGCAAATGGTCGTGGCAGGCTGATTCTGATATCACCCTCCCATATGAAAGGAGCGACCCAAGTTGGCAGCTCCTGCCCGTGGTATAGGGGTAACGTGAATCCAAATGTCATGGGAGGCTGTTTTTTTATGAGGAGACTGTAGCTACGCCTCTTCACAGCGTAGCGGCCTCTGCACGGTGTAGCTGTGGCCACCCGAGGTCCCGCTTTGGCTGTCGTAGAATTGCTTTTGCAATAAAACATGGGAAGAGAGAGAAGAAAGAGGAGAAGAAGAAGCCGGTCAAATGGAGCAAAATGGACAAGAAGATTCGGAAGACAAGAAGACACGAAGAAGACGCGTCGAATCGCCGATCACACTACTCGGTTTACACCCAGTGCATCGGCGACGAAGACGTTCGAGTCGGACTTTTTGAACAATCCGTTTAGTATAGCTTTCACTACGCACATCCGGGCTTAACCGAGTTGAGCCGCCACTCCCCTCCGTAGCTTCTTCGCCCTGTGCGCGTGTTTGTTCTTGAACCGAGGAGAAACCACATGGCAGTTATGACGTCACTCAGCCGCCGCCGAAACCGAGCTAACCGCGTTATCGCCTCTGCCTAGTCACGTGACAACCATGAAGTGGTTCAATCACAGCTACGCTGGAGCCGTGGCACTCGCTCTGTCTAAGTAGCCTCCGCTGCTTCTTAGCCGGTTCGGGCGGATCGCAGCAGTTAGCTACATTTTAACGGCAGCAGTCGTCATGGATGACCCAAGCGAAACTCCTCGTGAACTGTCTGGGTCTCATCAAGCTTTCCATTTAGTTACTTAGGTTTAGCCGGATTAAAATTTTGCCTACATTTTTTACTTTCTTTCTATATTTCGTTCTTTTCTTTCACTTTTTAACTTTTTTTGCAACATCTGTTTCTTCAGGCGAAGGCATGCCGTTTGTGTCCACTCGTTCCACCTCGCGTAAAATATGGTCGTGGTTAAACTTTGGTTAAACCAGCAAATCCGTGCGAAAGCGTGTAGGTAGAAGGTCAAAGGTGAACTCAAAAATCAAGTATTACTTCACGATGGTCAGCAGTGTACACTCGGGTGACCCTCAGTGGGCAGGGTGTGTAGTGACTTGGCTATGGGTAGACTGTCGCTGTGCTGTTTCGCAAAGGTCACCCTCAAGGTTAGGTGTACGTCGTACAAGATTCGTGATCGAGTTTGACCGTGTCAAGCAGCGCTTCCGCACTTAAATCGCAGTCAATCTCGACGTCGCCAGTAAATGGAAGAAGCTAATAAATTGGAGGACAGGCGTACCGCATTCAAGGGCGTCTCATTTCTTCGGCATGTCACTCTTACAGTGCGTTTAAGGTGCACACCGAGAATTGAGATAATTAAGTCCCTTTTCAGTTTTGCGAAAGTTTATCTAGATTAACCTTCGTGTTGACGACACGCTGTTTCTAATGCAGTTAAGTGAACACAGAAGGTTCCAAAGTTTGTTACGCAGTAGGTTACTAAGAAAAAACGTTTGAGATCACTGCGGCATTGTGTGCGCCCTCTGCGGGGTTGAAGAGGAGTCAACAGACCACGTGGTTCATTCATTCATTCATTCATTCATTCATTCATTCATAAACCTTTATTCGTGAGGATGACATGAGGCCTAGCGGGGAAGGGGGTGGGTTAAGTGAGGTTGAGAGCGCCAGACTCCGACATGAAGTCTAGCAGGGCACTAAGCTTGCGCTTGCATGGCGTTGGTATTGGGGCTGTCCAGTCTTCGTAAATCTGAATGTGGTGAGCAGATGTGTAACGGGCGCAGAAGCTAGCCGTGCCAGGACAGGTCCAGATCAAGTGGTGCAGGTTAACGGAGTCAGCAGGGCAGTTGGGACAGCTGATCTTGGTTCGACACCATTTACTCGGGATGTCTGGTGTGTACGCTGCACCGGTTCGCGCCTTGTGAGTTAAAACTTGGGCAGGGCGAGAGAGGCCGGAAAGGATCGGAGGAGTAATATCGGAGACAAGGCCCCGCAACAAACCCCTCCGCTCATGTTTAAGCGGCGCGATGACAGAGTCCGGTATGATGATGGAGACAGGAGAACAGTAAGGGTGGTCCGAGTTGGACAGGCCCACATCAAAGCTATGCCGGCGGTCTTCCTCTAGCTGCTCGCCAGCGGCCTCGTGAGCCGTCCTGTTCCGCGGCTCCTTGTGCGTGATGCCCAGGTGTCCAATGAATCCGTACCGAGACTTGGGAGGTCTCCCGCAGGTAGCGGCAGCGCTGTTTGATGCGGTGTTGCACTGAGGTCTTATAATAACGGGTTTTCAGAGTTTTTATAGCCTTTTGACTGTCGGTGTAGATGTGGATGAAACGATCTGTTTCTTCGGTGCAGTGTTGAAGGGCCTCATCGATGGCCATTAACTCGAGTTCCGTTGCGGACCAGTACCTGCGATTACTGTGGCTAGTAGGTTGCAGCTGTGAACCCTCCTGGCGGTAGGTTGCAAATGTGATGCCGGTGTCGTCGTCATGGTATAGGGCGGCGTTGGTATAAATGCAGAGCCCGATGTGCTGGTCTTGTATATCAATTATCTGGCTTTGTCTACGATCTCTTCCTGGCCCTTTGGTGTTGGTAGGGAGGGGTGGTTTCGGATCCGTTACCAATGTTTCTGTCCATGGTGCTGTAAGGTGGTCCAGTATGGGCAAGTGAAGGTTTGCTTCGTCAAAAATTCAGGTAAGGAGGCGATGCCCGTTCGGTACTCGAGTTTCCAGTTATCTCTCCGCCTGCCCGTACGATGTCATTACCCATAGTGGATGCGATAGAGGCTACAAAGAGGCGATTGAAGTTTTGGTGGCGAGCAACAAGGACCAACATCCTTGTGACGCGGCCGCAACTACAGTGATTTTTCGTGTTATTTTCTTTACTTTTTGGCCATGCTTAACTTTTTGAAGTTAAACCGGCGACCAGATATAAAGGGTGGACCCCCACCACCATCACATATCACCCCCGTGTCGTCTCCTCTTAGCGGTGTCGGCTGCACTCTTGTATGCACGCCGTGGACGGGGTCGCTGAGAATTTTTTTTTTTCAGCAAAAAGCGTTTATTTGTATATTCTCTTTTTTACTGAGGAACCTTCATAATAATATGCGACTATAGTGATCCTCAATCTCGTTTTGCGCTTCCATCTTGAGATTGTCGAGGAAGCCGAAATCGATGGGCTCATGCTGTATTATTTAAGCATACAATCAGAAGCATATTATTCATACGTTATGAGAGTTCGCAACAGGTGCTCGCGCATATAAAAAGGTTAATTTCCAACGTTTCCTACCACCGTGTGCGCCTCGAAAGGGAAAGGGTTTAGCGCGTACTGGCGCCGACGGATATTTCGGACCAAGGTATACTTGCCGATCAGAAGGGGCACATATAAAGTGTAGTTGCTTGTTTTACTTTTTCTAACACGGAGCTACAGACAAGCGCAGCTGTTCAGGCCGTACACTGTATGGGCGAGTTGGAAGTGCACATGGTTCATATAATGTGGAAAAGCGCAAAAAAGAAAGAAAAGAGAGGACGACACGGGCGCTGTTCAGGCCGTTAACTCATCGTAAGTTCTCGCTCCTTCTCGGATCTGACCAAAACAGATCGGGCGACCGTCCACTGATCAGTTCCGTCGGCGTCTCGGGGGCGAAAATCTCATACTACGGCGATAGATGACCACCATTGGCCGTGCTGACGTCGCGGCCGGTGTAACAGATCAGTGAGTCGATCAGCTAAGCAGCCTAGCCGAAAAGCCCACTGACTGTGCCCGTGCCTTATGCTGAAGAAAACATACCTTATTCTATATCGTTTTTGTGTAGTGAGCTTCATCAAGCACTTCTGCACGAGGCATGACCACAGTGTCGATCACCCACTAAAGAAAGAGACATGCATCCTCTGATATTACAGCCTGTATTGCAGACGGCGCTTCGCCACCCATTCTCTTGTGATGTCACACGAGAAACACGGGTATTTCAATATGGCGGTCACTCCCGGTAGGAGCTAGGAGTTTCCCTATTCCTATTTCTATCACGTGTGTGTGTGTGTGTGTGTGTGTGTGTGTGTGTGTGTGTGTGTGTGTGTGTGTGTGTGTGTGTGTGTGTGTGTGTGTGTGTGTGTGTGTGTGTGTGTGTGTGTGTGTGTGTGTGTGTGTGTGTGTGTGTGTGTGTGTGTGTGTGTGTGTGTGTGTGTGTGTGTGTGTGTGTGTGTGTGTGTGTGTGTGTGTGTGTGTGTGTGTGTGTGTGTGTGTGTGTGTGTGTGTGTGTGTGTGTGTGTGTGTGTGTGTGTGTGTGTGTGTGTGTGTGTGTAATATGTGCCACGCGCTATAGGCACTAAAGCTTTGCGAGTAGAATCACATACTTGTATATTGTATTCACAGAAGTATAAAACGGCACTACATCGAACGACCCTTCCATCGCCCGTTTAAGTGTTGCAAAATGTGCGATAAGTCCCGCTCCAAATGTTGTCAGACTTATTTATCATTAAATGGTTCTGGCTCCCGCTGTCAGTCAGAGGAAAACCAGGGGGCGGACCGATAAGGAAACTTTATGGAAAACGAACTCTCTTGGGTTACCCCCTGGACTACCCTCTTCAGAGTACCAGTTGTTGATGCCGTCGTTACGCTCGCCGCTTCGCAGGAAGGTGGCTGCTGTTGCTATGCGCATCTCTTGAATTTACTAACATACCCCTCTCAATTATCCTCTGCGCCGGCACGAAGCAGTTAGGATAGATGAGCCTAAGCTAACTGGCAGGCCCGTGCATTTTTTATGGCGTGAGCCGTTATACGGAGCACACCATTAGTGCTGTCACGAGGCTGAAGTTCGTCTGAGGCCCCCGATCAAAAACAAGAGGAAAAAATCGCAGTTGATCTCATCGTCGTACACTATATGGTATGGCAATGGTATTGTTTTAACGAAGTTGAACCGAGTAGGACGTACAAAGTTTTTGCGCACAGATGGAAGCTGAGACGATCACGTGCAACAGCGCGAGAGTGTGTTTACAACGAGTGTGTTATCAGTTTATCACACGGGTAGATAGGCTTTGGCGACAGCTACGGAGCTACGACCGCTATGATCTTCTTTGGACATATTGCGGGGAAGTGGTCGGACCTGGAGGGCATGTCTCCAGAGTTCTGGCGCTCTCACCTTTTCCTCAATGTGGTATTCGTGTTTGATATGTAGCCGGTCCAAGAGGGGGCGACGGGAAGTGGTTTGTGTAAGACGCATGTATTGGTTGAGTAAGTGGGCTTCTCGAAGCTCCCGGAAGGTGTTCACCACGCCAAGAGTCAGAAGTTTCTAGTTGGACGTGCTGACCGGAAGGTCGAGAGCCCGCTTGATGACTTTTCGGTGGATGGCCTCCAGTTTGTTATCATCGTGTTTGCGCAGGTCCAAGTAGGGGGTCGAGTAGAGTATTCTGCTCGAAGCATGGGCAAGCCGCAATGCATCCTTCTTTCGTAATCCGCCCCGCTTGTTGGAGACCCGGCGGACCATACGACCCACCTGGTCACCCACCGTGCGAAGTTTGGCTAAGGTGGTGGCGGCCTTGCGTTGATGGTGTATGAAGAGGCCAAGGACTCGGATCTTTTTGGCCTCCCGGATCGGTACCGAGGGTAGACTGATGTGCAGTTGAGTTGCGTCTCGAGGGGAGGGGCGTATGTGCACAAATTCAGATTTAGCTGAGGCGCACTGGAGTCCGCAGTAGGTCGCGTAGTTATCGACTAATGGTCGCCGCTGCTTGCAGGCAGGACTCGATGTGGCCCAGGTTACCTTGCGTGGCCCAGATTGTGGTATCATCCGCGTAAAGTGCGTAATGTATCCCGGGAAGAGAAGCCAATTTGGAGAGGATATGAAGCACGGCCAAATAGAAGAGGAGGGGAGACAAAACCGCGCCTTGAAATGTTCCCCTCGAGCCTATGGTGTATGGCCCGTGCTACACATCTTGTATGCGTATGTAGGCTTGGCGGCCCAATTGTCTTATGTAACTGACTGTTTTGTGGCCACAGTTCGTCTGATTGAGATGGTCGAGGATTACTTCGTGCTTCACATTGTCGAATGCGCCTTTAAGGTCCAAGGCTGGGACCACCTTGTCGTTATGGGGACATTCGACCGGATCTAAGATGTCGTGGTGGAGCTGAAGGAGTATATCCTGTGCTCATTTTTGAGGCCGGAAACCGAGCATGGTGTCAGCGAAAATGTGATGTATTCCGAGAAATTCGGAGAGTCTGTCACGCACTATTGTCTCCAAGACGCGAGAGAGATTGGGCGAAGGTTCTCCACATCAATAGTTTTCCCGGCCTTCGGGATAAAGGTCACGAAAGCCGACTTAAAATCAAGAGGGAAAGGAGCGTCTCCGTCCCAAATACGATTGATGTATCTGAGGAGGTTGGAAGGTTGGCCAAAAGCTTGACAGTAACCTTCTCGCGCCCGGGTGCAGTGCCGCGCTTCACCTTGCCGCCCGAAGGTCGTGGAGCTGGAACGGAGTATCCAGCTCCGTGTTCTATTTGCCTGCATACGAGTAGGAAACCAGCCGGGTGTCCTTGGTGGTGCATAGGTATCAGTCCCTGAGTGTGTGCGCTAGATGTGTTGTCGTACCTGTAAAGTTGTGCATGTAAGGGGCGTTGGGTTTCCGTGCGTGTTTGTTGCTGGAGGCAGTGCGTGGGCCCATAGAAGCGTTGCGCGGCGAAGAGACTAATGCCACAAGCTGCAGACGAGAAGAAAGAACCTTCGCAAATATCTTAAAATGACTTGAAAACGATGTAGCCATAGTAGCAAACGTTTATTCCGAGGGGGCGCTCCCCCCCGCCCCCCCCCCCCTTCCCACTGCTCACACTAAAATCACTTTTATGAGCGCTTAAATTCTAGGACGTTAAAATGTAAACTGTGTTGTAAATGAGCTAGCATGGACTGCCACCATTTTGAAAACTTTTTCTTTGCGTGAACTAAATTAATACTCTCCAAAAAAAAAAAACAAGTATTGAATGACTGACCACAGTTGATGAGCAAGAAGCAGGGGATTGAAACAGGCCATGCGCGAACTTCCTTAACTCAAGTGTATATTGTTCGCGCGTATACTTCTTGGAACTAAAGTTTTTTTTTTATATATATTTCATACCAAATTAAGGCCCTTTTTCATTTCTTTGCCTAAGTTTCGTTCGCTGGTGTGAAAATTGACAAATTGCAAGGATAGGGCGTCCTTGAGCCAACAACCCAATTTCTTCTCGCAAAGAATCTGAAGGCAAGTTGTTGGGACCTATTAAACAACCTTTTGTTGGCTCTCGATCTAAAGTTATGTATTCTCTTAAACCAGCTTTTCGATTGCTTGAACTTGAATCGCGTTGGTAATTTTGAGTGAGTATAATAACGAGTATGTTCAAAGTATGAAGTGCGATAGCGTTTTAGAAGACTGTATTTGCGAACAATTCATGGCCTCATTTTTCTTTAGGGGTAAAACATGCTTTCAAATTGCATAAAACTAAATTTACAAAGTGTAACTTTGAAGCTAAATTTAATTAAATAATTAAGATAAAATGATAAAATAACAATAAAACAAAAATAAAATAAAACATAAAATCAAAATTACCTGAAAAATAACAATTATGACCTGACAAAATCTGCACCCCCCCCCCCCCCCCCCCGCCTCAAAAAAAAGTTCCGGAGTCCCTGCCCAGGCCTAGCAATCTGTCTGTGGGTGTGTTGAGGGGAAGGTGAAGTGCGACCTTGTATGTCTTGCGGATCAAGGCATCCAAAGCGTTTATGCACATGTTTGGACTGTTTTAAGTAAGGAGTAGCGTAAAGACACGGCTAAGGACGAAGGCATGAATGAGGCGACAAAAGTCGCGCTCCTTCATGCCCCTATGGTGGCCCGAAACTCTGCGGATGAGGTGCGATATCGCACCTGCAACCTGCCGAAGTTTCTTTATGGTGGTGGTGTTCTTACCATTGCTCTGGATGTGTAGGTCCAATAGGCGAAGGGTTTCTATACCTCCAGTACCGGCGGGCTCCCATTCAGTTCAATAGTAATATAGGGGAGTGGGCAGAATGGCGGTTTTTGGGGCGAATGAGCAGTGGAGCGCTGACGCCGCGAAACCCAGAAACGGGCGCCAAGGAGCTGTGCTCTAAAAACTACTTTATCTAGAATTCGAGGCACGCGCGCAGGTCTCCTGGGTCTCCGCACAACTAGGGTGTCTAGCACAACCCCACTCGATATCTAAACGTTCATGTCATGTTGATCCATGACGGATCTTTGACGTGCGCTGACATCGCACGTGCCCACCGACGCCTCTCCGCTTCGTCTCCATCGAAACGCAGCGCCGGCGATCGGGGTCGAACCAGTCGTACTGTACAACCGCGGCGGGACATTGTTTCAAGTACAAAATCCAGAAGGCTTGTCGCCCTGTCTTTCACAAATGTAAAGTTCTCTGTAAGAACAAACTCAAAATTGCTGCTCGATAAGAATTGTAATTCGTCATTCCGTAGAAATAGACCTCTAAGCATGCGCAGAAGAGTATAATATTATGCTTCTTGCGTGAAACTGCGGTTCTACCGTTCTACGGCGCCCATAACCAACGTTCAAACCTGTTCAACTAGATGCGGGCACTGGTAGAACTGGTAAAACAGCCTAAAATCGCAACTTCGAGGAGGCGAATTTTAAGTGATGATTCATGTTTATTAATGTCTTACAAATAATATTAAAGCAGAAATACACTAAAAGAAAATGACATATCTACCCCTTTGACCAACATTACTAAAAACAGTTGCCTGTGACGGCGGCTGACACCATATCAAGTGAATACGCGCTGCAGATCCGGCAACAATGGGATAGCGCTAACGCAGATTTGGCGGACACGGGCGGGGAGCGCACTTTAGCTACACTCTACTTTAGCTGAGCAAGAAACTCGGTTGTGCTGCTTGCGTGCCCTATATCTTCACGTCTTTTCCTTCTCGCCTTTGAGCGAGCGTCCTAACGTAAGTGCACGCAGGGCACTGTTCCAGCACGCCTGTGATCGTTTGGTGAGCCGTAAATTGACATGCGTAGCCTGAGGCGTGCAGTTGCTGACGGTTAACGGTTTAAAGTATCATACGTCAATTAGAAAGTGCGCCAGTGCGCCACTTCATGTTTCATGCCCAATCTATTAGCCGCGATGCTTTTTATCCATCGCTGGAAGAGGCAGGCTGTTTTCTTGGACCACCTGATGATTATCTCGTGACAGTCAATTTGTTCTGATTAGAACACTCGCTTTTTAATTTATTCCATGTTTTCATGTTTTGTGTTTGGTTTGCGCGTGCTTTATATCGTTTTGTGCCTTATAGAGTAACCTCTGCTGCCATGGCGGACGAGAGGCAAGCGGGGGACGGTGAGGAGAACCCGATGTCGCCAAAGTCGCAGCCTGCAAAGTGGACTCCTAACCAGCATCACCTGAAAATCCTGCTGGGGATGGGAATTAGTCGTAACGCTGCGATAAAGGTGAGCTGATTCCAAGTCTGAAAGTATGGTCGTGTATGTTTTCTTTATTGTCCTTTATCAGATTAAAGGGGGGTCAATTAATAATTGGATATATGCGGTGACTAATTAATGTAGTTGGCATTGTCTCGCTATGTTGCACTCTGGCACCTAAAACTGCCAGGCCGATCATATGTGCATAAACACTGCTCTACGAGCTTGCACGACCTGTTTTTTTTTTTTTTTCTTATTTTTCTTAGATATTATCATTGCGCAATGTAAACAAGCAGCTGCTGCGTCTGATTTTTCGCTGTATGCAAGCGAAATGAATAGTTTAGACAGTCTACATAACATCAGCATGCGGCACACAGTTAAACTTTGTTTAAACAGTGAGTGGGGACTCTAAATTGTAGATTACCCACTGGTCCCAACCCTGACATTTCTATGAAAAGCGAGTCTTTCCGCTTTCTCTCTGTTCATGGCTGCTTTTAGCCATTATATTTGACAGACTGTGGTGTACATTGTGTAATCAATTGTTTTGCAATACTTCCTGTTCAGAGAAGCAGAGATGTATGCAGAGGCGTATTGAATCATATTCTGTATGATTTACGGCAAGATTAAGCAGTTTATTCATTAACGAAAAAGGAAATAGCATGAGCTGCCCACTTTTCATGTCTGTGGGAAACAAGACTAGGTATCTGAAGTGTGCAGTTCATTTGAAACCTCGGCTATACAGTGTTAGCCATTTTTAAGAAACACCACTTCAGGCAAAAATATGTAGATGCAGTGATGATGTTAGGATAGGCAGTTTGTGTTTGCTTGTTTCATGCAAACCTAAAGTGAGAGCAGCATACTCCGTTATCGCTTATGGCCACACAAGTAGCTTTTTAAATAAATATCACTTTAACACCATACATCATTAATAAATGAGGTGCATGCCAGTAGGAGCCATGGGTCTCACTTCTATGTAGCCGCATTCCCTTTCCTGCTCCCCCCCCCCCCCCAGCTTTTTTTCTGGCCCTCTTTTCTGGTTTCACCAGCCTTGTCAATATAGATGTCATTTTTAGTGGGCCCTTTGCTGGCTGTGAGCTGTCTGCACTTGGAGGTCCTGTGATGCAAACTGTTCACGTCTTTCTTAGCCTTGTTGGGCCATTGCTACGGGTTGCTGTCAGATCCTTTAGACTGGAAAATTTGAGGAAAATATTGTTGGATATGGTTTTCAGTTCCATGAAAATGTATAAAAAAAATATAGTTCATGGGGAAGTCTTGAAGTTGCATTTTTTTTTTCTTTTAGAATGGCAGCACAGACTGAATCTGTTTTGTACAGTAAAATCTCTGACTTGAGTGTCACGGGCTCGCTGGAAATTTGATATGCTAAGTTTCAGCTCATTAGAATGAACAAAATCTACATTCTAAAGCACACCAAATGCTTTCATACTGGTCTGTTTACAGCTGAGCGGATTTATTTACGGCCGAGTGGTCGTAATTCACAGCCATCTCCGAGTACAGGGCAATGTTGGCAATGTGCGTACTGCGTATTTGGAGTCAGAGAGCCATTAGTGTGTGGTCTACTTGTAGTACTTGAGTTGGTAGTCACGGTTGCCAGGTTCTTATTTGTAGTGGTGTGAGAGAGTGTTTACAACATTGAAATCCTGCACTTTTTACATAACGGTCTCCATCCAGATAATTTCGCAGCTTTGTATTATCACAAATTTCTTAGCAGCGTGGTTCATATCAGCTGGGTTCAGGTGTGCAACACTTGTCTCTTTCCGATTTCAGTCATTTCACTTTTTGCTAGTAGTGAAAAAAATATAGTTATAACAAGGCTAAATTGTTTGGTCGAAAACAGTGAAACATGATGTTCTGAGTGAAAAATAAGTTGCAAAATCATGATAGTGCGACCCTCTTAACACTTGCATAGTTTGCATTGAGGAACAGTTAGCCTACTACAGTGTGTAGAACACAGTAGCTTCGAAACGTCCTTGTATATTGCCTACATCTCAGCCGCTTTTCTATTTTTGCATGCTAGTTTTTCAGCAATACCTATAAGATCAGGCTTTGTATGATTAATCACGAACCTCAACTTCAGCGTACCTATTCTGTTATTACTTTAACTTACTGTTAGTGCTTGGTATTGATGAGCCCTGCCATGGTGGGGCAGTGGTTAGGGCACTCGACTACTGTGTCCAAGGATGCGGCATCGAGTCTCGGCCGCGGTGGCTGCTTTTCGATGGGGGCAAAATAGAGAGGCATCTGTGTGCTGTTCGATGTCGGTGCACATTAAAGAACCTCAAGTGGTTGAATTATTCCGGAGCCCTCCACTACGACACCTCTCATAGCCCGAGTCACTTTGGGACATTAAAACCCATAAGCCAAACCATTGTATTCATGAAGTAATTTCAGGGTTGAATATGAAAGGGGGACAGACCAAAATGTCAACTCGGTCTCCTTTGCATATTGTTGCCAACTACTTGCTTAGCATGCATTCGTGATTACCCGCATGTTTGAAAACATATGTGAATGTAGAAATGCAAGAGCGTGTGCATGCTGGTTTACAGGAACTGTTTGCATTCCACTTTGATGGTACTGATGGATGGACGGGTCCTCACATTGTAGTGTTTTGTATACCGTTTGTATTGTTAACCTAAAGTGGTCCTCTTTGCCCTTCTCTTATTTTTCCAGTCTTAAATCGGCATAGACACCAAATTTCAGTTGCATTTTTTTTTGTTAACACCATGTAAAACATTACTGTACCTAGATCGCCACAGAGTATCTGCCTACTAACGCTAAATAATTTAAAACTGAATTTTATTTTCTCTCCAGTTTCTTTCAAAAGCTGAGCAATGGTTTCGCCGTCGAAAGCGGAGTTCAGGTCAAGTGAGGGATGAAAATAACAGCAATATAATCGCTGCTTCTTCATTTGTTGTGATTCCTGTTCTCGAAGAAGGCTGGCTTTTACATTGCGGTGAATTAAATGGCAAAGAAGCGATTATACCGCAGTTTTTGCAATCGTCACATGACATCTTTTATGTCACAGCCATCATTTGTGTGTTGAAACCAAAAGCAAAACAGTTAGGAAAAGAATTCAATTAGAAATTATTTAGCATTCGTATACAGACAGCTCATGGTGATTCGTATAAAATAATACTTTATGCTTCATAACAAAGAAGAAAACATGCAGCCAGAAGTTAGGTGTCTATACTCCTTTACACTAGGGGGCTGCTCAGAATCTTAATGGTCCTAGCCTCACAGCCTTATATCATTTTTCTAAAAAATGATGCCACCAAGAAATGTGAATGTCCCTAAAATAGTGGAGTGCTTAAATAGGAGCTAATAAGCTCTAATATTTTACTGAGAACAGACTTTACTCTCATGGCTAAGCAAGTTTGATGAGAGGCTAAGTCAATGTTTTACCCATTCTGCTGTGCTTGAAGACTGGGGTGTAAAACAGTGTCTTCATTTCATGAGAATCTTGCATGATCTGCCGTGGTAAACGTCCGTTCATAACCACTGCTTGCAGGCCCTCTACTACACCGGAAACCAAGGCCCTGACTTTGCGGCAGCTTGGATTTTCGAAAACAATGATGAAGACATTGATGCTCCACTTGACGTGAGTGGAATTTACTACTGCTATGGGAGAGAGTTTATCCATGGGCCTTTGTGAAGACCTGCTCTTTTTAGGCTGGGCAAAGATGAAACATGAACATCTGGTTCATTTGGTGACGTGGACTTGGTGGTTGCAAGGTGATGAAATTGTGTGGGTGCCTATATCAAGCATAGAAGCCCTGGCTGTTTTATTTGGCATTGGTGCGTGCTTTCGGGTGCCGTGGTGCGGTCCAGAATGCTCTGCTTGAGGTGCTGGTATGGGACATCACACACTGGTCCAGAGATGACGTCTGCGACCTCATCAGCTACCTCGGAAAACAGGTTTGAAAGGAGGTTCTGATCTCTCAGGGCATGGTGAAGATGGAAGATGGCTTCCACTGGGTGAACCACACTTGAATGTTCTTGCGGCAGAACAATCACAGGCGAAGCTGAATGGCCGTGACGTCCCGTGGGCGCGAGGTAGTATCAGGTGGAAGGTCGCCTGAAGGCGGCAGGTTGACGGGGTCAGTAATCTCTAACTTCGGAGTCATCACTGTCGGCCACGGGTTTACAGCGGAGCACCAGAAGTAGGTGTGAAACGTATCGGGTTTCCAGGACCGAACTGCACATGCTTGGTTTGCACCCCGGGCACGTGCCGTTCCACTTTATTTTCTTCTCCACATTCTGCCGCATGGGCGCTACAGTGGCATCCACATGTGGCATAATGTTTGTTGTATATATCCTTTATTTTGTGTTGTTTATTGTGCTGGTATGTCATTTGTTTCAGTGTTTTTGTTGCAATGTTTATAGATTCAGGTTGGGCTATCTTTTTCATATTGCTGTAGCATGCCTTGTAGAATAAAATGTTAAGAGTAGGACCCCACTATAGTAAACTCGGATATGGTGAAGTAAAACTGAAGTCCCAGTCCAACTCCCATAGATGACTGTACATTTTTTCCCCTTTATAGTAAAGAGTTTTGATAAATATAGGTTATAGTAAAGTGCATCTGGCCGCAGCTTCCCACGAAACAACAGAGCTGCACATGTGCTACCTAGGATCGCAAGACAAATTTTTATTTTTGAAAAAAAAAAAGGGGGGGGGGGGGGGGGAAGAGCGAGCAACATCACACATTTTTTTTTTTTTTTATTGTCTTTGCCACCAGGCTCACCGGCCTTGAGGAGAAGCCAACTTCACATAGGGCTTAGAGCCATGAGGGTAAGCATGGGGCGTGTAAAAGAAACCACCCTGTTCATGGCGCATGATAGCCTTAGTTGCTTATGCGCCAAAAACCACAACACAACACAATTCTAAGTAAGTTGGCTCGATTGTAAGTCGATCCCTCGAAATCGCATGTCCCGAAAAATGAAAAACAAAAAACATACCTGTTGATGCTTTTGGCGACAAAAATTTATTGCCTGGCTGTACTCCACTTCAAATCACGTGTTTCGGTGATATACGCTGCAAGCTTGGCCTCCAGCTCTGGATAGCATACCGTGTCCCTCGGAAGCCTCTTCACTTGGCGTCACAGTTGAAAATTTTGACTCGCTGCCACTCCTGCATAACCCGTTTACAAGCTTGGAACTTGCGGCCCACAGCGCAGTTGTTTCTTTGGCATAAATGATAGCTGCCTCCTTTAACACTGCGCGGAACAAGCGCTGAATGCTTTTTGAACGGGAGAGCTCATGACGAAGCGTGCGGTCAGTTATTAATTCAAAAGTGCGAACGCATGAACTCAACGAATGATCAGTGTCAGCTCTTCCATCAACCAGCGACACTCCCTGGGAGTGCCGCCGTGTCACGTGACCCGACGCGACTGACATGCACAAAGCGAGCGTCGCCGCGATTCGAATAGTGGCTCTTCCGTAAACTATCGACACTTCTGCTGGTGCAGTTTGTGCTGCGCAGTAAAAGTTAGAAAGGAAAAAAGGAAATCCTTCTCAAGAAGCATGCACAGTAACGGAACATTGCACTTAAAGCCGTAGTGCAAACAAATTTGCAGTAGCCTCCCTGATATGGTTTCTGTCTTGATCTTATTAACAGTGCCATGCTTTGCTTTCGATTTTAAGTCGACCCCCCACTTCGGATTTTTGAATTTTAAAAATGAGGTCGACTTACAATCGTCTAAATACGGTAATTCATGTCTTTTTATAATTGGCAAGAGCATTGCCCCATATCAATAAGACTTTTGATTACTTTGATTTCTCTCTTCAGCTGGATCCCTTAGACGAGAGTGACACGGAAGACGACGATGCTCCGGAGACATACAAGATGGTGTTTGCCGTGAACTCGGAGCTGGAGATGGGCACGGGCAAAATTGCAGCTCAGGTGGCGCATGCCGCTATTGGCTTGTACCGGCTTCTGTTGCAAGACGAAGCCAAGCACGGCAACATGCTGCTGCTCTGGGAAGAGTATGGGTAGGCTGCGTTTTTTGCTCTTGATTTTGAAAAGTGCATGCACTGTTTGATTCTTATGCCAAGATTCCTCGGCTGGACAAGGCACCTAATCGCCTTTTCAAATAGTTTCGCAGCTTGAGCCATCATATTCTTATTTGTACTTGTCAAAGATGTAGACTTGTGACCTTCATTGTTGTTGACAGGGTGTAGCTTGTGTACTCCAAGCCCGTGCATGCAACCCCTGCCCTTCATCTTCAAAGTTGCTTTACAACATGATAGTAGGCATAGACACACTTATGCACTACGTACTACTGAAGCTTATGCAACATCTTTGTCAGATTCAGCACATTTTGTGCTTTTATACTAGCTGACACAGGAATGTAGATTACATGGAATTGGTCATAGTTCTAAAGAGTCCTTAGCTGGCGTCATAGCCATTGATGTTTGCTCAGTATACACAGTATGATGAGTAGTGTTCGAGACAGATGGCGATTGGCCTGCTGCTGACAGCTGGCTCGTGCTGCGCTGAACGTATTGAACTGTCTGCAATTGCTTTTAGCTGCGCCAAAAGTCACACTTACAGAATGCGCATTTTGGCCAAGTAGGCAGATACTTTTTGCTTCTCGTGCTGAAAGGAACACTGCTGAGGCATGTGCGGCAAAAATTGGTGATGCCACAAAAGTTCTGAAGCAAAAATAAAAAGAATGACACATGAGCCTCTTTCCTTTGCGTCGCTTTCCCATGCCTCGCCTATCTCCTTCCTCTCACCGCCTTCTCCATGGCCTTGGCAAAAGAAGAAGGATCTTGAACCTCGGGTGACACCTTTTGAACAAATCGAACCTAAGTGGGGCCATTGTGTCCTTGGTAAACTTCGATGTGCCTTCTTGTGGCATAGCAGTGGACATAGGGGTTTTCCCTTTTATCTCCTCAACCTTGTGTTTTCAGTTGACTAGCAAAATTGTTTGTCTTTACCTACCTATCCTAGAGTCCCCTTATCTTAAGGTCTCTTGCGCTTTGATCGGTGTGCTGTCCCTAAAAATTTATGCTAGCCTGTCATGGTTGTTATTTCCGCAGCCTCATGAACTTCTCCCCAACTCTAAGTACACATTGTGTCCTCATTCCTTGTTCTACATTAATATACTTTAAAGCAGAATCACAAGTACTCCCATGTTGACAAAAAATTTTCCATCAGCATCGACCGTTCAAAGCGTTGCAGGCTTGAAAAATCAGGACCATGCCTCTGGCAGGCTTTCAGTGCAAAAGCATTAGCGACCTCATGTCAGCCAAAATTATGGCCTACCCTCCTAGGATAGGACTTCCTAAAGTGGCACTAACAGTCTGTGTTCGGTTTGTTGCTTTCAGAGAAACCAAGATCGCTTTGCGAGCCTTATCGACCCAGCACCTGTGTGAATTGGAAAAGAAGGCAGTAGAGTTAGGCCTAGGCACGTACCTTGTCCAGGATGCTGGAAGAACACAGGTATTGTGGCTTTGTCATCTGGAATTCAGTGTGTGCAGTCCAGACCACAATACAGTCACATCCACTTATACGTTAAATCTCGTTACAAGAGACACTGTTAGAAGAGACACTCGGTTATAAGAGACATTTGAAAATGGTTTGATTGGTTTTCCTATGTCTGCCATGTTAACAACATTGCATACAAGAGACATGGTTACAAGAGACACTCGGTTACTAAGGACAACTTTTTCAGGTTCGTGGAGTAAATTCACTATTTAGAAGAGACACAACCCACGTGTGCTCATGCAATGCATCTGGAACGTACCAACTCGTACATGATGCACTTCAGATTTCCTTAGTTAAATTCTGTTCCATATCAGTGTTCTTTTTGTTGTGTATGTCAGGAACTGAGGAGTGTGTCGCCATGATTGGAAAGTCAGAACGGCATCGCATTACTGTTACCTACGAAGCAAATCAAAATGTATGAATGACATTCAGCATTTTTAACTCCTCACTGTTAAAATTTGATCACAAGGTGAAAGCAGACTCCTGTTGTCTTTCTCTTTGTGGATCATCTGAGGGTGACGAGCATGTAAGAGTGCCTCAAAGGTATTAGAGCAATAGGAAGGCTTGCAAAGGGAAGTGCTTTACCTCCAGAATTTGGGTAGGAATACACTCTGCACTCACAAAAATACATACTAGTATGAATAACTTCTTTAAGCTTTCCTGAACAATTCCCTGTTAATGCATGTGAATGCATTTATAGTCGAACCCGGTTATATCAAACCCGGATATATCGAATTTTGGTTATATCGAACTCACGAAATATCCCCTTGAAAATCCCATGTAAAGGTATAGGAAAGCCGCGTCATATATCGAACTCAATTTCACCAGTCGTTCGATATATCGAACTCCGCACCACACACTGGAAAGTGTGCCTTCCCCAAAGACGATTGCATCACCCTTGGCCGTTTGCCGCGTGACGTTTTCAAGCCACGCGCGGAAGGAATGAGAGGCGACGACTGGTCCTTGCAGCGCCGCGCCCATTCCCCAAAGGCGCGCGCATCTGCAGTTGTTTCCCGCGCGCCAACACATGACATTTGCAAGCCATGTGCGTGGGTGTGCCCATTCTTTTGCCGAGCTATCTCTCTCCTTCAGCACGCGCAACGCACGCGCCAAGCCAGTTCAGCCAGTTTTCAGCAGACGTCGGACGCTTTCTCCAGCGTGTGTTGCGAACCCTCTTCGTGCGGCGGTTGACGTGGCTATGGCGCCTGCGGATGTTAAAAAGCGGCAGCTCTGTTTGTTTGTTTTTTTTTTTTTTTTGCGAGAGTCATTCTTTCTTATCGTTGTGCTGTACGCGCGGCGTAGCGAAAGATATGGCGGCTGCGGATGTTAAGAAGCGGCAGGTATTTTTTTTTTTTTTTTTTTGCGGGGATGTTTATTTATTTTTATTTTTTTTTATCGTTTATCCTTGCATGTATGAATCAACGAAAGCACGCGGTCAGCTGCTGCGATCATGACGCCCGCCCCAAGTGCGGCGTGATAAATCGAACCAGGCTTGTGCAATCAAGCCATCACGGGCACTCTGCCAAGTTCGCTCCTCTCACCGCAGGAGCGATCAAAAGATAAACGCGCCCTGACGTTATCGCTGCGCAGCATCTTGGCACGCTGCCAATGAGCTGTGGATGAGAGGACCGAAGCAGACTGACGCGTGCCATCGACATGCAAGCGAAAATGCTCGCGATTTCTGCCGCCGCGGCGACACAGAAACAGTTTTGAGCTGCCGCGGTGGCTCGAGCGGCGAGAGGGACGCAGTTCCAACAAGTTTGAAAATTTTCGCTCTGTCGCTGCCGCTCGTCACTGAGATCGCTCAGTCGCTTGCATGTGAGCGAGCTGGCCTTAACGCATTTTTTTTCTTCAAATTCTCAGGTGCGAAAGTGGAGGGTGGGTTCATTATGCGAGTGGGTTGATTACGCAACAAATACGCTATCGTTTTTTTGCATCGTAAGTGCCATCACAAGCCGATTTTCGTATATCGAATTATCGATATATCGAACTATTTCGCGATCCCCTTCGAGTTCGATATATCCAGGTTCGACTGTATATGCTGATGTGCAGTAAACTGATCAACACAGTACTTTTAGAATTTTTCGAACTATTTCGCGATCCCCTTCGAGTTCGATATATCCAGGTTCGACTGTATATGCTGATGTGCAGTAAACTGATCAACACAGTACTTTTAGAATTTTTAGCTACAAGAGACCTTGCTTACAAGAGACATGTTTTTCGGGTCCCTTGAGTGTCTCTTGTAGCGAGGTTTTACAATACCGCTTTGAACAATAGATTGGATATAACGATGGACAACCGTAGCGCCGTCAACTTTACCATGGATTCTATGGTAAAATAACCCGCATATAACAATGCTGTAACGGTAGATTATTGGTTATACTAATTACATTTGGTCACTGAGTGCGACCCCCGAGCAGAAAAAAACTCACGAACACTGCGACCATGCCAGCCAAACCACATTCCAAATTCCTAAAAATGATCAAGTTCCTGCGGGACATCATTTGGGCTAAAAATCTTTCACTCAGCTTTGTGCATCAGTTGGACGCCCTGCAGAGAGATGTCAACAGTATTGGCGGGAAGAAGTCAAATTAAATTTGAACTGATTGATTACCTCTTTTTGCCTGCAAATATGTGAAAAGTGTAAGCTACTTCCTCGTTTGTAAAGCCACCGTGATATCTTCTCTGCGGAACGTGGGAGAAGTTTTGAAATGCTCAAGCATGCTCCGTAATATCATGGCTGCGCCTACTGCCACATACAACTGGTATTGATAGGAGCCCGAAGACTCGCCTCTTGGTGTTGAGGTTGAAATGTTTAAGGGTGCACAGTAACGCTGACTTATTCACGTCATAACCAATAACACTTTCCGGAGTTGTGGAAAAGCATGCTGAATCACTTGCGTAAGCCAGGTTGGCCACCTTTTTTACCCTACTTCCGGTTCAATGGTTTAGGCAATCTCCTACTTAGCAGTGCTTAGGCATGATGCCCAACAATGGCAGCTGTATTAGGTAGAAATAAAAATGTCACTATTTTTCAATCGTTAATACAGTAGAACCTCACTATAACAAGGTGAAACTGAACACCTGGATCATCTTCCATAGACAGTACATTTCTTTCTTTTGGTCAAGTCTTTTCTTTTTTTAATGAGTCAGTTATAGAAAAGGGCATCGAACCATGATGGCATCCTTTTCATGAACTCAAGAAATGAAATCGCAGCTTGTGCAGAGCTTTGGAAGGTGAGGAAAATTTTTGTTAATCTTTAAAAATAAAATGACAATAAAATGGCGTTTTCTTGAGATGGTTTTACCACCAGATTCGCCAAAATGTAAATCCCTCTTGATGAATATTAGTATTCTCCTGCCCTTAACTTTAGATTGCCTGCTTCATTTTTATTCTCTTGGATATTTCTTTCTCGCTATCGAGACATGCAGTCACTACTTGGCCTATGTTGATTTACCTTTGTGCCGCTTTTAGTATCTCATTACCCATCGTGAATGGCTGTTTCATTCCCAGATTGTTGGTAATTAGCTCTTTGTCATGATAATTTAATAATTTAATTTAATCATTTTTAATAAAATAATTTATATTTTGCATATGTAGGTCCTGAACCATACTGTAGAAATTCTACGTGAGTTGCTAAGCAGGCCATCATCAGTAGGTACTAGGAGGCTGGTCAGATGGTATACATTAGCATACTTGTTGTCCCCAATCCAGCCCTATGAATACCTGCTGTTAAAATGCAGGGAATAATGACCAGGAAATCATACCACCTTGCGTAGGATCTTTCTTTACTGCCATGCTGTCACTTCCCTTTTGGAAGTAAGGGAAAGAGCTCCGTCATAACTTGTAGCCACTACACATACTTCCCAGCTCATTTACCTATGCTTCTTTGATGTCTAACAAAACTATGCTTCTTTGATGTCTTCGTCATGCATTAACTGCGTGACTGCTGATGGTTTGATTCAACTAATCACCTTTTGATCGTCTAAGAAAGCTACTTGTGGCACCTACAGTCGACGACCGATTTTTCGGACTCTCAACGGACCACGAAAATTCCGAAAAATCGGGCATTCTGAAAAAACAAATGTGCACCAAAAAAGCTCAATTTATTGCCTGTTATTGACTTTGAGGCCGGAAAAAGTCATGAATGCTTTTCTACACCACGCTCCGCTTCCGTGCTAACAGGTCCGCCTGAATTTCGCTTGCATCAGCTCAGCTTGCGTTGGCTGCGCTGCTGCAGGTGAGTCATTGTCGTCGTCGCTCTCAGACTCCACAAGCACTTGGCGAATAATTTCTGCATCTGTGAGCCCAGTGGACAGTTCCAATTCATGGTCCACAACTATGAACTTTGAAAACGAGACGGCCGATGGAATTTCGACACCAGCAGTGCGAAGGTCGTGAATGAGCTGCTCATTGCCTGACAGCTGCTCGACCACGCTCTCCTCGTCCAAGGCAGCCGACTCGTCATTCAGCACAAATTTCGCGTGACGGCAGCAATTGCACAGCGTTGTGGGTGCTACAGATTTCCACGCATCAGCAAGCATACTAAGTGCTCCAAACAAATCGACAGAGTAGGTTTTCCCACTGTCGAGGCACACCACAACCACCAACTACTGGATCACAACACCGACTCCGTTGAGTGCCTTCTCGCTACCGTTTTCACGCAAAAAAATCTCCTTATAAAATTCGGAAACAGCTTTTTGAAGAACTGAAGCTGATTCAATTAAATACAAGCCACAGTAGCGACACAACATAGTTCTCGCATCAGCACGACCACGGCTAGGTCCACTCGCTCCTCTCGGCAACGCACGTGAAACGCACAGCGAACACACTGAGGAACAGGTAGTCAAAGCGATCACGCTAAAAGAAAAAAAAAAAAAGCACTCCGGCGGCGAGCAGCGACGTTGCCCCAGAAATGGAAGCTGCTAGGCAAATAACATAGCTTCAATCCAGTGTCAGTTTAGCTGAGGAGCGGCACGCAAGGCCGGCACCGGTTTCGAGGCTATCGAAGGAAAAAGAAAACAAGCAAGATGGCGGCGCCACTGCTCAAAATGTGTGGCAGTTGGCCCGGCTGACGCTTGGAATGTCTGAAAAATTTTAGCAGCATAATACATTGACTTTATAAGGTATGTCCTGGGGCCGGGAAAAAGTCCGAATAATCAAGCATGTCTGAAAAATCGGTCGTCGACTATAGTTATACAGTCAAACCCACTTGTAACAGTATCGAAGTGCCACTGAAATATCTTTGTTATAACCGGGTTAGGCCGGAAAATCAGAGAAAACAGTATAAACTACATATTTAATGAGCACGAGGTAGCTTGCACTTTTATTTCGTAGCTCGAAGAAGCCCGTAATCGGTAAGCGTTGTCTGTTTCACGGCAGTCTGGCCGACATCTTTCTGCAGGGCATCCAACTGCTGAACATATTGCAGTGGAAGGTTCTTAGCAAAAACGAAGTCCCGCAGGGAATTGATCATTCTTAAAGCCTCCTGGTGAGACGCAACCGGCACAGGTTCCTGTTCTTCGTCGTCGCCGCTAGTGTCGCCGTCCTCCGTGCCAGCGACTGCTGCGATGATAGCCTCGTCTGTCAGCTATTCATCTGTCACGACGTCAACATATAAAAATTCCTCAAGTCCCGACGCGTCGCCAGTACTACCGCTCACTATGGACCACAGTTCAGTCATCGCTGTGCCAGCAGGAGCTTCGCGACCTTTTGCATCTCCGGCATCCCCAACGGAGCCCGCCTTCCTAAAGCAGTTCATGATGGTGGAAGAGCTTCCTTCTGTCCATGCTCCAAAAATGAACTGCACTGTCATCAGGAGCGAGATCTTCAAGTCTGGCGCCAGTCGGCGTCCTTGGACAGAAATGTTCAGGTTCAGCGCGAGCCTGCTCAAAATACGTCTGCGATACAGTGCATTGCAGCAAGCAACAACGCCTGCATCCATAGGCTGCAAGCCTGCAGTGGCGTTAGGTGAGAGGAAGAACACTTCCACATGCGAAAGCTTCCGAGCTGTTTGGTGCACAGTGCAATTGTCGAGTACCAATGCCATCTTCCTGCCTTCGCGCTGCATCCGCTGATCAATCTCAACCAGTCATTTGCGGAAAAGTTAGCGCGTCATCCACGCTTTCTCGCATAACGGTAGCGAACCAAGATCCTCGCGACACCTCGTAAACAGCAGGGATTCTGGGATTTCCTTATGATGAAGGAGGGGCATTTGTCGCAGCCGTCCATGTTGGCACACAAGAAAACGGTCACGCACAATTTGCTTTGCTTGTCGCCTTACAGGGACCGCCTTTGACAGCGTGCGTCTGATGATAGCATCAGGAAAAACAGCCCAGTCTCGTCCCCATTGTACAGTCAAACCTCGATATAACGAACATGCATATAACGAATTATTGAATAAATCGAACTCTTCCGAAATATTTTTGTCAAACACATGTATTTTTAACTTCCCATAGCGAACGCAGTTGGGCATAAAACGGATATTACGAACTTCACGACGCCAAACACTACCTCACTTTAATAGCAGAAGGCAGGCTTTGTTGAACTACATGTGTGTTGTGCGGTGCAGCAAACGTTCAAGACTACCTCGCAGGCGCTGGCAGCGCCACAGATGTCACGACGGCATTGGGTGTTGACAGCCAAAGAAATCTATGTCCTCCGAGATCACCTCCGCGCACCTCCGCGCCCCTGTTTGTGTGCGCGGAGGTGATCACGGAGGCCTTAAGAAATTGTTCGCATCTAACAATCGCTGACAGCGCCGCTTCAGCAGCAATGCGATCGAATGTTGCTTTTGCCTTTTTGGTTTTTGCGTCTTTCGCGTTTTTTGGCTTTAGTGTTAGCAGCGGTGTTGCGGCGTGGCCGTCGTATCGTTCGGCGGAGGCTGCGTCGGTCATCGTGTCGAGTGTGGTGTGCGGGTGTGCGTAGTACTGTGATGGCGGTGAACTTGAAAAAAAGAGCGACGCTGACGTTAAAGACCAAGCTCAAGATAAAATCAGGGCCTTCAAGACAGTTTACAAGAGGAGACTGATTGACGCTCTTCTCGTGAAGCTTCTTATGAAGCAGGACTTGAAGATCGACTTGCTGGGAGCATTAAAGCGGCATGGGACAGCGTGAAAGGCAAAACGATTGCCAATTGCTTTCAGCATGCAGGTTTTGTTCCAGCAGAGGCCCGTGCTTCAAGTGACGATGGGGACGATCCCGACGAAGCAG
The DNA here is from genome assembly GCF_055883805.1 of Amblyomma maculatum. Classification (NCBI taxonomy): domain Eukaryota; kingdom Metazoa; phylum Arthropoda; class Arachnida; order Ixodida; family Ixodidae; genus Amblyomma; species Amblyomma maculatum. Next base: position 100,352,929 of record NC_139347.1, on the reverse strand, counting down.
AAGCAGAGCTTCGCGAGCTCGATGAGCCTGGAACAATTTTTCGCGTTTTGTTGGTGACATGCCTGCAACAATGGCTGTAGAGGACTTTGTAGGCGGCGACGACATCACGACGACCACAGCTGTACTGATGGACACTGAAATCGCTGTGAAAGTTTCTGAACATCCTGCAGACGAAGCTCAGGCTGACCCTGCAGACGATGAGAACATTCCGACTTCACAAGAAGCGCTTGCTGCATTGGATTTACTGCGCTGCCACTGCAGTGCTATTGAGAGCAGTGGGTTTGCCCCTGTAGAGTGTTTGCAAACTGTGGAACAGGGTGTGATACAGAACGCGATCAGCACAAAAAAAGCAGGCTGCGATAACGCAGTTCTTTGCGCATAAATAAATGGACGTGACCCAAGTAGGCACCCTCCGAGTTGCTGTGCCTTCTCTGATTGAATTTTGCTGCTCTTGCATGTATTTTCTACGAAATTTTATATTACGAATTATCTATAGAGCGAACTATCTTCTAATTTTTTAACCATTTGTTATAACGTGGTTTCACTGTACAAGTCCCGGTCCGCATATGCTTCTCAGATGCAGGGCATTGTTTCCTCAAGCGACTTCTGCCTAGCGTCTACTTTGAGCGATCCTGCCTCGCCCACAACTGCCTTGTAGACGATTCCATGTCTCCTTGAACCATTGAATCCAACCACCACCAGGCTGGAAATCGGTGTTGCGCAGGAGTTATGCGAAGTGCTTTGCCTTCTCTGCTAAAATCGGGCCACTAATCAGCAGGTTTGCTGCACGGGCGTTCAAGAACCACCTGTAGAGCGCCTGTTCTACTTCTTTGTAGGCCTCGTGTGGAATCCTTTTATGGCTGTCGTCCATTACATGGGTAGCACTGGCATCACTTTCGTTCTCAATCTTGAGCGCGTTGCGGATGATTGTCGATGCCATCGGTTGCGTCAGGCCGTGCACACTTTTATGCCATCCTTGTGCTCACATACACTGTTCCGTGGAACTTCTAGCGGTATTGCCATTCGCTTCCTCTTCTAAGCCGGTTTTGTTGCGCATCCCGAAGGAGGATCCTCCATTGCTGTTCATGGAAAATCCAGGGCCAGCAATATTATGGCAACGATAATAGCACACTAGGATAACCACGCTAGAAAGACATTTACACTAACGCTGCGGCACGCCTGCCACAAAGCATGTGTAACCACGAAGGGGCTTGGATGTCATGTTCGGATAAATCTGGCTTGTTCCTGTATGGCCACCGGGCAACTGTGGTTGCTTACTGCACCATCTAATAAGCTGTATAAAAGCAGCTATAAGGCTTGCCTCACCCTCTTTGGTAAAATGCCAGTGTAAACATGTAGACGGGCTCATCTAGCGAACTTCTATTGTTCCATTGTTCGCTACTCAAGTGCCTAGCTACCTCACTTCCTTGATTGCAATGCATAAGAATACAACACTGGACAAAGCAAATAGGGGAGGCTAGTGCAGCGCACCCTCAGAATGGACTGCTCCATCGTGCAGGGGCAAGAGAGGACGGGTGTTGCCTAGGCCACAGGCAGTATCGAGGAGGAGCGCTCAAAGCTCTCCCTCAGAAGAACGGCCGTGCCTAGCAGCGCCTTACACCTTCCTCTGCGTGAGGAAGTGCTCCATCCTCCCCGTGTCTCCGCGACATGCAAGCTTCCCCGGCGTACCCGACCGATGCATTTGCTCAACACGATCTGTCCCAATAACCCCCCCCCCCCCCCCCCCTTTTTTTTTCTTTTTATTCTTATTTTTTTTTTATTATTGTTACATCAGCGTTGTGGCCGTCTCCATATATGTGCGTGCTTTTATGGTTGCCGCGTTTCCGCATTTTTGTTGACTTTCAGTGACCATATTTGATTGTTATAACCATTTATATAGTATGACATCATTGCAATAAGGGGTTTATTTTACCATAGCACACATGGCAAACCTGACATGCAGCGGCGGCCCATTGTTATATCCGATATATTGTTAAAACCGGTATTGTTATAAGTGGGTTTGACTGTATTTCACTAATTTCTATGTAACCTGTTTGACGGTGTGAGTATGGTTTATTGTTAGTTTTTATCTTTCAAGAAACTGGCCTTACTTTTTTGTTTATTGAAATCTTGCATTACTTATATTCTGCAGGCTGTATAAAATTCCTTGTAAGCAGCATACAGTAAAGTAATTAGTCTGTAATTCTTAATGTGATAGCATTAAAGGTTCTGTTCACCATAAAAATCTAGGAGTTGGCATTGTTCAAGTCAGCGTTGTGAGCGCAAAAATCATGAGCGTGGCTCTGGCAGGTAGTGTTGGCAGGTAAAATGACTGCGCACTGATTGACAGGTGGTTTATGTGACATATGAAACCGCCACATAGCTGACTTGGCAGCACAATAGGATCCTGCAGACTGGGGCCATTAGTGCTGTTATGGCCTACCCTGTCCTCGAAATTTTTCGCCTTTGTCACCTTTTTCTGAATATATAACAGTTGAACTTCACATCAGCAAAGTTCCTGAGACACTTGAAAACACTGAGGCACTTCCTAACGTAAAAATTCTGCTTACCGTATTTACTCGCATACCGTATACACGCGTGTAATGGCAGCACATTTTTTTCCGAGATTGGGGTGAAAATCAGGGGGTGCGGCGATTACATGAGAAAAAAGACAGCGAAAAAAATTATTTGCGGTTGTACCCGGTACGTCAAAAAACTCCTTGTCCTCCTCCGCTAAACTCGTCGGTATTTCAGGCTCGTCCCGTGTCCAAAACATCACTCCTCGTCGTCGTCCTCCTCCTCCTCCGAACTCATCGGGACTTTAGGCTCGTCCTTGTCCCAGATGAGGTCACCCTCCGTACCGTCCAGCCTGTTTGATATCCCTGTCACCTTGAAACTTTTTTCCACAGTCTCGAACGAAACCGTGGCCCACGCTTCAAGTATCCAGTGACAAACGGCCACAAGCGATGCCCATTTCAGTCGGCCGGTTGGAGTCTTCTGGTGGAGGGCCGTTGCCATCCACTCACTGTAAGCACGGCGAAATCCACACTTAAAAGGGCGAGATCGCACGTGATATGCTTCTGGCGATCGAGGAAATGGCTGTAAAACGGAGGAGCGAACAGACTTGGATTGGATTGGATTTGCTGGCCTCACCCTTTTTAATGGGCGGGCATCGCTGCGGCTAGGAGCGCCCCCTTTGTAACGGAGGTGGTGGCCGCTGCCCCCATGCTCGACTTTTTTTTTTCCTCAAATATTTTGTTCTTAATTCTTATTGGCAATTCTACTTCTAACCTTACGCTTCATTTTGGCTTTCACTTGATTTTTGGGCCCCACCTAGCGGCAGTAACCACAAAATGTTCCGTATTTCTTGCACCGCACAGTAGACGGCACTACCCAACTTCCTGAAACTCATGGTGCGGCTTTTACTCTGGAAATTTTTTAAAAGTTTTTTTTCCCAATTTTCTTTCTAAAGTTCGGGGTGCGGCCATTACATGCGTGTGGCCATTACACGCGTGTATACGGTAATGCTCACAATGTTTTTTTTTTACCTCCATGATGCTCGTAGTCGTCATCATTTTGAGAGGTGTCTCTGCTTCTCGTTACCATTGTTCCTGCATTCTGTCCATGTTACTTGCTTTGTTCCACCGTCTACCGTGTTCTTGGTGCCGCATTGCGATGGGGCGTTTAAGCTGAAAGCTTTCTATTTGCGCTACAGTATAGCAACCGCACTGCCAGTAGGCACTTCCGTCAACGAGTTCTGCATAGTATGTTACTGGAGACAGCGATTGCAGTGTCGACACAGACTAGGATCAAGAGTAGAACTGTATGGACTGCTGTGAGCATTATACCACGAAAGGCGGGGAGTGATGATGAGGCTGTGTGAGGCAAATAAAGTGCTTTAGCAATTCGTGCTTTTGGCAACCCTGTACTTTTATAACAAAGGTAGGTTCTGTTTGAAAGTAATGTTTTGGTTATATTTACAATAGTTTGCTTAAGACTCCCAATTCACACATATTTTAGAACCTACATGCTGTTACAACAGAATTTGGTGTACAGTTGAATCCCGCTATAACGAAATTCACGGTGCACGAAAAAAAATTCGTTCTCGCGGAACTTCGTTATCGCAAAAATTTGACGTGAAACGCAGAAAGAATTGCCCAAGCAGCAGCAAAGGCGTTTAATGCCAAAAATCTGTAAGCTTGGTTTGCTTACGCTTCACGGCGAGCAACGCCGTCACGCGATTTTCGCACTCGGTCAGCAAACCCATTGCAACATCGTCGTCTCGGACAGCAACGAAATTCCTGATGACATCAAAAGCGTCCATCACCTGTACGGCGGTTGCCGCAGCCGGCGCTTCCTGTACGTCGTCGTCTTCTTCATCGGAAGAGTCCTTATCATTCCGGGCAGCTTTTATGATCTGCTCATCACTCACATCTTCGTGAACAACAACACAAGCGTCAGCGCCGATGTATTCGTCGAGCTCGAGATTAGGCGGCACGGTTCCTATTTCTCCCAACGTTTTCCAGGCGGCCGCGATCCCCGGAGCCGGTGACGCCTCTTCGTCGTCGTCTGTAACGCCTGGTGTTAGGCCAGCAGAGTGTACGGGTCGACCTTCGGCAAATCCGGCGTGCCTGAAACAGTTCACAATTACTGAGCGCCCCAGTGTGCTCCAGGCAGCAGACATAATCTGCAGTGCCACGTACAAGTCCACCTTCGTGTCTCGGCCGGTTTCAGTGTTAAAAAGAAGCCGCTGAATTAACCTCCCGCGGTAAGCGCGCTTCAGGCTAAGAATCACGCCCTGATCGAGAGGCTGTAAGACAGACGTGCAATTGGGAGGGAAAAACCTCAGCTCCGTGTTAGTGAGCTTGACTTCGTCGGAGTGATGCGCTGAACAATTGTCCAAAAGCAAGCAAACTTTACGGCCCTGCCGCTTCATGTCGCGGTCGAATGCCATCATCCACTCGGTGAAAATAGCGCGGGTCATCCATGACTTGTTCGCCTTGTACTGCACAGGTAGGCTACGAGTTCCCTTAAAACAGCGCGGCTTGGCACTTTTGCCTATGACTAACGGCGGACGCTTGTCCGAGCCATCCATGTTTGTGCAAAGCAGCACTGTGATGCGTTTTTTGCTGTGTTTGCCGCCGTGACAGCGCTGCCCCTTGAAGTCGAGCGTCCTAGCCGGCAACATCTCGTAGAATAGCCCGGTCTCGTCGGCGTTGTAAATGTCTGCAGGCGCGAAGTTGCTTAAAATTCCGGCCATGTTACTCGCCTTCCAAGCAGCTGCTCCGTCCACGTCTGCTGACATTGACTCGCCGCACAACACTTTTCCAACGATGTTATGGCGGGCCTTGAAACGGTTTAGCCAGCCAATGCTGGCTTTAAAATCATCAATGCCAAGTAGGCATGCATAGTTCAAGGCTTTCTGCTGGACGATGCTTCCGGACAGGGGGACGTTGCTGGCTCGTGCTTCCACAAACCACGCATGCACTGCTTTGTCCAACTCTTCATGGAGGGGCCGCGTCACCTTTTTGTGCTTCGAGGATGTGCCTGAAGCAAGTGCCATTCTCACGCTGTCCTTATTGCCTAGAATCGTTGACAGCGAACTTGCAGGAATTCCGAAGTCTTCAGCAATTGCCGCTTTCTTCCTTCCGCTTTCTGCTTGGGCGATTATTTGAGCTTTTTGCTCAAGGGAAAGAGTTTTGCGTTTTTTCACTTGCGTTGCCATCGTGTCCTGCGGATGAAAACTCGTCGTTGTCGAAGAGAAAGGCAGCGAGTGAACAACGCGACCACGACACAAAGCCAAAATGGCGGAACTGCAATCACGTGATTTCATGCTTAATGTGGCTTTGGATTTGACTTGGACTTCTCGCCAATAAAACTAGTTTCGGTTTCGATTTTGAACGCGAAAATTTCGTTGAAGCGGAAACGCTCTGCAAAAATGGTTCGTTGTGCAGAGAAATTTAGGCCATCAATTCTTATAGGATACTCGCGGGGAATAAAAAATTATTCGTTGTCGCAGAAATTTCGTTGTGGCGGTATTCGTTGTGGCGGGATTCAACTGTATAACCACGCTTGGGTTTCTTATAAACAAAGTAAACTACAAGCAGTGCCGGCTGGGAAGATATACTTTATTGATTACCTACCACTTCTGAAGTAAATTAACCAAATTTGACTGAACTGAGTAAGTAACAGCGTTTGACACTACAATTTATGTCTCCGTTAGCACAAGGGGGTTTACTTATCCAGGTACAGCAGTTAGCTCGAAGGCCTATTTCAGGCCTTCAATATGCTGGAGTGCTTCGGAGCGGTAACATTTCGAGGGGCAGTGTCACTTTCATCTCCTTCATCATCCTGCTCTTTGTCGATGGCAGGCACTTCTCTAACTTGGGCAATAATATCTTAATCCATCAGCTGTTCCGTGCGGACCAATTCAGCGTCCCCGTCTATGTACACTGTGAAGTCTTGTGTGCCAAATGCTTCTTCGACAGCCACCCATAGTGCTGGACATAGCTGTTCTGATCCCTCTGCCTGGGATGCTTTATATTCAGCTTTATGGAAATAGTTCTTTGTGATGTCTGCATCAGGTTGCTCCCACAATGCTGAAATTACCTGTACTGCCAATTTCAAGCCTATCGCAGAGCCTTTTTTTCTGTTGCATGTCATAAAAAGGGTGCTTTGCAAAGCGAGTATGGTATCTTGCCTCTAGAGAGTGAACAACAACCTCTGGTCTATTGGCTGTGCTTTGGAAGTTGTGCCAGGAGGAAAATACAACTTTCCTTTTCTCTTTCCTCATCTTGTCAATATTCAGCAGCCACTCATTGAAGATATCCTTTGTTGTGTGAGGACTGTTGATTGACTCCCAGTCTACAGGATTGTGCACTCTGCGCATGCCTTTTGTACTTTCCTGTGGCAAGAAACTTTACTTTTTTTTTGCTCCCATCCATGTTACAGCAGAAGAGAATGCTTACGTGCTCCTTTTTTATTGCTTCCCTCCGTGGCATGAGTTTACAGAGAAAGCGTCTCTCTTTTTCAGTATCGGTAGAAAAGTCTGCTTTCATCAGTATTGAAAACACCCCAGTTGTAGTCCGCATGCAGACCTCGCAGCAAATGGTCTTTCCGGTTCGTCACTATGCTGATGGCTGCGCTGTCCGACTCTTCAGACAGGCACTTAAAGATGATTCTGTGCCGAGATTTGGACCAGTTTAGCCAGCCTTCAATTGCCAGTCACCCTGCTTTGTCACGACCGCCTGCTTTTGGTGTTTACGTCGATGGTCTGTCTCAACAGGCTAGAAGCCTCTGTAACGTCCAACTGCTTTTTCCCCTTTTCAACTTGCTCAATAATTTACAGCTTTTCTTTGAGGGATATTTGCTTCCGTATTGTTGACTGCAAAGCCTTAAAATGCACTGCATTCATTGAATTGTCTGTGTTCATCCTGTCCGTATACATTGGCTACCGCACACATGGGCAGTTCAGGCTAAACAGTGAAAAAGCTGCTGCAAAAGCCTAGTGATAGATGTGCATGATACATGAAACTAATATGAAACTATGGTGTCACTAAATGTCACCAGTGTTATGTCACTTAATGGCGGTGCAGCCTTGTCTGTTTGTTGGTCGGTTGGCCGTGTGCCAAAGCTGCCTTAGCCCAGTGTTAAATAGTTTGAATTGTCACTGGTATAACTGGTTTATTTCCAAAATATGGGCTGCTCTATGCATTTATGTGTTGCTTTAGGTAAAGATATGAAGTCGTACATATTGAATCATCTAGGAATTCAAAATACTAGTGAAGTTTAAATTCTCAAGATATAAATATTAGGAACAATAAGATTTCATCTCAAATTGTCAGATTAGGTGAACAACCATAGCTGCAATAAAACTTCGGTTGGCCCTAGTTGGTTTATGATTTTCTACGGAACGGAAGAGCGCAAACAGAAGACAGAAGACCTCCTAGCGCCTGTCCTTGTGTTCTTTTCTTCTTCTCCGTGGATTGCCTTCTGTTTGCGCTCTTCAGTTCAGTAGAAAACCATAGCTGCATTTGTTGGGTTAGTGCGAGCTAGGAGGTGGTGCAACTCGCTCCTGCAGCCAAGAAACTAGGGTTTCCCTTCTTTTTCCTTTTGATTTCTTTTTACAGAGCATTATTTTTAAAAAAACATAGTATATGGCTGTGTTTAAATATTACGGGAATCACTCGTGACATATGCTGGGAAGCCCAGTGTGTGCAAAAGTCTGCAGTTGTAGAACCATAGTGAACTATTCCTGTGTCACTCTGGCAGCTTCTGCGCAAGTCCTGCTGCATTTCTGTGTTGCCGCAGGTTACTGTGTACCTTTGCCCTTTATGCAGTAGTAGATGACAGTTGTGTTAGTACTATAACCATGTACTGGATTCAGTGGACCTCCAGATGACCTTTTCGTTTCTCTCTTCATCAGGTCCCTGCTGGATCGATGACCGTTCTGGGGATAATGGGACGCATGGATCTGGTTGACCAGGTCACCGGAGGACTGCGGCTACTCTGAGGCATTCCGCACTCTCGACCATAGTTGGGGTGGCCAGAAAGCAAAGAAGCCTTGTGATAAGCCAACGTTTCTGCATTTTCCAGCCCACTGGCCTCCCCCTGTCTCTGAAGCCAAAAGAACTGCAGCTTCTGCTCTCCCATCTCTGTTTTTATTTATTTATATCGACTTACATTTTTATTTTTGCTCGTGACAAGCCGAGGCTGTCTTTCAAGTGTAGTTGAAGCGTTATTTGAAGAGGTATAAGCTCGCAGCATATCCTCATTGTGAAGTGTTATCAAAGCAGCAAAGGCTTCAGTCGGTGCTTCTGAATACACAAGGAAAAGCGAAGCACTGTAGGTAGCAGTGCACACCGGTGGTTATAAAAGAGAGAGGAGAGGCTTAGTGATGCACTCGTATTTTCTTACGTATGCGTCGTATGTGGCTGTTGTTAACAAAGTAGCATTCCATCAGAGGTGTTAGCATTTTGCGATCTTGAAGGCCCATAGCTGTGCGCAGTAATTTATAAAAACGCTTTTCTCCCGGTGCTTTAAACAGCACTGAAATCTGGGCCCGGCAGCGGAAGTGGTTTCGTCGTTCATTTTCAAGCGCAGGAGCCGACTGTTGTGAGGGAGTGTGTGCTCCGGTGGAAACTGCAAAGCTTGGGTAATGCAGCTAAAGCTTCTCAAACTCGTAGCTATTTGCTGAATAGCATTTTCAAGCACTGCTCACTCTTACTTCAAAATCTGACAGGACTTGCTTCTTTATGCACGCCTTTTCTAGTCACATTTCAGGACCACTTTGCGACTGGTGACATTAGGGTGCCTGTACAGTAACGGTTGCTTTGTGCTAGAAGCATGCAAGATTGCTGTATAGTTGGCAGTCCGTTTTGTAACATACAGCATTGCAAGCAGGAGGGAATGAAACATTACACCTATGCTCTATCATGCTCTGTGCTATAAATTGAAATAAATGTTTTTTTGTTGTTTGAGCATGTAAAGGTTTGGTTTTTGTTCATGGTGACTCAGGCTGTGAGAGGCATCATAGGGGAGGGCTCCGGAAATTGTAAATGTATTCTTTGAAATGAGAAGCAGTCGTTACTATAAAGAAAAGGGTAGCTTGGTGCAAGTCTCCTTTCGCCATATGTTAAACTAAACCAGTAGAATCACTGTCATACAGAATGCCATACTTTTCTTTTTTTTTTTGCACCCAATTTGCAGTCTCATAATTAGAGCTGTATATGTTGGAATGACTGTTGCCGGCTCGATAATTGACGTTTCACGTTAAATGAATGTTTCTTGTGAGAAAGTGATGAAAAGCATTTGTTGATGGCACTTACTTGTTCTTTTGACCATGATTTTTTAAGCTCTCTGCACCAATGACACCATTGCTTCGAGCTCTGTCAAGAAAAAAAAAGTACCCTGATATGGGAGAAAGTACCGTATATTTACTTGAATGTAACGCGAGGGGTTACTTTGCATATTACCCAATGGGAAAAAATAAAACCACAAATTTAGCGCGAGATAAATGCATGAAAAATACCTTTAATAGACATTATAGCCCTTTCAGTTTCATAAGAAACGCTCATTCATCGTTGGAAGCCTTTGCGGTCAGGCTCACATTTAAAAATCGCCTCCCGCTGCATCCGCCGCCCACTAATGGTAGATTAGTTAACGTCTAGCCGCCGAATTGCCGGCTTCTTCTGCTATCAGAATAGCTGTTACTTTGAAGCAAGCCTACCGTTCACGGCGCGTTGCCATTGTGCGAAATGCAATAACAGAAGTAACTGCGTTAATCCACTGCAAAAGACTCCATAAGCGCGAAATAAAGGTGACATGATCCTCAGCCTACGAGCAAAAAGTGCGTTTTGACTTTGGATTGATTGAGATTTGGATGATTGATAGTGATGGTGGCCCAAACTTTATATCGGGTCGCCGGTTTAACTTCAAAAAGCTAAAGGCGTGGTCAAAAAGTAAAGAAAAGAACACAAAAAATCACTGTAGTTACGACCACGTCGCAAGGATGTTGCTCCCTACTGCTCACCACCAAAACTCCAATCGTCTCTTTGTAGCCTCGATCTCATCCGCCGAGGCTGCCTCTTCTCTTACAAGCCTAAAGCCGAGTTGTATAGGTAGTGACATCGTATGGGCAGGCGGAGAGATAGCTGGACATTCGAGTACCACGTGGTCTGTTGACTCCTCTGCCACCCCGCAGAGGGCGCACAGAGTCGTGAGGCCAGCCGTGAATCTCGCTGTCCACCTGCGTGTATGTAACGCTCCCGAGTGTGCCTCTGCCAGCAAACCACTACTGCGCGAGTTATCACACCACAGCTCCTTTCGGATGGTGTCCTCCGCCCGATACAGGTCCAAAGACACTTTTTCCTCGGAAGTGTTCTTCCATTCCTCCGTCTCGACCAGCTGTACCTGAATCCGGATCTTCTGCTCTGCTCTACAGTCTAGCTCTGACGCTTTTGTAACCAACGATACCGTCGGGAGCAGGTACCTTTGACGAAGGGTTCGTGTTCGGCGCGTTCATCTCGTTGTTCGGCTGGCAAAAATGGTGTGAATGAGTGTTTGACGGGCCACATTTGACTCAGAGACTGAACAGGCGGTTCTCAAAAGCTGCCTTCGCCACTGCTTCCCGGACTGTGAATGGCGACCAATCTATGTCGCCTGAATGGTTTCGATGGGACGTGTTTGGGTAGCTTGAGTGCCATTCGGCCAGCCTCCTTCCGGCGCCTCTCCAAAAATTCTCTCGTTCCCGCTGAGAGACAGAGCACGGCTTTGGCGTAGGTCAGGCCCGGGACTGCCATCATCTTCCAGAGTGCCCTTGTGACTTCGTAGCGGTTATAGGTCCACAAGGCCCGTTGGCCTAACATGCCTCTCGTGCGAACGGCCTTCCCTCTTAGGAAACTTTCATGTTTGCGTCTCCCCCTCACTAGTACATCAGATGGCGCAGCGTATGCCACGTCTCATCATCATCATCATCGTCACATTTTTAAGCGCGCTCGGCTGTGCTGCGCCGCCGCGCCATGGTCGACCTACCTTGGCCGCGCTGCGCTTGTTTTCAGGCTACGTGCACTTTGATGGGCGCTGGTATCAACCGCTCGGGTTAATGGTACACTTTTGTTCAGGCGTTGAGCCTTCAACTAAATTTCATTACATTGAAAGTTCGGCGAAATTTACTTCGTTATAGGGGGGCTAAAAATACATTGTGTTCTATGCGCCCGAAGTTACAGAAACTCAACTACTTCGTTACATCGGGGATTTCGTTAAATTGAAGTTCGTTACGTCGAGGTTGTACTCTATTCGATTATAACGCAACGGTAGACTTTGAGAACTGGAAATCTTGAAAAAAAACTTGCATTACATTCGAGTAAATACGGTAATTTGACCATTGTTGCAGGATTGTAGCTGTAAAGTATACCTTGAAGGATGGGTTATAGCTACCGATATGTACAGCAGAATGATTGTGTGTACTGCAAATTGTGAGGGTTGTAGTATTTTAGTGCTTCAGTATTTCTCAATTCTCTTTTTCTACTCCAAGACAAGTTTGTTTACAAAAAGCACCTTGGGGAAGGTCCCGTTATCAGGCATGAATGCTTGTTATCCAGTCCAGCTTCAGATTTCTTCCCTTGCGAATAGTTGTCATGCGAGCAGAGATTTCTTTGCCGTAAATATATCACACCTTGCCTCTTGGTGTATGTGTGGACCTGTGCATTTAACGGCGTCTTGACAATGGACTAGCATTAGGTAGTCAAATGGAAGAAAACATCATGTAAATTGTAGGAGGTGCTTCTTTTCTATCGGTCGTGGGTTCTGTGCTGTTAAGAACCGATTGCTTTGGTAAGTGTTGCAGTTTAAGAAAGTGGTTTCCATATTTTTCCATGCAGGGCACATTTATCTGCAGCAGATGTAGTACTAGCCATGTTACCTAATTCAACTTTAATGTTTACGAAAATGAAGACTCACCTGCTAGCTGACTCACACTTGCTTAAGAGTTCTGATGCACCTTCCCGTTTGCATACTGCAGCACGGCACTCCGTGAACGAGCTTTGCCAGCGAACTTGTGATGCATGATGAATGGAGCTATGCAGTTTTACGCAACGATGAGTTACTCTTCTTCTACATATCGAAAGGGCTGAAATTTTTACCATCTGCAAGTGTTCTAAATAGTAATGCTAATTTGGACACTTTAATCTACAGCATGTCCAGTAGCAAATAGTATTCCTTAGCTCCTAAAAATGGATAATCAAGCAGCTGAGGTATACGTGACGTGATCACCCTGCATTGTGTCATCAGGTTCTTTCACTGTAATAACTGCCCCATGTTAATAAGCCAGCCTAATTCTTCAGTAAAATGTTATTTTGCTGGCTGCACCAAAGATATGGGAAACGTTGCAGCTTCTGCGATATGTTAGCACTGCGCAGGAGTATACAAAGCTTGTGTGGTGCATTGGTGAGGGCTATCACTGCATTTATTGCTGTAATTTTTAAACAAGATTGTCCCCTTTTTATTTATCTTGCAGCATATTATCTCACTTGCATGTGTGTATATATATCGTGTATCACACGCAGTGAGAGTTTGAGCTGTGCACACCAGTTTTTGTAAATGTGTGTCAGCATTTCGCTTTTCTGCATTTTACAAATTTTCATAATGCTGTGACTGTACCATTCTTTTCACATGCTGTCAAACCCACTTATAACAATATTGAAGTGCCGCGAAAACATTATTGCTATAACCAATAATTATTATAACTGGGATCAGCCAAAACAACAAAGAAAGCATGAGAGGCAAGAAATTTTATTAACGAGGAAGTAGCTTCAAAGTGGTATAAGTGGGCTTGACTATTGTATAATTTGGCAGTCGACAAGACCACTCTGACAAGAGTGTGGTTATTTGTTCTTTGTCTCTCATGTTATGGTGATCGTTATTGTTTTAATTTGACAAAAGCAAACTCAAATTTTATAGAACAAACAGTTATGATTGAGGTGCATTAAAGTTCCTGCTTATTCTAAGTCTTGCTGTACTGCCTGGTTATTCTACTTTTGTCATGCATTTTAACTTGATTTTTAATAAGATTAGGGAGCTTTGGTTAGTTTTGGCTCTGTACTGCAGAAACATGGCGGTATGTGTCAGACTGGTTGGAGATAGAGTTGAAGAAAGTAACAACACAAAGCTTGCTATGGCCAAAATTCCCCAGTCATTTACATTATGGCAGCCATTGCCTATTCTTTTTATTAATTTTTGCTATTAATGAAGGTAAAGATTCGTTCATTGTGCCATTTTAACTATCATCTGATCATATGTATCACATGGCAGGAATATATAATGTCGCTGCAGTGGCGTCTTTGGAAGATAAATTTTTAGCTACTCTTCACTGCTAATCATAGCCTCAGAATAGCAGTTAGTTATTAAGCTTAGGTAATATTTGGACTAGTTCTTGTAAGGGCTAGCATATTACTTTGGCATGAATACTAAATCATGTGCTTAAGGGGCACTCAAAAGAGAACCAGCAAGGGTGAGAAAAGCCAATAATACTGGTATTGAATCGCCTGTCAGCCTTTCTAAAAAAACAAAAAAACAATATAGCTTATGAAGCATCACAAACAGTGGTGATTAAAAATAGCTTGACCTAAAGGCAGAGCCTATTAGGTCACTTCTGAAGTTTTCAAGCATGGCCATACGCCTCTGACCAAGTTACTTTCAGGAAATTAGTCCTGGGGGTAAGTTGTCATCATTGTCTTTGGTTCTTGACACAGATACAGGGGCAAAGTTACTGCAGCATTCATTAGTATGCGTTGCCGTAGTGTAAAGTTCGCATCATACTCTAAATGAAGCGACACCATGTTGCAGCCTCCAAGGCCATGAAGCAACATTTGCACAGAATAAGAACGGCATAGACCTAGGCTATCTGATCTGTTACTGCAACAGAACCACTTATAGTGAAGTCACTGGGACTGGAAAAAATCTAATATATCAGGGTCTTTATTATATCAGTTGTTGGCCATGACTTGGTCCTGAACGTGCTGTCTGCTAATTAAATGGGCACATCTTGCTCAATGAAACAAACACTCTAATATACTCTTCGTCTCTCTCTTATCATCTTTTCATGCCATTCTATTTTCTTTTATAAGTTTTTTCGTTTAAATCTTGCAGAAATACCTCCTAAGCATGAGGGCAACGGGGCTATGAATACAACTGAGTTTGATTTCATGTGAAAACTAAAGCCCTGCATGAACACTGGGTCATCTTCCGCCGTTTATCTTTTAAAAGGCAATAAATGAGAAATGCGCATGGCAGTCAAGCACTGCGAAACCGCACATGCCATGCCTCCACTTCTTGCCACTGCTGCCTCGTGCTTCGTGCTGCTCAGTGCTGCAAATGTTTAGCTGTTTGTTCCCCTCCCTTTATTATCGCTGCACCTCTACTCACTTTTATTTTCTGAACGGACCGTGCTGCCTTCTTTCCATATTTGGACAGCTTTTTTTTTTTCCAATGCGCTGCCTGCTTTTTCTCGCGACTCGAAACCTATGCAAATTTGACTTCTGAGTGCTGCTAAGCCTGGTGGTGATTAAAAAAAAACTGTTATTTTTGTTTTCTTTTTTTTTCAAAAACTTTGCCTTGTGACCTTATGTAGCATGTGTGCTACGATGTCATTTCGGAAGGAGTCGTCGCCATGGCCAGGCGCGCTGTAATATAACCGATTTTTACCTCAAAAATTTTTACTATAAAGGCAAAGGGTAAGGGGGGGGGGGATCGGAAATTCACAGTTGTCTATAGAAGATGAACTGGGACTCAGTTTCACTTGTGCCCACTGCTTGACCACTCTGCTTGAGGGTGATACGGACTGCTGTTTGCATGCTTCTTACAAGTGAAACCATTGTAGGAGGCAGATATTTGATCGTACACAAACACACACTCAGCGTGAACGCTTCAGTCATTAAGGCATACTTGTGTCTAATATAAAGTCATATTCAACTTTTCAAATCACTTCCGGTTGACCACTGCGCCTGTCAAGACTACCCTTTTTTGCTTCTTCAGCCTTTAGACATTTTGCCCAGCCGGTACACATGCACACATTGAGTGACACTGTTGCTAATCAGGCTCTCCTTGGTTGGTGGTTATCCCAATTTCCTTGCCACATTTTCATTGTGAAGAAGTCTACACTCTCACTTTATTAATGTGATAGTGTTAGAATGTTAGAGCACAGAACCGGTTTAATTGGAAAAATACGGGAGAGGCCTTCACCCTGCAGTAGGTATAGTCAGGCTGATGATGATGATGATGTTAGAGTCCATCCCTCAAGAGGAAAATATGTAACAGTTTCATCTTACCAGTACTTACCCATGGGGCCGAAACATGGAGACTAACGAGAAGGGTTCTACTTAAGTTGAGGACAACATGGAGGACTGTGGAACAAAAAATGGCAGATATAACGTTGAGATGGGAAGCATACAAATTGGGTCAGAGAAAACTCGAGTTACTGACATTCTAGTCGAAATCTAGACAAAATGGCCATGGCCCAGGCAGAACATGTAGTGCAAAGATAAGATAATCGATGTTCGAAAAGGGTAACAAATTGAATACCAAGGGAAGGAAAGTGTAGCAGTGGCCAGCAGAAAGTCGGGTGAGAGGATGAGGTCAAGTTCGCAGGGGTCATATGGATGCAGCTAGCACAGGACCGGGTTAATTGCAAGAGTATAAGAGAGGCCTTTGCCCTACAGTGGGTATAGTCTGGCTGATGATGATGATGCTTAGGTTAAATTCGAAGAAAGGGTAGCTTGTGTCACGAAATTCTTGACTGGCGAGAAAAGGTCACATGAGCTTCTGACATTATTAACCTCTTGACCAGTCGGTGCTCAGCGATCAGGCCACAGGTAGCCTGACTTGATCTTAAATTGGTCAGTGGAGTGTGTGTGACATCACAATCGAGACAGGATTTCATCAACCTATCGGCAAGTCAGAATTTCGCTGCTTATTGTCAGTTGACTAGACTGAACGCTGATCGGTCAGCAGGGTGTGTGAAGTCACAGCGCGGACTCTAGCGGGGATTAGTCTGCAGGCTGTGTTGCATCACGAGACCACTTGACATGGCCAAGCTTGCTGGAGTGTGTTGCAGGTAGGAGATGGGCTGCTCACATGACATGGCAGCAGAGGTGGTAGGTTAGATTTGGAACCGCCAAAATGCATAAAACAATTAGCTGTGGTTTAGCTTGTGGTTAAGCCCGGAATTACGCGAAACCAATCTGCATGGCTACGCTTAGGTTCGGCTTCAAAGTAAAGACATGGCTTTAGTGCATAGTAGTTTACTGTATGGTTTCAGCTTTATATATGCCATAGGGGAATCACTTCACGTATGAGCACCCTTTCCCTCTCGTCGTTGACCATTCTCATTCGGGTGTAGAAGATGGCGTCTCTGCGACGCATTATGGGGCACACCGCCGTCACAACGTTTGAACAAACCTTCTGTCCTAGCAACTCGCTGTTGTTCACCTCTACCAACTACAGAGTTATGTCCTCTTCTTTTACTTCTTCGTGTTTTTCTTTCTCCTTCTTTTTTTACTTCTTCTTTCGCTTCTACCTCTTCTTCATTTTCTTTTTCTTTTCCTTCTTCGTCTTGCACAGTGCCGTGTCGATGGCTTGAAAAACTACCGTAGTGTAGCTTTCGCTACAAAAAAATTGGGGTACACTTCGGTTCTGCCTTTAAGGGAGGGAGACCCCAAATTTTCGGTTTGCACAGTTTTTGTTCAGTGTTCCTTATAATTTCAGGAAGCATGATATGCACTCGAGGACTCGTATCTGCCCTGTGGATAATTTAATATTTCTAATTTATGTATGCAATTTTCAGTCGTTTCGAGATGCCGAGTTGGACAGTCATATCACTGTGTAGGAAACTTGCAACTTGGTCTGGTCTGCGAGTTCACAATTCTGTGACAAACACACTGCTGCTTCCGGTGTTGAATGTCGCCTTTGCAGCTTCACGTGAGAACGCGAAACACTGCGAAATTCTAGGAAGGTTGGCTTGAGGAAAACATTGATATGTTGAAGAAATCAAATAAGTGACGGTGCACAGCCGACATGGCTCAGTGATTGGTCAACTGTTCTCTAGGTTCTCTAGGCTTGTCCAGACTTGCCGCCCATCGTGCATCACGTTATCGTTATCGTACTAGAACTTTGGTTGCATGTAGGTCTTGCATACAGAGGAAACTCATAGCAGGCTTTTTATAGCCTCAAATTTCAGTGTCTCAAAAGTAATTTCATATATGCTTAATGGGCACTTGCGGAGGTTCGCCTAGTCTGTTAGTCAAACTGTGTCTCATCTTTAATGCACTTCAAAAGAGGGAACTGAGATGTGATGTGTTTGGATCCGCTTCGCACAGATGGAAGTTGACGCAGGTGACGACATGCAATCCATAGAACAAGAAACTTCTGGGTTCAAATCCACCTCGCTTTGATGGTTCCTTTTCTTTTTTTTCCTGAGCTCGGCAGGTTGACGCAGGGAACAGTGAGCTGGTTTGACCTGGTGAAGTTGTGCTTTCACTCAAAAATTATGGAAGATAATAAGTGACGGCATTAATAGCTTCTGTCTTTGGCTCCCCTTGTGGATCCTTAATTATGCGTACATGCATTCTGCTGAGCTCGGCAGGTTGACGCAGGGAACAGTGAGCTGGTTAGACCTGGTGAAGTTGTGCTTTCACTCAAAAATTATGGAAGATAATAAGTGACGGCATTAATAGCTTCTGTCTTTGGCTCCCCTTGTGGATCCTTAATTATGCGTACATGCATTCTGCTACTCGCTTAGTCACGAGTCTCCTAGTTTTAATGGGATAGCATTAAATGTCCCATTATCCAGGAAATCTAGCTCTGGCACTATGAGCTAAAGGTCACAGGAATGCTTCCGATTTTTGACATAGGGCATCGTCGTGCACTTCGAGTGGTTGTCGGATTGTGTTACATCATGAGACCACATGACATTGCCGAAATGGCAGGCACTGCCTAGCCAGGATTCACCTTTTGGATGGGAAGATGAGATTGGAATCTAGTTTTTCAGAAGCCTAGGATAAGTTAAACACGCTGCAGCCAAGCAAAACAGGCAGTTCATACATTTGCTGAAGTGGGTGTTTATATTTTGGTCGTTCACATACTATGTGGCGTGTTATGACTGCATGTTAATCAACTTGCTTAGGATAATAGAAACACAAATGAAAGAAGGCTGATTAAGCATTCTTTCAAAATGAATAGACGTGAATGAAGATGCTCAATGGGAGCTGGCCAGCAGAAGACGTAAATGCTGTCATGTCATACCCTTAACCTTCAATTTTTTCCGCTGTTACCTTATACACACCCATTAGCACGCAACTGCATGCTACACCACTATGTGAGCAACCACCTGGCATAAAGTTTAGCTTTCACCGACTCCTACAAATGTACCTGCGTGGCTTAGCCTATCTGGGTAGGAATTCGATTCCAGGATACTGGACAGGAGCAATGTTAGTTGGCAGCTCCTGTCATAACATGTGGTCTCGTAACGTTATAACAGCCCACCAACAAATCAGTGTCTGGCCATACGTCACCTGTCAACTATCACCTGCCAAAGGAATCCTCATTTGGGAATCATACTGTTACATTGCCTCTATAGAACGTGGTATCAGTGTTAGGAGCACTGGCTGAGAATGAAGTCATTGCTTTTGTTTTATGCTGAAAATTTTCAGACGCGTGTCCTACGGCATGGGAAAAGGTTAAGGGAACACTTAATGGTATGATGTGATAGCTTTGTCTGGCACTGCAAAATCGAACCAAAGCCACGTCCGAAAGAACTGTGTTCCACTGGGCCCTCATTATGCAGTGAGCATGCTTCATTTTGTTCACTGGCCATTTGATGGTGTAGAGCCATACGACAGGTCGCAGGAGTGTGTCGTTATCGAAAGTTCCTAACCCCCTGACCGCGTGTCAGCTGATTGGTGGAAACACCGGAACCGGATGTCACTTCCGGTTCTGGCGTGTTTAGAAATCAGATGACACCAGGTCGGGGATAGCACCTTCAGGTGGTGGTGTGTACAGTTGTATACATCAAATTCGGCGCCACTCTGTACTCCCACCCTTGTTTCAAAGGGGCTGAGAAGCAACATGAGCACTCGAAAATGCCTTCTGAATGAAAAACTATCATCAATAAGCTGAAGCGCAAGCAATGTCCAAATAGATGCACCTTCTACGGACCTCAAAGGTGGTAGTGGTAACAACATTTATTGCCACAAAATGCAATGAATTATAGTTGGGGCTGGGGCGAATCCGTGGTGGCCGCTAGAGTTACCGTATATGCGACCAAAGGTAGCATATACAGTAACTCTAGTGGCCTCCAGTCGGGAGCAACCTCTAGAGCTCGCGTGATGAGGGTCAGTTGCGTTGTTGTCCTTGAACTGGTCAACAGCTTGTCCCATTCCCCCGCCGAGGGAGCTGGCAAGAGGAGAGGGATTGCTAGCGCATTCCCTAGTATGGTCTTGGGTGGCGTGCGTCCCGTCACCGCAGTGCCGACATGCAAGGTCGTATTCGCCGTTGGAATTAAACATAGCCCGTAGGGGCTAAGAATGGCCTTTGTAGGCGTCTGAGTGTCGTGGCTTTCGCCCGGTCCAGGTCGGGATGAGGGACAGCTAGGTACGGCCTCTTAGCTCGCGATAAAATTTTGTAATCTCCGTGTATGAGCGCAGCACCTCGGCGGGGACATCCGCTCCCGATAGATCTCCCGTCCCCCGGTCGACCCTTTCGTTTCCGGAGTTACCCGCGTGAGGCGGAACCCATACGAGATTGATGTTGTGTTCGAGCGTTCGACTGCGCAGAATTCGCGTTGCGAACTCGCTTACTTGGCGAAATTTTGAACGGCGCCTTTCCTACCTATATAAACTATTCCGTTACTATAGGTCATTTCCAAACGCAGAGCTGAAGGTAAAAGCAATTTTGAAAATGTCCTCTAGCGGAATTATTTATAGGAAAATTACGGTACTTCCTAATGCGAAATTTGAGCGGAGCTGATCAGCTGTTTCAGCTTTTCGATAGATCGACGCAAAGAATTTGAGCGACATGTATGTACATTACAGACAACTGGCTACGATAGAGTCACGTTCAGAGTACCGCGATTCGTTTCGCTGCACCACCGATTGGTCAGGGTGGATCACGTGGTGTGCCGCGGCCCGTTTTCGCCATAAAGCTTCCAAACAGTCACAGCGCACAGTGCAGTCACAGACGCCTTCCACCGCAGTGCATGTGAGGAGATTGCTGTATTTCGCGACTGGGTTTTGTTGCTCGGTTTTTTTTTTTTTTCTTGTGAAAAATACTTAGGCTACAGCGCTTTCGGCTGCAGCAATCTGCATGAGTCCGGAAAGTTTTTTTAAGGCGGAAGCCTTTATAGGCTAGTTCGCTTAGCGAAAACGTACGTGTACGCGTGGTTTGTGCACTAATGCGTCGCTCGCAAAAAGCGGACGTGTGAGGAGGGAGATTAAGAATGAAAGCGATTGATGGTGATAAGTACGAACAGAAGTTATAGACTCGAATAGTTAATGACTAATAAAGATGATCAATAGTGCTTCTAATGACCAATATGGCAAACTTCAACTTGTAATGACCGCACCTGATTGAAAATTAGTAAAATGCTTAGCGATGTGTGGTTATGACTACAATGACTAGGCATGACTCATCATGACTGCTAATGACTACAAAACGACGAATATGATGGCTAATGACCACACTGACTAGAAATGAGTAAAAATGCTTAGCTATGAGTGGTAATGACTACAATGACTCATCATGACTTCGAAACGACCAATACGTCAAACGACTAGAATCACCGGACGCAACTGGCTGGAAACGAGTAACAATGCTTAGCGATGAATGATAATGATTAGTAACGATAATAATTTTGATTGCGTCAATAAAGATGTTTTACAAGCAAGCACGGGTGAGAGCGTCAGTGTGTGCGCGCATGTGCGACAACACAGTTGGCATCTGCATCGCCACTGAGAATCATTCAATGTGGTCATTTACGGTGGTAATCGAGGAAAACAAGAAATTTCGAGTTATTACAATACTACGAAAATCACAACAGAATACCAAGGTGTCGGATTAATCGACAGAACTCTCTGGCATGATCCGCATGCAGACCGACGCTCAGCCTTCCATACAAGCTTATCGTGTACAGTTCGCGAATTCTACTGTTTCTAAAACAGCTGCGGTGCTCTTCAAGGCAATGCACAGGCAAATGCTCATGCTGTTTTCAAAATATCATCTGCGTTTGACTTGAATATAGCCGCGCCAGAGGCGTGCCTCGAGCAGTTAAAAACTTCATGGTCGCGCCAGTCATGGTTACCAGCACGCGAAAGGACCTTCGCGGTACTTTGAAAATCATCGAGTGACACGAGGGACAACGGCGACGACGACGCGAAACCCAGGAACGGGCGCCAAAGAGCTGAAGCGATGTCATTCGAAACATTTTTTGAAAAGCGAAGGCGTTTTTTTTTTTTACTACATCAAAATATGATGCTTTTCTCTTTGAGTGTGTCAATTCTCGGTTACTGCACATGTTACCCTGCAGTTCGGTGTGGGCGCGCGCATTAATCATGAATTATCCTTGCAGTGTGTACCATGTGTGTTCACGTCTTCTACTTGAGCTCTGCAGCGTGCCTTTCATAATTTGTTCACGGGAAGGGAAAGGCGCAGTATCTAGCTATCACACTTGTTTCTGTAGACACCTGAATGGCGCCTTAAAGGAAGGAATGTGGAAGTGAAAGTGGAGCTGGTTACGAGGGATTGATTGATTGATTGATTGAAAACTTTTTTGAGTGCATGGGAATTCTCGGAGTTGTGGGTGGTCCGCCTGTAAATTCCGGCAGCCCAGCGTGGGCCCTGCGGTCCTCGTTGTTGGTCGGGGTCTTCGACGTGCAGTCTAGCAAACAAAGTTGTTCAGATGACTCCTCCCCGGTGAATAGCTATACAAATAACGAACAGCAGGAGTTCTCCCAACAGGGACTAATGGCTATCGTATCAGATATGCAAAAAAAAAACTATGCCTTCTGATGCCTTTAGTTGAGATGATGAATGCACTTCCCGAGTTGAAGCGAATAGTAACTGATGTACAAGAGTCTATTGGACTCATGTCTGATAAGTATGATGAAGTGCTCCAGCGTCAAACCAAGCAGGACCGTGAACTAACAGACATCAAGGCACGTCTTGCAGCAGTCGAAGACTCCGGCAGTTCGAAGGTGATATTAGATTTAAAGGATCAAGTTAACGAACTTGAACAGTATGGCAGACGGCAGAATCTCGAGATACATGGGCTCAAATCGGAAGAAAATGAAAACCTCTTGTCTAAAATCAATGAGCTGACTGCTTCCCTTGGTCTCTGTTCTCTTGACGAGGACGATATTGACGGCATCCACCGTCTTTCCGCAAAAAAGGGGCGTGAGGCTCCCATCATTGCAAGGTTCGTTTCTAGGAAAACAAAAGAGAACTGGAAGGACAAGGGTAGGCAAGTCTTCGATAGTGGTTCAGATATCCGCTCCTACGATAACCTTACCCGACGAAACAAGCATCTTTTGTGGCTGGCACGCACAAGGGCAAAGCAAATGGGTTATCGCTTCACATGGCAGAAGAACGGAAAGGTGATGGTCCGCAAGGGCCCCGGAGAACCCATTTTGCGCATTGCATGTGAGGCAGATTTGTGCAACATCAAGGAAACGACTCGGGCTCAAAGCGATGAATTGGAGGAGTGAACCTTAATCCATTGAGTTTCTTCTGCTTCCTTATTTCTGGCAGTATGGACTACGGAGCACTTTCAGAAAACTACAGCTATTACGCGATAGATGATTTTAACAGCACAGTAATGGGATTACCTTCCCACCCAAATAAGACATTTTCTTTATTTTGCTTAAACTCGCAAAGTCTTCGAAATAAAGGAGACGCCGTTGACACTTATCTCAATTCACTTGCCCATAAATTTGATGTTTTAGCATTACAGAAACTTGGTTCACTGATTCACTTGATGTTGTTCAATTTGAAAACTATTCTGATGTGTCTTTGTTCAGAGACAGCAAAAAAGGGGGAGGTGTCTCTCTCTATTTTCGTGATGGTGTATCACATGCCTGTCTACAGACATTTTCCGTTGTTGATTATGATTTTGAAGTACTTGTTGCAGAATCTTGTGATGTTCTTATAATTGTCGTTTACCGACCACCGTCTGGGAACGTTGAACGGGTTTTTTCTTACCTCAACAGTGTACTTCACTCGCTTACAGGACATAGCCAATCTGTTGTCGTCTTGGGCAATTTTAACATAGATATATTAACTGAGAGTACTGTATCTAAGAACTTTATTGCTATTATGTCCACCTACAGTTGCACAAATGTTATAAACCTGCCTACAAGAATCACCGCAAGTACCGGTACTGCTCTTGATTTATGCTTCACTGACTTTTTACCAAACGATGTCAAGTCGGGTGTGATGGCATGCGACGTCAGTGACCATCTTCCATTTTTTATTTTTCTGCCCCATTCGAGGAAAACTTTTTCTAGAAACCCAGTTAATTATTTTAGAGCGCAGCTCTTTGGCGTCCGTTCCTGGGTTTCGCGTCGGCGTCGGCGTCGGCCTCGTAACCAGCTCCGCCCCCCTTTCATCCCCCCAGCGCTAGCAGCGACCGACTGATACCGCTGGATATGCCGCTGACGCCGCTAGAGAGTCAAGATAACGTGAATGCATAGAACACCGTCGCCGCCATGCAGAAAGAGGAGGGAAGGGTCCCCCCCCCCCCCCCCCCTGTTCCTGTGTGGCGGATAGGGTGCTCTTCAGTTGCCGACGCGCCGGTTATTTCACGTAGGCCCCGCACGTCGACGAATACGTGACCACCTTCCCACGGCTAGACCTGGTTCTTGGCGCTGCGGAAGCGAGGGTATCATATTGTTTGCGTCGGCATCGGCGGCGTTGTCCCTGAAACCAACTCCGCAGCTGGGGCTGACTCACTATCGGCGTCAGCAGCATCAGTCAGTCGCTGCTATCTCTTCCCTCCTCCCTTTATCGCGTTGTCCGCTTACTGCGCGCGCTTCTGCCCCCATCGTTTGCCGCTGGGTGTACACGCCGCCCCCCTCCCCCCTCTTCCTGCGAGTCTCCGGTTGTCAAAGCGCCGGCTCGAACTTAATTCCTTTCTTCGCTCCTCCTCCAATGCAACCCCTGTGCGGTGGCAATCAGAAAGCCAGATCGGTGGCGGCGGATTTGCCTCAATCTATCGAAAAGGTGAAACAGCTTATTTGCTGCGCTCAAATTTCGCATTAGGAAGTAACGTAATCGTCGGTAATTTTTTTTATCGAAAAATTAATGGCGAAACAATAAATTGTTTTCGACGCATGATCTCAGAAGTGGACTGGTCAAATGTTTTTAATGAAATGGATCCTAGTCGCTCTTACGATGTCTTTGAAGAAAAATTTCAAAATGCCTATAATGCCGCCTTTCCTCTTGTTCGCAGCTCTAAATACAAAAAGTCTAAAAAGCCGTGGGTCACAAAAGAGCTGTACAAAAGAATAAGGCAGAAACACAATCTCTTTGCTGATTTTTTAAAGTCTAGGGACATGAATATACTGAAACTGTATAAAACCGTAAGGAATGAACTCAACACCGATTTGAAAACCGCAAAACAGGAATATTACGCAAAAGCGTTTGCTAATAAACATGCCCCAAATCAAATATGGAGGTCATACAACAATTTAATATCTAAACGATCTCAACCAACTCCAGTAGAAATTGTGGTAGATGGCGTCCACCTCAGAGGTCGTCCCTTATCAGACATGTTCAACGAACACTTCTTGACGGTTGGTGAAAATCAGGCCGCACAAACGACGTGCACTGATCCAATGTCATTTCTTCAAGTCAGTTCAAAATGTTCAATGTTTCTCTCCCCAACAACAACAGCCGAAATTTCTGGGTATATGATGTGTCTAAAAAATAATTGTTCCGTTGGTGCTGATAACATTAAGGGTGAGGTAGTGAAAGCTGTATCCGATATTATCGCACCTTTGCTGTCACATATATGCAACCAAATGCTCAAAGAAGGCAAGTTTCCGGAGAAATTAAAGATTGCGAGAGTTTGCGTGATACACAAGACAGGAAGCTATAACGATCCTAATAATTATCGCCCAATATCCGTACTGCCTGCCTTCGCGAAAATTGCCGAACAAGTTATCAACACCCGCCTTATTTCGTACCTCGCTAAGACCAGAGCTATTGCCAAAGAACAGTTTGGATTTCAGAAGGACAAATCTACGGAAAAAGCTTTACTTCTCATAAAAGACAAAATAATCTATAACATCGAAAACAGAATGTTTACACTTGGGCTATTTTTGGACTTTAGAAAAGCCTTCGACTCAGTCTGTCACGAAATTTTACTACGCAAACTAGAATTCTACGGGGTACGAGGCTCAGCCCTCAGTCTTTTTGAGAGCTACTTGTCATCCAGAGTGCAATTTACAATGATCAACGACATACCTTCCAGCTACGGCCTTATACGCACTGGTGTGCCACAGGGCTCAATACTGGGTCCCATTCTATTCCTAGTTCACATAAATGATATTATTAATATCCCTCCTTGCTCCGAAACAGTTTTATACGCCGACGACACAAATATTTTCTTTACTGACGCGAGTTTACAAACTATAGAGAGTAAAGCAAATATCTGGTTAGAAAATCTGTCATTATGGTTGCGGGCCAATAGGTTAGAATTAAACATCACGAAGACGAAGTATGTAATATTCAGAGCTAAAAATAAATTCATAGGAGATGAGCCAACTATACTATACAATTCAAACGTTATACAGCGTGTTAAGTCAATAAAATTTCTTGGAGTTATAGTTAATGAACATTTGCTGTGGACTGACCATATTAATCAAGTAAGAAAAAAAATTTCGCGATCTGTGGGCCTTCTAAACAAATTTAGGCTTCTATTACCAATATGGCTAAAAAACAACTTTATTTCAGTTTAATTCAATCGCATCTTCACTATTGTCTGCTGGTATGGAGCGATACAACACAGGCTAATTTAAATGCTTTGTTTCTGCTACAGAAAAAGGCCATTAGAGCAACTGCTAGCCTAGCTTACTTAGAAAGCACGGACCAGTGGTGGAACAGCTTAGGGCTATTAACCATTTTTCAGTTAA